>NC_070616.1:43825625-44142343 GCF_027172205.1 Podarcis raffonei
GCACAGTGCTCTCAGAAGGAGAATATGTAAGCACTGCATAGGTAGATACAGTGTGTGTGTGTGTGTGTGTGTGTGTGTGTGTGTGTGTGTGTGTGGACGATATGGGGCAAAAAAGCAGCAGAGAAGGAGAACACTGGTCAGATGACAAGGTGAGTCGTGAATGGATGAAGAAAGAACAGAGGGACTAAGGACAGAACTCCCATGTTCCACCAGACAAGCATCTTTTGCTGCACTGCTCATGCTCATGCTTGCTTTACATTACTTTGCTTTGTTGGGATGAAGACTAGAAGAACAGGGAGAAAATGGGCACTTTTACCTGGTTGGATGTTTTCACGGATAATGGACACGTGCTCATCTCTGTCTGGGCGTGTGTGCTCATGCCAAAAACCAATGACATGGCCCAGCTCATGCACCACAATGCCAAACTTGTCACAGTTTTTCCCAATGGAGATGGCCTGTGGTCCTCCTCCTCTGCGCCCCACATAGGAACAGCACCTGTGAGGAGAACAAGAGAGTGCCAAATTCACTTGCAAATAGGCCAAGAATGTCTCAGCAAGAAACACAAGTACAAACTTCTTTGCTTTTTCCACCATGAGAAGGAGAAGGGTCTTTAGAAGGTAAAATCATGCTCCTCTCCTCATCCCTGTTCCCTTCCCAGGAGAAGGAAGAACTGGACCAAGGGAAAGACATGCTGCTGGGGACTGATCCATGCGACTTCAGATGTTGAGAAGTTCTGTCTCTGGCTTACCCACAAGGTCTAAAGGTAAACACAATGTAGCTGTCTTCATCATTCCGTTCCAAGAAGGTGACACAGGTGTGCTTCTCCCAGTGGCGCATGGCCTGCCGAAAGACGGCGCGTTGGCTGCCTACAGGAAACAGAGAGAGGCCCAAAGCTGACTAGAGAGGGAAGATGTCTATAGTCCTCACTCTGAGCTGTGTGAGCAATTGAACAATTGTCAAGATGAGCATGTGGAGTATATGAGACAGCATATTACAATTGCAATGGTGCTGTAGGAGGAAGTGCAGGTCTTAACCAGAGGGGAGTGGAACTCAGGACTGCTCTCTAGCATCTGAACAGGAAAGGGCAAGGTCACATCACCAGACTCAGGATTAGAGGGGGCAGGTCTCAGAGGGGACTTAGCCATGTTCCCCACAAGATGGAAAGAAAACTGTCCATGCTGTTTGTTGGCAGAGCCATAAATATTATTTCAGAACTGTACATTGCAAAACAGAAAAACAGAAAACAAAGTCATCTGCGTAGGCCCTGCAGATGCTTCTGTTGAGATGCAGATGACATAACCTGGATGTGAGTGTCAGTGATGGTTTGCTAATTTCTGAGTCCAGAAGAGAGCTACTAATAAAAACAAATTAATGAAAAAATATAAAATATATGACCTATTTGCCAGAGAACCCCTAATTTTGGAGTTTGCCCTGTTGGTTGCCGCATATGATGCTTAACCTTAGAAGCTAGAAAAATGATCACAATCCAGTTTTCAGAGATTCTAAGTATAGGCTTTAACGTTTAATGGAAATTTAAATTTGTCTGTATCTGGGGGTTTTTTAAAGAGAGAGACTAAGATGAGTGAATAAAAAAATGAGTTGAATTTGGCCCAGTGCAGAGAGGTGTCCGTCTTGGTAGTGGAGCACAGAAGGGAGTTTTCTCTTGTCCCAATGCACTGCATGTTCATGTGGAACTTGGTGTTAAATATTCATAGATGGCTTTAATTTCAAAACATATGATTTATTAATTTTAGATCCAATAGTATTGATTGGCATGTTGTTGCTGTCACTGTTGTTTTAAATCGCTTTTTATCCATCTTGGCTTGGTAGCTACTCTGTTGGTATGAAAGTGGCTGATGAAAACCCATCTTCACTCTCCCTAGCTTGCAGGCCTGACTTAAACTGAGGAGTGAGCTTCCAAGGCATAAGAGCAAGCCCTGGTTAAAACTGGACAATAAATTTCTTACTTCATAGCCTGGAATTTAGCAACAGAACATCCAAGTACTTTTTGTTCAGATCACTAAGGAGATGAGGCAATTGGATTACAACTAACAGGGAACCAAAACAGAGCAATAGCCATCAGTGAAGCTGCTCAACATGATGTCCATACTTGAACCTAGAATCTAGATCACAGTTTCTCAAGCCTGGGACTCCAGGTGTTGTTAGATTACAATTCCCAGCATCCCTGGCTAGCAGGACCAGTGGCCAGGGATGATGGCAGTTGTGGGCTGGATCTAGACACATCAAAGAAGCGTTTCTGTTTAAAGCGTTGTAAATTTAAATAAGGAAAAGAGGTAGAGAACGGGAACTCCATGTCACCATCTCGTGGCACAATCTTATATCAAACATACATTGCATATAAATCACTTTTTCTTTACCGGTCTAGCTGAGTCTGTAGTCCAACAACAGCTGGAGACCCAGGTTTGAGAATGGTCTAGACAGGCAAGCGTCTGTTGTGGCCCCAAGCTGCCTCAGGTGGCCTCACCTACATCACCTGCTTTCCCTTTCAGTGGTTCAGCTTGGAGAGGAGTGAGGGTGAGGGTTCCGTGATTTCTAAGATGCAAAGAGCTGGGCAATGAGTGGAAGGAGAACAGGAAAGGCCTCAGCTGCAAGGCCTTCTAAGGGAGAATGAAGCACAATTTGTCCCATGCAGATTTTTTTGAGAAAGGCAGGAGCAACACTCAGAGGTGCCCTTAAAGGCTCATTACTGGAGAACCCCCACTTCTGGAGTAAGGCCTGCTGGGGTTTTTTGCATTCAATATGCAGCACACTGAGTTCCTGGAGGAGGGAAAACGGGATTCATATGCTCTGCAAAGCCTCTCCTACTAGCAGCATTCTTTTCCCTACAGCACATAACATTGTAGGGTTTCTGGCAAGAATGGAGTTCTCAGTTCAGTTCTCAGAGACTTGCACTGGCACATTCTTACCAATCCAGTTTGTTGAGAATTGATTACTCAGTTAAGGTATGGGGCAATTATTTATTTTAATGCAATCTCAATTACCTAAATCATTAAGATAATCAGATATCTGAATACAGATTGACATGGGAGCTACAGAGTGAAGTATGTGGCATTTCTACTAGAGTTCAGACATAGGGGATTTCCCTTGCATATTCCTTTGTAGTGGCATGTACACACTGCATGCTAATAAGTGCTGAGTTCAGGTGTTTTCTTGTGCACACACAACATAATCCCCAAGTCATCCTTATTCCACACTACTTAATCAATCAAAAGCACATTCTGTAGGACGGTTATAATCCATTTTGTACCAAGAATGCTCTTCTCAAGCTGCCTGGCATAGCTCTTAAGTCTAGCACAGCCTTTCCTAGTGTGGTGCCCCCAACTGGCTGGAAGTGACAGGAGTTATAGTTCCAAACATCTGGACGGTACCAGGTTAGGGAAGACTGATGGAGTAAATGAGCATTAACCTGAGAGTACGAGGTTCTCTCCTGAAATGTAAGAGAAGCCAGTTAGTCTATTTTTCATGTTTTGTTTCAGGCGGAATAGTAGGCTTCACAAAATATGCAGTGCAGAGCAATCTGGCAATCTCTCCACAATATCTCTGTCTCACCAGAATCATGCTGTAGGCCTAGCAGTTTGCTCTTCTTCATCTCTGCATTTTAGGGGAGAATCACAGTTTCACAGTGTGTAAAACTTACCACTGAAATTTCCGCTGATCACATAAGGAATGACTCCATCTGGCCACACCCGCTCAAGGCGGGATGTGGCGGCCCGGCGGCTTCGAGGCTGCCCCCGCCCCTGCTTCCATCGCCTCCTCTGCTGCCTCCCGGGTCTCATACTGGTGCTGTTTGAACTGTTCCCTTTGATGGAGACAATAAAGAGGTTCATGAGCACAGCTCTTTCCCATTTTGTGCAGGGAGAATCCCTCACCCAACTTTCGTTCATTGACTTCAGGGCAGAACTGGCACGCAAACCCCACGAGAAAGATAAGCTTGAGTGACCTCCCTATTCCTCCCAAATAGCTGCCTGGGTTTTATTTATTATTATTATTTTAAATAATATTTATTAAGTTTTCCAATTTAACAATCCAATAAATGCCACATTAAAGACATTCCGAATTATAAAATAATCAAACAGTCCAAATATTAAGCCAAATCATAAATCTTTGTTTGACTTCCCACGCTCTGAGGTCGGAGGATTGCCATCATCTCACATTTGTGCTGCTTTCTTAATTAGTCCAGGTGGTTCCCATAAATCAATCCGATGTTAATCCTTCGTTCGTTTTCACAGCCTCTGAGTTTGTCCAGCAAGCGAGTTATATCAAAACAGTATGTTTCTGTGTGGGTGTTTATTTTCTTCTGTGTCTTTCACTTTTGCTTCTTCATGCCAGTTGTTATCCAATACAACACGTCCCAAAATGGAGGAAATCTGGCTTTCTGCCAATTGTTTCAGGCATATGTCCAAACCCTTCCGTTTTGTCTCATACCAGAACAGATAAGCCTGTACTTTACCTAGGAGCCTCAATTCCCATCTTCCACTCTTAACAGTCCATCAGAATTAATTGCAAGTTCATAAGTCTTTCCCACACAGTTAATAACTCACTCAGAGCATGCCTGTTAATTACGGTAAGTCCAAATTATCATCTTAAATTATCATCAGGAGTTTGCTCGCTCATGGCGGCGACTTTGGAGAGTTGCTGCATGGTGTTTTCCACCCAGCGCCCCCTGCCCCCTCATTCCTACCGGATTGGGGGCAGGTGTTGGGCGATCTGTGGGTGAAGCTGCCCACCCGGCCCGGGGGGGGGGGCTGGAAGGATGATTACTCACATTTCATCCTCAAAATATCCCATGCGAAATGGCAGAGATGTAACCAACAGCAAGCCAACCATGGCTGACCAAACCGGAAGTCTCAATGGCTGCCTGGGTTTTAAGTGCATTGAACTGCTTTGCTAATGCTTCTATTAAGATGCAGATCTCAGTTAACCACGATGTAAGTCCTGTTGAGTGAAAGAAACCACTAACCCTCTCACTACTTGTTCACCCTCCTTTCCCTCTGGCCCAGAAAAAAAGTGATGCGTGCAGACAGTAGATGATGCCACTTGCTTGCTCATTGGTTCTCTGTCTGGCAAACAGTGATGAGGAAGATGAGCATCAGCAAGCTCTGCGGCTAATGGCAAAGAGTAACTAGACCCACGGGGGGGGGTGTCATGCTGGGGGTCCTGGAGAGTGTCTTGCCAAAGGGCCCACGGATACTTGGAGCTGGCACTACATTCCTTATCAACCAATAGTCTAATGCCATTTTTCATGTGTCTAAAGACCCCTGCTGCCTGCCAAGTTAGGCTGCGACACTAGATTAAAGATTGGGCTGTTATTTCATATCAATCAGTGAACTTCAGTTTTTCCCTCCGAGTTCATTTTCTCTCCTACTTCTCCTTATCCCCCCTCAGAATCCCACTTTTTGCTTTCTCTTCATTCTCCTGAGACACTCCTTTTTCCTCCAGATTTGTTTTCAGGGGGCAAGACAAGATGGGCCACTACTTACCACACCTGCTATTTATGCAAACAAGCTTGAACGGTGCCACATCTAGTTTGCCCCACAGGCTCCTGCCTCTTCTCTTGGGGGTTTCTGTTTGCTCCACTCAACCAACCACTGCTAGGGAGGCCTTTCACTGCCCAGCCCCTCTGTGACAGAAAGGCAGGCAAGCCAATCATTGCCCAAAGCTTCTTGAGCTTCTGCTTCTGCCACCACCACCAAGTCTCTTAGTAATTTATTAGATAGCTAGTGACATCACAACTCTTACCACACAAATTGAATCCTATGCATTTTCTTAAACCACTCTTTGTCCAAAAATGCTGACTCCTTGGTGTGTCTTATACAGCCTTTTTCCATTTTTGTAGGTTAGGTATATATTGTGGTCTTCAAATCGGAACCAGTGAAGGCGGTGGAGGTCCTGTGTGAGTGTCTGGAGGTGGTTGGAGGATGGATGGCGGCTAACAGATTGAGGTTGAATCCTGACAAGACAGAAGTACTGTTTTTGGGGGACAGGAGACGGGCGGGTGTGGAGGACTCCCTGGTCCTGAATGGGGTAACTGTGCCCCTGAAGGACCAGGTGTGCAGCCTGGGAGTCATTCTGGACTCACAGCTGTCCATGAAGGTGCAGGTCAATTCTGTGTCCAGGGCAGCTGTTTACCAGCTCCATCTGGTACACAGGCTGAGACCCTCTCTGCCCGCAGACTGTCTCGCCAGAGTGGTGCATGCTCTGGTTATCTCTCGCTTGGACTACTGCCATGCGCTCTATGTGGGGCTAGCTTTGAAGGTGACCCGGAAACTACAACTAATCCAGAATGCGGCAGCTAGACTGGTGACTGGGAGCGGCCACCGAGACCATATAACACCAGTCTTGAAAGACCTACACTGGCTCCCAGTACGTTTCCAAGCACAATTCAAAGTGTTGGTGCTGACCTTTTGAAGCCCTAAACGGCCTCGGTCCAGTATTCCTGAAGGAACGTCTCCACCTCCATCGTTCTGCCCAGATACCGAGTCCAGCGCCAAGGGCCTTCTGGTGGTTCCCTCACTGCGAGAAGCCAAGTTACAGCGAACCAGGCAGAGGGCCTTCTCGGTAGTGGCACCCGCCCTGTGGAACGACCTCCCACCAGATGTCAAAGAGAAAAATAACTACCAAACTTTTAGAAGACATCTGAAGGCAGCCCTGTTTAGGGAAGTGTTTAATGTTTAATAGGTTATTGTATTATAGTGTTTTGTTGGAAGCCACCCAGAGTGGCTGGGGAAACCCAGCCAGATGGGCGGGGTATAAATAATAAATTATTATTATTATTATTATTATTATTATTATTATTATTATTATTGGTATGAAGCCATGGAAAACCCAGGTGGCAGAAGGCAGGTTGGTTGCTTAAACTGTTTTGCCTGCTGTCATGTCAAGAAAACAGGCCATTGCATCTTTTTCTTCTAGTGGATGGTATTAAGGCAGCTGCAAGACATGGCTAGTTTATTCAGATGCAATGCATATTTGACTGTGAAAAAGCAGTTTTCCCTCCAAAGCTTTGGCTGGTTTTGTTAACGCAAGAGCAGAAGAAGTGCAAGGGTTTATGCCAAAATCTTTGTCTCCAAATTGTCTGGAATGCTCTCTATCAGTCAAGCTGCCGCCACAGCCTATAGAAAGCCTATTACCTGGCAGGAGAACCTACCCCAAAGGCCCAGGGAGGAGGGCCCAGTGATCTGGCAAGGAGAAACTCAAAGCTAGGCTTTGTACATGCCAAACATGAGCAAGGAGTATCCAAGGCCTCCCTGCACTCCTCACAACATGAACCAGGTCCTTTTCACTGCCTCTTTGCCATGAAAAGTGGGGCTGGGTGATGGGGAGGGCCCAATCTGCACCAGAACGGACACAACGCCCACGGAGGCTTCACGGTCACATTTTGGTCCTCCCAAATGAGGACAAAGTAGTGAGTTGCCAACCAACATTCCAAGTCAAATAACAAAATCCAGGTGTGCCAGATTTGACTGAAACTCTGGGCACTTTCTTCAGATACACTCTAAAATTCTGGGGGGGGGGGTAAAAACAAACCCCAATACCTGAATAGCTTATGTTTTTAGTGAGCAATTTTGTTGGAATTAAATAATGTTGCTGCCTATATAACATCCTCCAGTCTTTCATCCCTTTCTCTTGAGGAGATTATCCCACAGTTAAACAAATGTCACTGTCAAGGAGATTTCATTTAAAAAACCACCCTGGGTAATAAATCTTCCAATTGTTCCCTCTCTGCTAAAGAAATGCAGACAGTTACATGGGTGTTCTTGAGGATGGCTGAGAAGCAGACCCATGTGAACCCAGTTACCTTTGTCCTGTGCCTGATGAACCTGGATCCTGTCAATATTATCCATGGACCTGAGCCAGGCTGGCTGCACCCTCTTCCAGGCTCTCCCAAAGTAACAGCAGCTGAGCTAACAGTGGTCTCCTGACCCTTGACTTTCAACAGAAGCATGATGAATATAATGCAACCCTATAACACTTTCTTTATCTTTGCTGCACTGACTTTCCTCATCTCCATTCAGTCTCATTTTAGAAATCCTTTAGCTAAGACTACAGTGAAAACTAAAATGAGTCTACAGAATGGAAGAAACAGAAATCAGGTTTGGAAATGGAGCATCACAAAGCACATCCCAGCTGTCAACTACTGAATTCACAGGAAAGGCCTCCTGAGTTCTGCCTTCTGGAAAAAGGGTTAGTTTGCACAATCAGCAGAATCAAGGAGCAAAGTTTTTTTTCTAGACTGTCCCCAAAAGAAAATGAATTAGATACCATTTGCAAAATGGGTTTTAATGCAACAAAAACAAAACCATATTTTCCATCCTGTGCAACTCACCTGTTGCAAGTGTAGCAGATACATTTTTGAAATACATGTGGTGAGACTATAGAAAACTTTAGAAATTCTTTCACGGTGGTTCAGAAATAATCTGCGTAATGAAAATTGCACAGTCCAGTTCAGTTACAATTCTGCTATATCTAAAAATTCTGGTTAAATTTGAAATACAAATATACAGGGTCAACCTGGGCCCTGCTAAGCCTATATGGTCATCCTACCCAGCAGCTGTTTTATGCACACAGTAGGGCAGCCTAATAATGGGTCAACATGTGGGACACTCTATGCCACTTTGGGGTCTCTTTTGTAGAAGCGGCTGGGACCGTTGTGCATATATTTGTTGCTTTCAATAAGACTCATGGGGACCATGTGGCCTAAACAGATGTGAAGGTATAACATGTGTTGATAGATCAGTGCTAGAAGTGTGCCAAAGTTCCCTGCATGAGTGTGGGGAAGGGGAATCTTAAGCACACCCTGAACAATAGGTGTGGGTTAGGGTTTTGGAGAGTGTGGTGGGTCACTCCTTTGCTTAACAATATAAAATGTTAATATGCAAGCTAGCTGACAATAATTGACAGTAACTGGTGGGTGTAAGCTGCCCAGAGTGGCTGGGGAAACCCAGCCAGCTGGGCAGGGCATCACCATCATCATCATCACGTGGGTGGGAGATGGGGGTCCCTCACCTCCTCTTCCTCGATTGAACAGTCAGTAACCCTGAGGCAAGATGCCTACTTCAATGGGCAATTATCAGTTCACAGAGTTTTCAGTCAGTTCTGAAACCGTTATAATGACTGTAAACATTACTATTATTTTTTAAAAGCTAAAGAACCAGACTGAGAATAGCTAAAAACTTGAAAGTGAGAACTGAAGCGAAACTGTACAAGTGATGAGTAATCCAAACTAGTACTGAGAATCAGATTCTACCCCGGGCCGTGTGTCAAGACATGCTATCCAAGTTCCAGTACAATAAGTCTGCTCATTTGCTACCAGAAACACGGAAGTCACAGGTTTGTCTCTGTGTGTGCATTGTCTGAGTCCTTGTTGTATGGAGATGTGGAACTGTACCTGAGGAGTTAGTGGCAGTTCTCTCAATGGTGTGCCGTGTGAGATCCACAACCCGATCCACCTGGAACATCTTGAGGTCTTCTTCGTCCAAGGCAATGTCTCCTAAAAAGGCAGCTGTGGAGGGTGGAGAGAGAGAGAACTTGTGAGGAAGAAGTACAGTTCTGGTTGCTTTGTCTAGACCTTGAAGGAATGTGTGGTTTCTTTTTATGGATGGGAAAGCAGGACACATTCGCCCGCTTTGCATGTGATTTGTGTGAGAAACACCACGGTCACCAAGGGGAAGGGGGAGAAGGGGACCAGTATGGGGAAGCAGGAAACAAAAGACCTCAAATGCACATTAGAAACAGTTTATTGAGGCAAAGACAATGTGTTTTTGAGGGTTATGCACACACTGGACTGTTAATGTGCTGATGGATTTCACAGATCTGGGATAGCTCAGTCAGTAGAGCATGTGATACTTAATCTCAGGGTTGTGGGTTTGAGGTCCATGTTAGGCAAAAGATTTCCTGCACTGCAGGGGGCTGCACTAGATGACTCTCATGGTCCCTTCCAACTCTACAATTCTATGATCCCAGTTTTGCACAAACCTGCCCTATATATAGTGTGTCATTGGAAGCATGAGGGCTGTTGCAGCTGTGCACCTTTAACTTTTTTTAAAAATTGAAATACAAGAGCAGTTCTGTGCCGAATAGCCATTAGAAAGGGTTTGATTGTCTTAATTTATATAGTTCATCTATGCTGAAGATCAGGACGCAGGTGGTGCTGTGGGTTAAACCACAGAGCCTAGGACTTGCCGATCAGAAGGTCGGCGGTTCGAATCCCTGCAACAGGGTGAGCTCCTGTTGCTTGGTCCCTGCTCCTGCCAACCTAGCAGTTCGAAAGCAACTCAAAGTGCAAGTAGATAAATAGGTACTGCTCCAGCGGGAAGGTAAATGGCGTTTCCTTGTGCTGCTCTGGTTCGCCAGAAGCGGCTTAGTCATGCTGGCCACATGACCCAGAAGCTGTACACTGGCTCCCTCGGCCAGTAAAGTGAGATGAGCGCCGCAACCCCAGAGTCGGTCACGACTGGACCTAATGGTCAGGGGTCCCTTTACCTTTACCTATGCTGAAGATCTGTCCTTTCCATTTGCACTTTTGTGCACGTTCAACCAGACAAGCACTTTCAACTGAACACTTTCTCACTGTTTCACATTCACACTAGTGTTCAATGTTCAATGGGGTGTATTTGTACTGTGTGCCCCCTCAGCTAGTACTTCTCCATCCTCCCTCAGTTCCAGAAACCTGAGCTCCATTGTAGGCAACGGCACAGGTATTTGTTTATCTGTGTACACAGCCAATTTGTTTAATTTGTTGAGATTGAATTTTTTCAATATATCAGACTTGCAGAAAACAGCAGAAGCCCACTGAAGAGCACCTCATCAAAACCCCAGCCTTGAAGACTTTTGTCTTGTTCTCTGATTGTACTTTTTAAACTTGCTAATTCAGCATATTCCATCAATTTCCATTCCCTTTCGTAGATACTGCATCCTCCTGCCATTTGGGGGCATAGTACTCTCGCTGCCGTAGTTGCATATAGAAACAAATTCCTTTGATTCTTTGCTCCATCTGATCCAGTTATCCCTAAAAGAAAAGCTTCTGGTCTTTTGGGGAGGGTCCTCTTCAAAAAACATTTCATTATGTATCATCTCCCAAAATCCCTGAGTTACTCTGCAAGTCCACCACATGTGGTAAAATGTACCTCACTTTCTTCTTCTTTCTTCTTCTTAGTAAATAATGATGTTTGATACACAATCAGCTTGGCAGCAAATTGTAATAAACCTACACTGATAAAAGACAACAGGAAGCATCTACTAGCATGCACACTGAGCAGTGCAAACAGTGCACATGCAAGTCAGGAGTAGAATGCGACAGCTGTAAACTGGTCAGACTTTAATTCCCCCAAGACCCCTGCAAAGTCCCTGAATATCGCAATCTGTTTCTGTCTTTTGCTTGAAGCAGCATCTGATAACTCTCCAAGCTACTTTTGGATAAGAGAATTCCAAAATAAAGCCTGAAGAAATGTATTACTAATATCTTCGTCCCGTTAATAGAATGTGATACAGCTTCAAAAGAAGAGCACCAAAAACCTTCATTAACTGAACTGGCTTTTTTGCAGCTGTATCACATTTGTGGCTCAGGCATCCTGTGATCAACCAGGATCTGCAGATCTCCATCCTCCTTCTGCTGCTCCCAGCCCAGCAGTCTCTAACCAGTAAGAAAAAAATGCATGATTAATCCCCAAATGCATGACCTTACAGTTTATACTATTCCATTTCATTCCATTTCTATGACTCTAGTTCATGAGATCATCTGCTTTTCCTTGCAGAATTCCTAGATCTTTATTGTATTAAAATATTTTCTAAATTTTGTTTTTCCAGATTTCATCAACACACTTCTACTTCCGTCCACAGACTGTTTGCTAAAATGTAAATTTTAGTCCCTACTGAACTTAAATTAGTTAATTCTTTCTAACTTTAAAACTTGCTTATAGCATAAAACTCTTGTCATTTTACCTTTAGTTAGTTTCTGTAGGGCCTGGATCTCGTTTCCCTGTTTAAATAGTAACATTAATATTGTGTGGTATAAAATGCTTTACTGAAATCCAGGCATATTGTATGTATCAATTACAACTCCTCTCTGTCCAGTGAATAGCTCTCATATAAAAAAGGATGAAACCATGATCTTGTGTCCTGCATCTTCAAGGAAACCACACTACTATATGTCACATTAGGTAGGTTTTTTTTATTCCTTTAGTATTTATTTCAGAGACTTGCTTTAAGGGATATAGTTTAAGTCCTGTATGTTTGGGGAGGGGTCCATAGTGTTGGGATCTTGACCAAAGTCCAGGCCTTTTCCCTGAATTCTGAAAAGCACTTTAAAAAACACAACTACTATTTACAGAGAAATAAATGAAGGCACACTTGTTGCTTAAGAATTGTACTAGCTATATTTTAAACATGCTGTCTAATAATACTGCTTCCATTTGTTCTCTAGGGCAGTGTACTATGGCCACTGGCAATGTTGAGTTCTACCCCAGAGTTCTACCCTAGTTTCAACTGCAGGGTGCTCTGGTAGGTTGGGTTTTCAATGGATAACTAAGCCATCCAATCATTTTGTCTTGCCGTCTTCAAATAAATTCAGGGCAGCAGACCTTGTCCTCTCACAACAACCCTGCAACCTGAGCAGATATCTGAACTCACTTCTCCCTAGATCAGAGCTTTCCAAACTTTTCACGTTGGTGACATACTTTTTAGACATGTATCGTTTTGTGACACAGTAATTCAGTTTTACTAGCAAACCAGAGGTTAAACTAACCCTTTTCCAGCCCCGGGAGGAACGTTTGCGTGACACACCTACACACAGCAGCCAATTCACTAATGTGGTGCGACAAACAGTTTGGAAAGCTCTGCCCTAGATTAAGACCACTTGCTACAGAATGCATTGTCCAGATTTGCTTTCCCTCCTACCACCTCCATATTAAGATGGATCTAATAAGACAGACCACTGGAAAATATAAATGCTATAGCCTCCCGCCACCAATTCCCAACCTGCCCAGAAGGATACTTTGATACCATTATCAAATGCTGCAGAGAGATTCGGGATAATTATTAAATTTACACTCCCCCTGTCCTCCTCCTCCTCCTCCTTCATCACGACAACCAAGGCAATTTCAGGCTCTGCAGAGCAGTGAAGCTTCAGTTTCAGGTTCCCATGACTGCACAATGGCCTGCCAACAACTTCTAAATCTTATTTCCACAACCCAAAGTGCTTTTCAAAAATAAAAATCAATGCTGATAGTTTTTCCCCAATGTAGACATTCCAGATAATGAATGCTATCCTGAGCAATATCATCAGGGATGCAAGGAATGTAGACAATATAGCTCAAGGTCTCTTTATGTAGGGGTTTCGTCTCAAAGACTGGGATGAATTGGCTTTATCATCAGATGGTGTGTGTGTGGAGGGTGTGTGGAGTAGCTAATCTAGGGGTAATATTTGCTCTCTCCTTTTGAGAGCTTGTTTCTTCCAACCCTCAGGATGAGGTGAGGAATAAAAGTTTCGCTTCAGCAAAGCTACACCTTCGAAAGAATGCCAGAGCCCCATCCTTCTCATCTGCCTTTATATGAGAGCACAATGCATGCAGGGAGGCAGCTGCCATGACTGATAGTGCCTGAGTACCCCATCAGCTCACTGGCTCTGCTGGCAGCTACAGTGTTTGAACATCTGGCTCCCAGAAAGACTGCTTAGAGATCTTTTTTTTAAAAAAATACTACACAAATTGTTTTAACCTTGAACTTCTTTTGCAAATTCCCTTTCTAGTACACCCTCCTATTTTTCTCTCTGCACACACATGCTGCTGAGCCAATCTGAGCTCATACAGCCAAGGGATACTCAAATAACCTCCTATTCATTTGCCACACAAAGTATCAAAACCATATGGTCTAGCTGAAAGAAATGGATAACAAGCCCTGCTCCCTGGGAGAGAACCTGGACTCAGTTCCCTCCTCCCATAGCCCAATTCAGGGACACTTCCCCACTCTAGGCAACTAATACCAGAGGACTCAAAGTTCAGAGTGTGTATGCAAAGGTCCACATTCTGCAATCAGCAACACTGAATTCTGTAATCAAAATAACACATGTTCCCATTTGCTCCCCCCTCCCAATCTACAAGTTGTGTCATTTTAAGACTTGAAGCATGTCTGTGTAACTCTGGTGGGCCAATCTCAGAAGTCTAAGCTTTGCCTGAGCTCACAACCCACTGGAGGAGGCTGCTGGTGAGCCTGATGCTCACAGGTGCCATTCCCTACACTTAAAACCTCTCAACTCTCCCTTGGCAACTGAGGGTGAAACAGGACTTCTTAACTAATCCAGCTGGGGCTGCCAGCTGCTGGTTTCAAATCTGGATACATAAAATATTTAATATCTGCAAAAGCATGTTTGCATGCTTTATTCTGCTAATTTTCTCTTTCAAAGAATTTTACCTAATAAGATATTCCCAAACATAGTGCCCATGCAGACAGATGCATGAAAGGAAATTCTAAGACCTAATCCAAAGAGGGTGGTGCATGGATGCCACAATGGATAAAGGAGTGTGTCATGTTCTTTGTGTTAGAAGTGTATATCGAAAAAGCATGCCATGTCTCCACACAGGCATCCTGGGGACAGCGAACACGCTGGGCTGATCAGCAGACTCTGCATGTGCTTTGCCATTTAAAAGTTCCTTGAGGGAACAAAGAGACAACCACCAGCCAGAACTTTGCACAGAGCAAAATCATACAATGGGAATAAAGGCTATGTGGCAAAGCAATCCTGGAATGTGACACATGAGGATCCTTGGCGCACAGAATGGAAACATCTGCAGTCAGTGAGTGAAAGCAGGCAGAAAGAGGCCTCTTGGTGCCCAGCTCCCAAAATGGACCAATTGCATCCCAAATTCATAGTGATTTGTTGGAAGCAGCACAGCTCCTACTCAGCATCTCCACCACCTTCCCCCTCCTTTTCTGACCCAGCTTGGTGACCCCTGGAGTGACGGCCCCCTGTGACAAAAGGGTGGCACCTTATTCCGACATGTGGGGCAAATAACACAATTGCCAAATGCAAAGAATGTACAAGTGGGTTCGCCTTTATTAGCTCCACTTTTGTAACCATATATCAAGAGCCACCTATCACCTTGTACAGCTTCTTGAAGGATGTATTTAAAGGCATCTTTAATATCCTTTCTAGCACCTAGGCTTATTTCCTCCATCCCCAGGAAGTTGTATGAGATGCCTATTTGACACTGCAATTCCCACTGCAGAGCACATTAGACAGGATGCAGCTGAATCATGCTCCCTAACTCTGAAACACAGCTGCTTCCAGCTGGAAAGACCTGGCTGTTGAACAGGGCCAGGCTGGGCTCAAGACATGTCCAGTCCCTCTGATGAACTCAGGGGATGCGTCTCCTGGGAGTTCTGTTGAGCAAGCGCACTAAAATTAACAGGAGATGTGCAAGAGCACTACTAGAGTGTCATTTTTCATACAACAGGATGGTCAGACCCTATAAAATAGGCTTGTTTAATTAATTACTTATTTCATCAAGGAGACTCAAGGTAGCTAACAAACAGTATTAAAACTGGAATAAAAACAAAAGCTTGAAGATACGTGGAAATAAAATTACAGTATCTAACCTGTTTAACAAATTTCAGCAGCACAAAAGTAACACAGAACTGAGCAAGCAAGAATTATATAATTAACCAAGAGCCTTCTTTAAAAGTCAGGTCTTTGCCAACTGCCTGAAGCAATATAGCGGAGGAGAAGTGCCTCTGTCTGACCCCAACCTTGCCTCTTGAGGTTGAGGGATTTGGAGCAGGACACCAGCTCCTTCTTGCAAAGGAACCTAGAGAAGATGCCAGCTCTTAAGGTGCCATCTAAAGGTAAAGACCACCTTGAAACAAGCCTGAAAACTAATAGGGAGCAAATGAAATAATGTAAAGCTGGAGTTAAAAAATCCACAATCTGGCTGCAGAATACTGTGCTAAATGAAGTTCCCAAACACTTTTCAAGGGCTGCCTCACATAGAACATATTAACTTAGGTCTGCTGTTGTCAGGAGGGGCTGTAGACAGTGTACCAACCAAAGCTGGAAAAAGACACCCTTTGCCACTGAAGCCGCCTGCATGTCCAACAGGAGCGCCAAAAGGAGTACTCCCAAACTAGGTGCAGTGGCTGATCTTTCAAGAGGAGTGCAACCCCATCCACAACTGGCTACAAACACAACTCTGAGTCACATGGTCCACCTACCAAGAATCCTTCCATGTTGGCTGGATTAAGTTCCAGTGTACTGCACCCCAGCCAGTCCTTTGCAGCTATCAAACAGCGGTTTGGCCTTTCAACTGCCTTCTTAGAACCCAAATCTCTAGATGACCTCCCCAGAAGAGAATAGGGGACAAGATGGAGCCTTGTGAAACTCCATTGGGAAAGGCCATTGAGGAAACCAGCAGTCCCCCAGAGCACTTTCTAGAGCCTCTCTCAGGAATGAATGGACAGTTTAACACCATGCCCCCAGTTCCCATCCCTTCAACATGACCCAGAAGGACACCTTTGTCTATGTTATCAAACCAACAGGGTGACACTTCCCCTACCATCTACCAGCACAGATCACAGAGTGACCAGAGCAGGCCAAAATCCAAACTGGAATGGATAATTGTTTCCATCGCTGTGGTCCATGCACACTCCCCAAATGGGTATTAGACATGGAGTGATAGTCGGGCAAGACTGAGGGGTGCAAAGAAAACAGGCCATTTCATTGCCTCTTAAGACGGAGGGTGTGAAGCCCTCTCTAAGCAAGGCATTTCTTACAAAGGCTGTGTGCATAAGCCTGACTATTGATTTATCAGCCAGGATGGGCAGAGATCAAGACCACAGGTCAGTGAACGTACTTCTCCAAAGGTTTTGTCCACTTCCTCAGGGCCAACAAGCTGAAAGGTATCCAGTAAAAAAGGACAAACCTATTCCCTATTTTCCCATGGAGCCTCTACGGACAAACAACAGCCCAGGTCAGGGTAGATTCAAGTTATTTTATTGGCAGAGAGCTTTGCAAACAAAGTGCTTTCCAAAGCAAGTTTCTGGGGCCTCATATAACTCTTTTCGATGACCATGAAGTTAAAAAGATCCTTCACAATATAAAATAGCTCTGCTGTATATCACTGAGCAGATACAGCAATGGAGGGAAATTTAGCAGTCTTTGTCACCATCATTGCCACAGAATACTTTCAATAACGAGCTCTTAACTGTGTTCTGTCACTCAGCGCAAATCTTCCTCAGCTATCATTGTAGCCTTTCCCTCTCTCATTCATTGAGCTTCTAGGTCCCCAATAAACCATGGGTGGGTGGGTGTGCTAGTGGTCCCATCAGAGGGAAAAGGGTGCTTAGGACTTATTGTGCCAATTGCCTGAGTCATTTCTGTGTTCCACAGACTGGCCAGAGCACTGGTGGAACTGCCAAGCCATGGCAGTTGGGAAATACCTGAGCCATCAGGAATCTCTTTGAATCCATCAGTCTCCAGGGGCAGATTTCCCTTAATTGGCACCCCAATCCTGTAGAGTTGGACAGCTGAGCAGAACCTAACTTTATCAGGCAATGATCTGACCATGGCAACAGATGCACATTGAGCTCCCCCCACCTTCAGTTCATGGCCACCATTCCCAAAGCAAAAGGTGAGGTTAAGCTAATGTCCTGCAAAATGAGAAGGTCCAGATACTGCTTGAGTTGCCATTAAGGCCATGAAGTCCAGAGTTGCTCCAGGAAGGATATCTTTCACATGAAGACTGAAGACACCCAGGACAACAAAGCTGGGGGACTCAAATGCTGCCAGAGATTACCTCTGTCAGTTCAGGCACGGAAACTGTTAGAAAGCAGGGTAGGTAGTACAGTAGCAAAATCCCGATCTTGGTCTGGATATGAAACTTCACATGCAGGCATCCAAACCCAGTAGATTGCAGGCCAGGACCACGCGCAAGGGAGACAACCAGCAATGGCAATGCTGCCACCCTGCTTGCTGGGCCTGTGCTGCTGCACCACCAAGTAAACTTGGTGGGCCCAACTCAGAAAGATAAAAACATTCCCTCTCTCACATATCCACGCAGACTCAATGGTTCAAAACAAGCCAGTGTGATCATCCAGGAGTAAAGCTGAGGTAATAGCAGATTTCCCTTTCACTAACACCTGGAATTAAAAAGCACAATGGAGCCAATGGAGAACTGACATGGCATAGCTGAGGACCACATTTGGACAGAGGCATGAGTGAAGGTCTAGCCCCCCTGGGATGCCTCTATCCTTGTCTTCTCACCTGGATCCAGATGGGGGCGGTGGCAGTTATTGCAGCCATTGGAAAGCTCACTCCAAGTTTGCAGTGAGGTAGTTGCCCACAGGTCATGCCCAGCTTTGACAGTGAGCCTGAGAACATTTGCCTGTAGCCAGTTTGGCGGGGCTGCTGCATGTGCTTAATAGACTTCAAAGCATTCGTAAGCCCAGGGCAGAGATAAGCTAAATTAAAGAGGAGACTTTGGGAAGACTTCCTGTTCCCAAAAGGAGCAATATGGGAAGCATAATTGCGTGGTCATGCTTATGTGGCAAAAGAATGAGAAGATTCACAGAAGACTGAATTTTTTTCATAATGAAAATAACTCCTTAATAATCTGAAAAAGGGGATTCATGGAAGTGAAAAGAGAGACTATTCAAGGAGGGGTAAATGTGTCATGAGAAAGGCAAAAGTCACCAATAAGCTGCAACTAGCTGGAGTGGGGGGAGGGGAAAGACTAGACAACAGTTCCCAGCATCCCTAAACTGCAGGCTTGACATTGTAACCCCCCCCCCCGTAGCTTGTCATTGTGTGCTAATTAGGGACTGATTTATCACAACTCTGGTAAGTCAGTCAAGCCAGCTTCATAACCCAAGGTTTGAAAGTGGTTTGCTTTGCAACTGACCAGAGTTTGTGACAAACTAAGATCACACCACTCACTACAAGCGGAGAGGAGGGGAAATTAACAATAATTCTGACCAAATCCTCCTTCTGGCGAGGAAGTCAAGAGCCTGGGGTTCTACTTGGGTTTCTTCCAGCTTGTACATGTAGCACTAAACCATGTTTTAGCATTAGGTACAAACGCAGCCAGATTATACTTGCCAAAAGGCTCTTTTTTGTGTGTTTGCAGCAGCAGCAGACTAACACAGCTATCCCTGAGTTTGCCAGAGCAGGAGATCTGAACATGGTCAAGTAAGGATAGGGACAGAGCGGATAAGGCTACAGCAGGATGGAAAAATACTGATGTCTGCATCCTGTGAAATAGGACCACAACAGTGGCTAGAAAGTGCATCATAACCCACAGCAAGGAAGCATCTAATGAACTTGCCATATTGTTCCTGACCAGCTTTGGCCCCCAGGCTCCCCGAAACAGTGCCTTGTTCTGCTCAGACCAGCCCATTTACAGAAGTTGTTGTCACTCAGCAGAGGTACATCTGACCCCATGGAAGGCCTTGTCTGAGGTGCTGCCACATTGTGGAGCAACCTTCTACAGTGTGCAAATGTTTTGCAAGCTGGTAAAAACATACCTGTTCACACAAACATTCTCGGGCACTGATCCGCACTACCAGCTCTACTGAATTTTGGATAGCTGACTGTTTCCCCGATCGGTCTGTGAATGATTTTAAGCAAGCAAGCAAATGTTGGCCAGACGGAAGGAGAGAGCAATCAGTTTTTCTGTGATTTCACTCATGTGGAACTGGCATCTGGTGCAGAATTTGGATCCTCATAATTAGCAGCTTTCTAGTCCTCATGGCTCTGGAGAAACACTTGAGGATTCGCAGACTGTCTCCACTAAAGTTTGGAACTTTTTTGCACAAGTGGAATCTTCTGGAGATGTGCTCTGCATCCTGCTCTCCACACCTCTGGTCCCCCTATGCAGGCATCCATCCTGGTTTGCCCCCCGTGCATGAGTCTCTTAGAACTCTAAAAGATTAATTTAGAATAAAGATGGCTCATGCAAAATAAGCAAACCTTCTTGACAATGGTGTGTGGTGAATTTTCTTTGCAGGGCTAGAATTAGGGCTAGTTGCCAGGTGAAACCTGCCAAGAGCAAGGAAGGGGGCTCAGCAGGAGCTTGGCAGGGCTCTAGCAAGGGCAGCCTGCACAGAGCACCCCTCGCCATGCCAAAAAAGGCTGGAGTCAGGCTGCCTCTACTCCTTGCCCTTCCCTCCTATAGCCCTGCCCAACACCTTCTTTCCCACACAGGTGATACGCTGCCCACCCACCCAGCCTGCCCTCTCCCCCCCCCATACAGGCTCCTCACCTACCTTACTGCATGCACACGCATGGGAGAGGAGTGGAGTGAAATGCCCCCCCTCCCTAACTTTCAACATTTATCCATTGAAAATAGGGATTCCATATTCCAAAATAGTAATTTTACTATTTATACCCCACCCATCTGACTGGATTGCCCTAGCTATTCTGGGGGGCTTCCAACATACATAAAAACATAAGAAAACATTAAGAAAACTTCCCTATGCCGGGCTGCCTTCATGTGGCTCGGGGGTCGGATAACTCCAACATTTCTCTAATGAAAATAGGGACAACCTACCATACCCTCCAATATCTATCTGGTGAAAATAGCGACATCCTAAGGAAAAGCAGGACATTCCAGGATCAAATTAGTAACTGGGATGACGTCTGTAAATCTGGGGGTGTCCCTGGGTCTGCAGTTCCCTCAGGAATATGTGTGGGCACCCTATTGCTGCTCCCCACTTCCTTCCTTCCCAACCTACCTTCCGGGTGCTTGACCGTTTGCTAGAGAGGCTGGGGGTGATGGGTGGGTGGAGAATTCAAACACCCTGCCCCATCACTCCTGGGAGAAGGAAGGCAGGAAAACCCAACACATTTGGAGCTCTTAAGTACGCCACAATCAATAGCAAGGAGATCTTTGGATAAATTTCTACTTTTGAAATGATTCACACATCTGGGGAAGGGGCCCTAAAATTACACGAGCAAGCGCCATTTCAGTCCAGGAGATATCAGAGTGCTTGTTACTGGATAAATGTTTGAGGAGCTGCACTTTGGGTAAAACATAAAATGTAACACAACAGATGTTGAAAAGTGATGGTCAATGTATCAGTGCTGCTTTGTCAAAGAAAGACCCCCTTTCAAAATGTTATTTAAAGCTACGCTCCTAACCACACTTTCTAGAGGCTAGATCTGGAAGAAAATTTAAGCCAAAAGAAAGGAGTGCTACTGTTTCTATTATTTGCATCAAAGTGGGCTATAATTTGAGGGGCTTGGTGTCTCCCTCGTGCCAGTCCCTGCTTAGCTGAATTTTGACACTTTTGTCCTTCATGCAGCCAAATTAGAAGGAGGCTGTGAGCATTAAGAAAATGGCAGCAGGGAGAACAGGACAAGATGGAAAGAGGGAACAACCATCAAGCAGAAGAAGCTCTGAGAGTTCAGGCACGGGCCTCTTTCCATGGAATTATTAAGCCATGAAAGTGCCCAAGGTCTGAACCCTCTCTCCCTTATTTAGACAGTTTAAAAACTCTTCTTTGAAGGCATCCGCAAAAACCACACTGCCATTGAAGCAGGGAAGGCTCCTCTTGAGTGGACTCGGGGAAAGGGCTTCCTTCCTTTGCCCTCTGAACATCCTGCACCATGCCCCTGCCAGGTCTCTCGCTCTGGGTTTTTTTTGCTTCCGCACACCAGTCAAAATGCGGTCGTGTTTGTCTGTTTTGGGTGTTTGTTGTGTGTGGAGGCAAAGGACCTGCCCCTGGGAGCAGGCATGACCCCGACCACACATGGGCACACAAGCACCAGAAGCTGCCTTGGCCACTCGCAGGGCTTTTTTCAGGCGGAACTCACTGGAACTTAGTTCTGGCCCCTCTCAGGTGGGCGCCATTGCCATTATAAGAGAACACGGGAAGTGTTCATGGGGAGTTCCGGCACCTCTTTTTCTAGAAAAATAGCACCGGCTCTGGGAACATTTAGGGGACTAGCCTGCCCCCCTCCCGATCCACTGACCGCAACCTACTGATTCCTGAACTGTAACATATATTTTTGTGTGGCAGAAATGGAGCATTCCGGGTGAAACATGATGGCACTGAATGTGGAACAGCTTTGTGTCTGGATCTATAATAGGCAAAATAAGCAAGTGACCATTGCATCCCACAGCTTCTGTGCAGTGCGCCACTGGCCATGCATGCACAGAGGAAAGGGGGAAGCCAACGCACTAAATGAGGATCAACGTTGCATTTGTAGCCAAAACTCATAAAGAAAATGCGAAGAAAGCACATAAGGTGGGGGGAGGGAGAGCCAAGAGTGAATTTATAGCGTGTGTAAGAAAGCTGAATGACCAAACTGGGAATAGCGCGGAAGAAATTCAGAATATCTGTGAAGCTTAACCCTCCATTGACTGGAAGAGAATATGCACTGTGGCTGATTTGTACTTTCAGCATCTGAAGATGTGTGGTTAAATAGGACTTTTAAAATAAAACAATAATTACAGCCTGCTTTTTAGAGACGACACAATTTCAACAATGAGTTGGACAGCTTCACATTTTATAGTGCTACTGATCTCTTTTAAAATGGATAATCAGAAAATGAAAATGACCACTAAGCAGAAGAAGCTCTGAGAAAGCTGCATGGTATTTTCATAGATCCAGAGGGGCTCCTGCCTTGCGCAGAAGGGTGACAACCAGGATGTGTTATTCTCTGTGGAAATGGCACGGTTGGTCTCTCGGCCACCTCTCAATTCTTCAGGGTCAACTCCCAAGGAAAGGGCTTTTAAATAGTGCTGCCCTGTTTTTACTATCTCTATTTAGAATCATAGAATCATAGAGTTGGAAGAGACCACAAGGGCCATCGAGTCCAACCCCCTGCCAAGCAGGAAACACCATCAGAGCGCTCCTGACATATGGTTGTCAAGCCTCTGCTTAAAGACCTCCAAAGAAGAAGACTCCACCACACTCCTTGGCAGCAAATTCCACTGTCGAACAGCTCTTACTGTCAGGAAGTTCTTCCTAATGTTTAGGTGGAATCTTCTTTCCTGCAGTTTGGATCCATTGCTCCGTGTCCGCTTCTCTAGAGCAGCAGAAAACAACCTTTCTCCCTCCTCTATGTGACATCCTTTTATATATTTGAACATGGCTATCATATCACCCCTTAACTTCCTCTTCTCCAGGCTAAACATGCCCAGCTCCCTTAGCCGTTCCTCATAAGGCATCGTTTCCAGGCCTCTGACCATTTTGGTTGCCCTCCTCTGGACACGTTCCAGTTTGTCAGTGTCCTTCTTGAACTGTGGTGCCCAGAAGTGGACACAGTACTCCAGGTGAGATCTGACCAGAGCAGAATACAGTGGCACTATTACTTCCCTTGATCTAGATGCTATACTCCTATTGATGCAGCCCAGAATTGCATTGGCTTTTTTAGCTGCCGCGTCACACTGTTGGCTCATGTCAAGTTTGTGGTCAACCAAGACTCCTAGATCCTTTTCACATGTACTGCTCTCAAGCCAGGTGTCACCCATCTTGTATTTGTGCCTCTCATTTTTTTTGCCCAAGTGCAATACTTTACATTTCTCCCTGTTAAAATTCATCTTGTTTGTTTTGGCCCAGTTCTCTAATCTGTCAAGGTCGTTTTGAAGTGTGATCCTGTCCTCTGGGGTGTTAGCCACCCCTCCCAGTTTGGTGTCATCTGCAAATTTGATCAGGATGCCCTTGAGTCCATCATCCAAGTCGTTGATAAAGATGTTGAATAAGACCGGGCCCAAGACAGAACCCTGTGGCACCCCACTAGTCACTCTTCTCCAGGATGAAGAGGAACCATTGATGAGCACCCTTTGGGTTCGGTCAGTCAGCCAGTTACAAATCCACTGAGTGGTAGCATAGTCAAGACCGCATTTTACCAGCTTCTTTACAAGAATATCATGGGGTACCTTGCCAAATGCCTTGCTGAAATCAAGGTAGGCTACATCCACTGCGTTCCCTTCATCTATTGTAATTCTGTCAAAAAACGAGATCAGGTTCGTCTGACATGACTTATTTTTCAGAAATCCATGCTGACTATTGGTGATCACAGCATTCCTTTCTAGGTGCTCACAGACTGTTTGCTTCATGATCTGCTCCAGAATCTTCCCTGGTATTGATGTCAGACTGACTGGGCGGTAATTATTTGGGTCCTCTCTTTTCCCCTTTTTGAAAATAGGGACAACATTTGCCCTCCAGTCTGCCGGGACTTCGCCTGTTCTCCAAGAATTCTCAAAGATGACTGCCAGTGGTTCTGAGATCACATCTGCCAGTTCTTTTAATACTCTTGGATGCAGTTCATCTGGCCCTGGAGACTTGAATACATCTAAACTAGCCAAGTATTCTTGTACTATCTCCTTAGTTATTCTGGGCTGTGTTTCCTCTGCTGAATCATTTGCTCCAAATTCTTCAGGTCGGGCATTGTTTTCTTTATCGGAGAAGACTGAGGCAAAGACGGCATTGAGGAGTTCAGCCCTTTCTGTGTCCCCTGTTTGCATTTTACCATCTTCTCCTCTGAGTGACCCCACTGTTTCTTTGTTCTTCCTTTTGCTACAAACATACCCATAAAAGCCTTTTTTGTTGCTTTTAACCTCTCTAGCAAGCCTGAGTTCATTCTGTGCTTTAGCTTTTCTGACTTTGTGTCTACACGTGCTGGCTATTTGTTTGAATTCCTCTTTGGTGGTTTCCCCCCTTTTCCATTTTTTGTACACATCCTTTTTTAATCTTAACTCAGTTAAAAGTTCTTTAGATAGCCACCCTGGCTTCTTTAGGCACCTTCCATGTTTCCGTCTCATTGGTATTGCCTGAAGTTGTGCTTTTACTATCTCCCTCTTAACAAACTCCCAGCCATCATGAACTCCCTTTCCTTTTAGTATTACTGTCCATGGGATCTCACCCAGCACTTCCCTAAATTTTATGAAGTCGGCTTTCTTAAAGTCGAGAAATTGAGTCCTAGTATGCTTGGCTGCTCCTTTCCGCTGTATAGTAAACTTCAGAAGAGCATGATCACTCGCGCTTAATGATCCTTCCACTTCTACCCCACTAACCAGGTCATCAACATTGGTTAGGACCAGATCTAAAATGGCTGTTCCTCTTGTTGCTTCTCCCACGTTCTGTACAATGAAGTTGTCTGCAAGGCCAGTGAGGAATCTGTTTGACCTTATGCTCTTGGCTGAGTTTGACATCCAACAAATATCCGGGTAATTGAAGTCCCCCATTACTACTATCTCCCTTCCTTTTGCATGCTTGGCCATCTGTTCCAGGAAGGCATCATCTATGTCCTCCGTTTGGCTTGGGGATCTATAGTAAACTCCCACAATGAGGTCACTGTTATTCTTCTCTCCCTTAATTTTGACCCAAATGCTCTCACTTTGGCTTTGAGGTTCTAAATCTTGGATCTCTTCACAGGTATACACATCCCTGACATATAACGCCACTCCTCCTCCTTTCTTGTCTGGTCTGTTTCTCTGAAATAGATTGTATCCCTATATTTTAATATATTGTATTTTAATATTTCTGCTTTTATATTGTTTAAATTCAATTACAGTTTAATTATTTTAACTGTTTTTTAATATGCTTTTCACATTCTGTATTTATCTGTGTAAGCCACTTTGAGTACTTGTCTTGGAAAAAGGCCGGATGATAATAACAATAATGATAATAATAATGTTCTCCACCTACTATAATGGGTTGCCACTAAAACATAATTTGTTTTATATAGTGCTTTTTCCTAAGTGCTCAGAACGGTTCATATATCCCAGTCATCCCTAGCAAAAACCCTCAATATTGTTATCCCCAAAGCAGAGCTGGGGACTGAGGCCGCTCAGTGAGTTTACTGGGTGTCTTCTAAGTCCTGCTTGACGCTCTGATGGCATTGCTGTGCCTGCTTACTACAATATGCCAGCCCTGACCACTTTCACCATCACTAATGCATCTCTCTATCCAGCTTTTGAGCTACTATGTTGACTATTCCAAAAATGTTGGTCTAGGGTAATCGGCTTACCCTGACATGTCCAATGGCATGTTCAGCTGTGAAAAGTCATAAATACCTGAGTGCCAGAAGATACACAGCCTTCTGATTGGTTGGCACTCATCTACACTCTGCTTGCCCCATGTCTAGAAAGGTCAGGTCCAAGCAGTTCTCCACTTGTCCTGAGCTTTCTAGGCATGGGTCCCAGTGATTTTACCTTGGCCCCATCACTTCCCCCCAGAAAACCTGTCCCTTAGCTCTAAATCAGAACAAACAGCAATTCGTGGAAAACTCGGTTGCCAACTCAGTTGCTGTTTGTTCCAATTCAGTGCTAAGCCACGGGTTTTCCATGGGGAAAGTGGTGGGGAAAGTGGAGGTGTGAATAAGCCCTTGCTGGTGCAGTTGATGCACCCCATGGTGAGAGGTGATCTTCGCCACAGAGGCAACCTGGGTCTCCCTGGGCAAATATGGCTCCAAGAGCATCCCTAACCTTTGCACCTTTTGTAAACTACTTTGAGGTTTTATACAATCAAGCAGTGAATAAAATTTTATGAAATAAATAAATGTCTGTTTCTTCAAAGGGAGGGCAACTCCACCCACAACAGGCAAACTCCCCAATTCTCATACCTGGCACCACTCACCCAGAGTGCCTCTGTCTTAGCAGGATTCAGTTTTATTCTACTGGACCTCACGCATTCCACCAACTCAGTTTGTGCACGGTCTCTCCTGACTCAGATTTAACAGAGAAGTAGAGCAAGGTGTCATTAGCTTACAGTGATATTGTGCCCCCAAACCTCCTGGTAACGGCTCCCAATAGCTTTGTTTAGATGTTAGCATTGGGGACAAAATAGTGCTTTGTGGCAGATAGGCGCAAAACTGCCATAAAACAGTGCCTCCAACTCTCAACCCAGGAAGAAGGTCCAAAAGGATGCCATGGTCAATGGTACCCAAGCAGTGGTGGAGGAAGCCTCTTGGGCACCTGGGGTGGCATGCCAGGGGCAGAGCAAACCGACCCTGGGTCACAGTGCCCATAGGGGCGGGGGGGTGCAGCACCCATAGGGACAGAATGGGGTGCTCGGTGACCCGTGCCGTCCCTATGGGCACAGCGGCGTGCCCCATCCCTATGGATGCCGCACACCCCATGTCGTGCCATCCTGTCCCTATGGGTGCTGCTGTGCGCAGCAACACCTCAGTAGGTGGGTGGGTGGGCGAGGGAGGGAGGGAGGGAGGGAGAGAAGGAGGGAGTGCCAAGCAGCTAAGCTGCCCCCAGCGCCCAGCCTTGGCATCAGGCCACTCCCCTTCCCCACACCCTGCCCCCCCGCCTACACCCCTCCCACATCTTTTAATGTTGGAATTGGTGCTGCTGGTGAGTCCTGGCACTTGTTTTTCTAGGAAAAAAGGCACTGATCGTGTGTATGATATCATTTCCCCTGCCCTAAACTATGAATCCAGGAGAAATAAGGTGCAGCTTATTAAAGTCAGTTATAAAACTCCCTGTTATTTCTGTGATACCAACATTTCACCTCTGACGTTAACAACAGAACAGCAGGTCCGGGGCAATAAAAGCACAGGGTGCTGAATGGCTGGCAGAGCGCCAATGGTCTAAGCAGACGACTTCAACCTCAGCTGCTGTCTCAAGTTTAAAATCAAGTTAGCTTATCTGCACTAACTGGAATTATCTAATTTGAGTCAAGAACAAGCTCCTTATCTACTAATGCTTTATCCCTTTTCACTCCTGGTAAGGCTGAAAGAAAAGAGCTATTGGAAAACAAAACCAGTGGGTCAAGGAACCAGGTCTTGGGCAGGGGTCACAGCCAAAGACATTGCTGGGGCTTAAACAGGTCACATATCAGGCAGCATGACACGCGCTGCACTTCCCATTGGGGTTTCCACAGGGTCAGAGGGAGCTCTTTTCAGGTGGCGGTGTTAGATTTAAGGCATCTAGAGAAGTGTGCATGCGCGCGAAAGCTTATACCCAGAACAAACTTAGTTGGTCTCTAAGGTGCTTCTGCTCTCTCAGGCTCCTCTTTGGCCAGGTTCTTCCCCAGCAGCCTTGATCTTGTTCTTTATCTTGTCGAGGTAGCCCACCTTGCTATAGCTCAGGGCTGGAAAGATGGTTCCGACTGTGAAGCCTTCAGTCCAGGCAACAGCCTCCTTGGGCAAGGGTTGCTGTGATCACTAGGTCTGCACTGTTTTGGTTTCTGGGAATAAGGAATTCACTGACAGCGGGGGTTTTGTTGCTGACCTGCACTGGTCTCCAGCTCCTGGCAATAGCACAGAACTGGAAAGGACTGGAACATCTGAATATATCTTGCTGGAAACAGTATGTGTGGACAACTGCTATATAGGGAAAATTAACAAAGTGACTACATGCATCAAACAACGCAGATTACTTTATTAAAATTTGGGATCCTCTTATAAAATATTCCATTGATAATGCTGAAGAATGGAGTCCACCAGAACCACAAACAGGACTTTGCCAAAACTTAATAGCCCAGTGGTTCCCAGTTGGTGGTCTGTGGACCCCAGGGGGTCTGCATAATGCACCCAGGGGGTCTGTGGTCCCATTCACATAACAAAAACCACCACAGAGATATCGAAATTTTCAAAAAGTAGGGGATCCATGACTTGGCTTTTGAAAAAACAGGGGGTCTGTGGTACTGAGCTAACTGGGAACTACTGTCATAGGCTGTCCTGGGAGGGGGTAAGTTTGTAATTGTGCTTATCAGTAAAACTTCTTATGAAAAAGAAAAAGGACAGGTGGGTTTAACGTTACTGAGAAATTATAGCTTTTAAATATAGGAGGGAGGAACAGAGCTGGATCCAGCTGGACTAAGGTACAAATCATGTTGCTAACCATATTTTCTATTCACAACCATCCACAGGCAAAAGGATAATATTATTTTGAGTTGCATCCACAACAGACCCATTGAAATCAGTGGACATTACTAAATTAGGTCCATTAATTTCAGTGTATCTACTCTGAGTAGAACATAGTTGGAAATATCCCATGTTTCCATTGTCTATGTTATAAGGGCTAGGGCTGGGTGATATCTACTTTTCAACATCACAATATGTCACCATTGTGATATAGTGATATACCACAATGTATGAACTAAGGATGGAGCTGTGCAAAGGCATTGGCTGGCTTCATGGTTTTTCCTACATCATGATTTTTGCTTAGCTTCCCCCCCACCCCGATTCGCCAGGTCAAAAATTATGAAACCATTATCACAATATGGACTTCAAACTGCACCCCACTTCTCTCCCCCCCCACACACACAGTAAGAAAATAAAAGAAAAAAAGAAAGAAAGAAAAGAAAAGAAAGCCCTTCAAGGAACAGGGTTAGCAGAAGAGCCCAGACTGGGCGAATGAGAGGAACCAGGATGTGGGAGAAGCGGGAGACGCATCCCTAAGGCGCACTCACACGCAGCCCCCCAGCACAGCCCCCTGGGATCCCTAGGCAATGATCTTGTGCTCATTATTATGCAAATTATTTGCACTGGCATAAAGAACGTGCAACTGACGAGGAATAGCTTGTGAGGTTACTGGGCTAGGCTTTCTTACAGCTACGATCCTAAGTTCTTACATGTAATTGATGGGTTTGGCTTATATCTGTTGTGTTTAGGACACCTCAATCTGAATTCCCAACAACTGACATTTGCATCACTGAGCCTTCCTTGTATGAGACATGTTACCTCCAGGCAGACAGGCTGAAGCAAGTTTGGATTTACACATTTATCTGTGGTTACAGAATGGGCTACATATTTTTCTAAATAGATTGTAATATGTAACACCGTGCTCAGTTCTGCCATATGTAAGCCATAGTGTTGGTCCAATACATTGTGCTGCCTGAAGTGGAGCATAAATGCTCCTCCCCCTGCCCCACCCCACGCTTTAAAAAGTCTTGCTGCACCATTTCTAGTCATTGCCTTCATCAGCGGCCTCTGACCACGGAGGCCGAGCACAGACATCATGGCTACAAGCCATGGATAGACTTATGCGCCATGAATCTGTCCAATCCACTTCTAAAACTATCCAGGTTATCCCCCATTCCATGCTTTGCTATGTGAGCATAAGAACATAAGAAGAGCCCTGAATCCGGATCAGGCGAATTTGCCCATCTAGTGCAGCACCCTGTTCTCACAGGCGCCCATCAGATGCCTCTTTTGGGAAACCAGCAAGCAGGGCCATAAAGCAGAACAGACGACAATCCACTGAAAACCTGGCTGCCGTTTTCTCCAATTCAGCACTACACTGCGAGTTTTCCTAGGGGAAAGCACTGAAGCCAACGGATGCGTGGATGAGCCCCAAATCACAACAGTGTCCATGGCAAGCAAGAGCAAACATAAGGTGCCACTGGCACTGCCAGTATCCTGAGCAGCCCTGAAAGGTCCATGTTCCTGCTCAACAATTAGATATATTGGAGTTTCTATATGAAAACCAATAACACAAGTCTAATCATGTCTGATCAGGATTAAGCATTTTAATCCAGCAGGGCTTACTTCCAGCTAAGTGGGGTTAGGACTGAAGCCCAAGTTTTCGATTCACGGGAGACTCAGTACCTAACTTTTGAAGTAGTCTGTAGTCCCATCGTCACTGCTTTTTCTACAGCAGGGTCAAATTTGTCTAGGAAGGAGTGCCCAAGGGTGAACAAAATCCTTCAAATCCTTCATAGAGAAAGATATGCAGAGAAACGATCATGATGGAGTAAAAATCTGTGTGTATTTTGCTAGAAAGTTGTCTCCAGAGGGTGTCTCCAAATGGACACTATTTTGTGGGCAGGATTCAAGCCCATAGAAGAAACTAACATTGTGTAATTATGTGGATTAAAGTGCTCTGTTGCTCTAGTCTAGTGCAACAAATCCACTAAAAAACCCCACAAACTTTCTGGGGAAATTCACTTAAGTGTGGGGTGAACCCATGATTAAGAGAAAGATGTCTAAACATCCTGCAAGCATGAAGACACAGGAAGCTGCATTATCCCGGATCTGGCCACCGGTGCCTCTAACTGAGTCCTATCTACACCGACTGAGCTTGCAGGGCAGCAGCTGAAGAAAGAGCAAAAAGGGTTTTCTTCTATGTGTGTTTCTTTGTGGCTGATTAGCTGCTCTCCCTGTGCAAAGGTCAGAGGGGGCAGGGTTTCTGTTGAGGCAGGTGATTAGCTGTGGGAGGAGCTTATCAGAGTATTGATATTGCCAAGCATACTAGGACTCAATTTCTTGACTTTAAGAAAGCCGACTTCATAAAACTTAGGGAAGTGCTGGGTGAGATCCCATGGACAGTAATACTAAAAGGAAAGGGAGTTCATGATGGCTGGGAGTTTGTTAAGAGGGAGATAGTAAAAGCACAACTTCAGGCAATACCAATGAGACGGAAACATGGAAGGTGCCTAAAGAAGCCAGGGTGGCTATCTAAAGAACTTTTAACTGAGTTAAGATTAAAAAAGGATGTGTACAAAAAATGGAAAAGGGGGGAAACCACCAAAGAGGAATTCAAACAAATAGCCAGCACGTGTAGACACAAAGTCAGAAAAGCTAAAGCACAGAATGAACTCGGGCTTGCTAGAGAGGTTAAAAGCAACAAAAAAGGCTTTTATGGGTATGTTTGTAGCAAAAGGAAGAACAAAGAAACAGTGGGGTCACTCAGAGGAGAAGATGGTGAAATGCAAACAGGGGACACAGAAAGGGCTGAACTCCTCAATGCCGTCTTTGCCTCAGTCTTCTCCGATAAAGAAAACAATGCCCGACCTGAAGAATTTGGAGCAAATGATTCAGCAGAGGAAACACAGCCCAGAATAACTAAGGAGATAGTACAAGAATACTTGGCTAGTTTAGATGCATTCAAGTCTCCAGGGCCAGATGAACTGCATCCAAGAGTATTAAAAGAACTGGCAGATGTGATCTCAGAACCACTGGCAGTCATCTTTGAGAATTCTTGGAGAACAGGCGAAGTCCCGGCAGACTGGAGGGCAAATGTTGTCCCTATTTTCAAAAAGGGGAAAAGAGAGGACCCAAATAATTACCGCCCAGTCAGTCTGACATCAATACCAGGGAAGATTCTGGAGCAGATCATGAAGCAAACAGTCTGTGAGCACCTAGAAAGGAATGCTGTGATCACCAATAGTCAGCATGGATTTCTGAAAAATAAGTCATGTCAGACGAACCTGATCTCGTTTTTTGACAGAATTACAATAGATGAAGGGAACGCAGTGGATGTAGCCTACCTTGATTTCAGCAAGGCATTTGACAAGGTGCCCCATGATATTCTTGTAAAGAAGCTGGTAAAATGCGGTCTTGACTATGCTACCACTCAGTGGATTTGTAACTGGCTGACTGACCGAACCCAAAGGGTGCTCATCAATGGTTCCTCTTCATCCTGGAGAAGAGTGACTAGTGGGGTGCCACAGGGTTCTGTCTTGGGCCCGGTCTTATTCAACATCTTTATCAACGACTTGGATGATGGACTCAAGGGCATCCTGATCAAATTTGCAGATGACACCAAACTGGGAGGGGTGGCTAACACCCCAGAGGACAGGATCACACTTCAAAACGACCTTGACAGATTAGAGAACTGGGCCAAAACAAACAAGATGAATTTTAACAGGGAGAAATGTAAAGTATTGCACTTGGGCAAAAAAAATGAGAGGCACAAATACAAGATGGGTGACACCTGGCTTGAGAGCAGTACATGTGAAAAGGATCTAGGAGTCTTGGTTGACCACAAACTTGACATGAGCCAACAGTGTGACGCGGCAGCTAAAAAAGCCAATGCAATTCTGGGCTGCATCAATAGGAGTATAGCATCTAGATCAAGGGAAGTAATAGTGCCACTGTATTCTGCTCTGGTCAGACCTCACCTGGAGTACTGTGTCCACTTCTGGGCACCACAGTTCAAGAAGGACACTGACAAACTGGAACGTGTCCAGAGGAGGGCAACCAAAATGGTCAAAGGCCTGGAAACGATGCCTTATGAGGAACGGCTAAGGGAGCTGGGCATGTTTAGCCTGGAGAAGAGGAGGTTAAGGGGTGATATGATAGCCATGTTCAAATATATAAAAGGATGTCACATAGAGGAGGGAGAAAGGTTGTTTTCTGCTGCTCTAGAGAAGCGGACACGGAGCAATGGATCCAAACTACAAGAAAGAAGATTCCACCTAAACATTAGGAAGAACTTCCTGACAGTAAGAGCTGTTCGACAGTGGAATTTGCTGCCAAGGAGTGTGGTGGAGTCTTCTTCTTTGGAGGTCTTTAAGCAGAGGCTTGACAACCATATGTCAGGAGCGCTCTGATGGTGTTTCCTGCTTGGCAGGGGGTTGGACTCGATGGCCCTTGTGGTCTCTTCCAACTCTATGATTCTATGATTCTATGACTGGCAGCTGCTCTCTAGGTTCTGACAGGGCAGAGTCTCTACCCTACCTAGAGATACCAGGGATTGAATCTGGGTCATTCTGCAGGCATAGCAGATGCTCTGCCGCTGAAGGATGGCTCTTCAAAGAAAGATGAATGCTTATAGTTCCAAAACTGCTCAGCAAACAAGAAATCAGAATGAATGCTCAAGAAAGAACACGCAGAACCTCCACATAAGCTTTGTCAATAAAATCAGAAGGGACGAATGCTCCATAAATAGGTTGTCTAGAGGAGTCCTTTGTTTGTCATGGTGATTCACCTCCCCCCCCCCCCTTTGTCAAGCCATACCAAACTGAAGCGAAATGCATGGCTTTGAAATGTTCAGGTGTACCATGTTTTCCTGACAGTCAAAACACACCTTTTAAGTGTTTCTTCTTTCTAATGACAAATTGAACAATACTTTGCCAGTTAGCGTACTAACAACTGGACAGCTGCAGAAACTTTCCGAGAAGAGAGATGTACAGTCTGAGGACTCCTTAGATTGACAGAGGGAGAAGCAACTAGAGCCAGCAGTTTGGAGTTAGCAGAGCAATTTTAAAATGGAAAATAAAGATAGAGATTTTACAGCAGCAAAAGATATTAAGCGAATGGGCTGCCAAGAGGGAATTGTTTTAATCCAAACTAGATGTCCTTCTAAGAAATCCATTTTAGTCAAAGAATGTAAGCATCTCTGTGGCCAAAATCTTTTAATATTGCATTATTGCACATGAGTAGCTTGAAACAAAATCTTAAAGCCACATCCTCATATGTGTAATTACACTAGAGCTCTGCTGATGTCAACTCTGGTGTGGAGATGAGCTGGGTAGCGAAATTTCCTGGGCCACAGTCTCCTTTAACGGAGAATGCCAGGATCTAACTTTCTTCTCTTCACAAAAGCAAAAGTTGTGAGTCGCTTTGAGGAATCTGATCAAAATGCAGAACTATTTGACTCTGGTCAAATAAGCTTTCATCCTCCTAACCATACTGCAGCCACAAGAAGGAATTAATGAAGTGAACCACCATAGAAAAACTTGCAGAGCAGATTGCTTGGGGAAGTGAGCCAAGCTGTATGCAACAAGAAAACAATAACCACAAAGTGGGCAGTGATTAGACAAGGGGTCAGCAAACTTTTTCAGCAGGAGAGCCGGTCCACTGTCCCTCAGACCTTGGGGGGGGGGCAGACTATAATTTTTTGGGGGGGAATTCCTATGCCCCACAAAAAACACCAAGCAGGCCCCACAAATAACCCAGACATGCGTTTTAAACAAAAGGGTGCATTCTACTCATGTAAAAACACACTGATTCCCGGACCATCTGCGGGCCAGATTGAGAAGTTGATTGGGCCAGATCCGGCACTCAGGCCTTAGTTTGCCTATCCATGGATTAGACCAGCCTTCTGCAATCTGGCACCTTCTAGAGAATGTTGGACTACAAGTCCCATCAACCCTGGCCGGCAAGGCAAATGGTGAGTGATGACTGGAGTTGTAGTCCAACATCATCTGCAGGACACCAGTTGGAGAAGTTGGGGTTAGAGCTTGAGCAGGAAATTTAAGTCTGATTCCTACACTACCTAAGCAGCACCTGTTGCTGCCGTATATTCAAATACTGTAACATGGAATTCTTGTTGCTTTTTTGGTGGGCATCAAAAATGTGTTTTTGGATTGCACTTGACTTAGAGATTTGAGTAGCTGCTTTTTGGTTTTAAAAGCCAGTTTTAGCCTCTCTTGGGAAGCTTACTGAATAGATGCCCAAGGTTGTAAGAAACAAAGGTTAGAAGAAACAAAGATCATTATGCCCTAGATAAAACAAAATGACTACCATGGTTTCTTCTGTCTGTCTGGTCATTTTAACTGTATCAAGTTTTGAAATTGTTTTGTGGGTCTTTGGACTACAATAAAGTTTTGATCTGATTGGATAGACTGAATAGATGCTGAGATATTATTCTTCCTGTTTATTATGAAATGGTATTGCATTATAATATTGCATATGCGTTTAGCTGGTTTTATCAGACACTGGTCCAGTCTGCACATTACGATAAACCATTGTTAATTGTTGTAATGGTTATAGGGGTTGCTCGTGCGTAAGTTGCCGCCACTCCTGGCTAGGTTGCCTGGTTAAACCTTTTCTGTCTGGACAGCCCTTCACTTCATGGCTGCTTCAGTCGCTAGCAGAATCCGTCAGTGGGCGTTTCTTGAACCTCTTCCAGCATAGAAGTTCTTTGACGCCAAGTCTCCGCCTACTCTCCGTGCGCGGAAGTCTTCTGCGCAGGGTGGGTGTGGGCAGCGGAGGACCCGTGCTCTCCCCGCTGGTCTCCGGCGAGGAGTCCTGGAGCCCTCTCGCCGATTCCCTCATCTGCCCCCCTTTCTCCCTGGTGTCACGCTGATTTCCTTCCCCAGCCGATGAGCTGCCTCTCTCCCTCCTGGGCCCTTCTCCAGCATCGCTTTGGAGCCTTGCCTCCGCCTCTAGCTCCGATGGCAGTTCCCTGACATCCACCTCCCCCCCAGGACCCCCTCAACCCCCGGCCCGACCTTTTGATCCAACTTTGTCCTTTTCCTCGGCCGACGATGCGGGGAATCCCCGGAAGGAGCTGTCGCCATCCTCTGAGGATTCAAAACCCGCTTCCCACCCGCTCTGATCTCTTCCCGCGGGGTGGGCCTCCCAGTCTGATTCTTCTCCCTCTGAGGCTTCTCCTCCCTCCTCTTCGGAGGCAGGAAAACCCACAAAGTCCTCCTCGTCATCTGTGGTTCCAAACTGCTCCTCCCAGAATCTCGCTAGTGGTTTTGGTTTATCTGGGAACAGGCTGTGGAACTCCTCCACAAGATACCCGTCATTGATTGCCTCCGCGGGAACCCACATGTTTTCTGACCTGGGTTCTCCCTCCCAAGCTACCAAGTACTCCACCTTGCGCCCTCGCCACCTTGAATCGAGTATTTCCGTGGTTTGGTTGTGGTGTTCCCTCTCCTCTACCTGTGGGTGTGTGGTGACTTCTCCCTCCCGCCCCGGGAATTCCCGCCCCTCCCTGTACGGTGAGAGTAGGGACCTATGGAACACCGGGTGTATCTTCATGCTGTCAGGCAACTTGAGCTTGAATGCCACAGGGTTCACCTGCTGTGTTACCTCAAAAGGTCCCAGCCGCCTCGGCTGCAACTTCTTGCACCCTCCCTTAAAGGGTAACCCTTGGGTAGACAACCACACCCGGTCTCCCACCCGCATTGTCTCCCCTTCCCGACGGTGCTTGTCTGCCTGCCTCTTGTAAATTTCCTTGGCCCGCTCCAAGTTCATCTTGAGTTGTTGGTGCAAGGCCTCCATTTCTTCCACAAACTGCTCTGCCGCAGGTACACTCCATCCTTCCTCCCCCCTCCCTGGGAAGGCCCTGGGGTGACATCCATAATTGGCCATGAACGGGCTCATTCCCGTGGACACATGTTCAGCGTTATTGTATGCAAATTCAGCCAGCGCTAGTTTCTCTACCCAATCGTTCTGTCTCTCGCTGACGTGGCAGCGTAGGTATTGCTGGAGTATACTGTTCGCTCTTTCTGCTTGCCCGTTGGTTTCCGGGTGTCTCGCCGTCGAGAAGCCCACCTCGACCTGCAGCAAGCTCATGAGCTTCCTCCAGAACCGGGAAGTAAATTGTTTCCTGCGATCTGAGATGACCCTCGAGGGAGCCCCATGCAGCCTGAAGATGTGATCCACAAACAACCTGGCTGTTTCCTCTGCTGTCACCGCATGTGAGCAAGCTATGAAATGGCACATTTTTGTCAGTAGATCGACTACTATCATGACTGCTGTCTTCCCTCTTGACTTGGGCAAATCTGTCATAAAATCTATGGACACCACCTCCCAGGGTTTTCCCGGCGTGGGTAAGGGTTCCAGTAACCCTGCGGGGGCAGCCCTCTCCCCCTTTGCCTTCTGGCAGCGGTCGCACCCCCGCACATATTCCCGTACATCTTCCCTTACCCTTGGCCACCAGAACTCCCTGGTCACAAGCAGCATGGTCTTGTGCTGACCAAAGTGCCCCGCTGTTGGGTTGTCGTGGAGTTGTTTAAGTACCCTTCCCCTCAAGGTCTCCCCCGGTACGTACAGCGCCCCCTTATAGTACAGTAGCCCTTCCTTTTCCTCAAACTCTCCATGGTTTTCCCTTCCGTCCCGGAGTTCCCTGATTTTAGTTTGAGCGAACTCGTCGTTTCTAGTGAGCCCGGCCAGTTCTCGTTTCCCAACCAACACTCCCCCACACACCCATCGGTTCTCGGGGAACACGTGTCGGACTTCCGGCGGTCCCTCTCCTTCCATGTACTCCGGCTTCCAGGAGAGAGCATCTGCTCTAACGTTTTCCTCTCCCAGCACATACCGGATCTCGAAGGAAAACTTGGAGAACTCCTGTGCCCATCGAATCTGTCTCTGGTTGAGTACTCGCGCAGTCCTCCAGTATTCCAAGTTCTTGTGATCCGTACAAACCTGGATCTTGTGCTGTGCCCCTATCAACAGATGTCTCCATCGGCGAAACGCTGCATAAATTGCAAGCAGTTCGCGGTCATACACCGTGTAGTTTTGCTCCGACTTGCTCAGCTTCCTCGAGAAAAAGGCGCACGGCCTCCAGCCCTGCTGGGCCCCTGGCTGCAAAAGTACCGCTCCGATGGCTCGGTCTGACATGTCGGTCTCCAGCCTCATGGGCTTCTCCAGATCCACGTGCAGGAGCTGCTCTTCCAAAGCGAACGCCCTCTTCAGTCTTTCAAAGGATTGCTGGGCCCTTTCTGTCCAGACGAACTTCTTTTTGCTACTGAGACAATCTGTGATGGGCGCTGTCAAGTGGGCGAAGTTCTTGATGAACTTCCTGTAGAAGTTGCTGAACCCTAGGAACCTCTGCACGTCCTTCCGGGTTTTGGGGGCCTTCCATTCCAGCACCGCCTGCACCTTGCTGGGGTCCATAGCTAGGCCCTTGTCTGACAACTTGTACCCCAGAAACTCGACCTCCCTTGCGTGAAATTGGCATTTTTCCAGCTTGACCCACAACTGGTGCTTCTGCAGTCTCTTTAGCACTTCCCTGACGTCTCTGACATGTTGCTTCTCATTGTCAGAATAGATTAAGACGTCGTCCAAAAAGGCCACGCAGTTCTTGTACAGCAAGGACCCCAACACGTGGTGCATGAATGCTTGAAAGCAGACGGAGCCCGACTGTAATCCAAATGGCATAACTAAGTACTCAAAGGCCCCCAGGGGGGTGAACATGGTGGTTTTCCATTCGTCCCCCTCCCTCATCCTAATCAAATTGTACACTCCCCTGAGGTCCAGCTTGGTAAAGATTTTCCCCTGCCTCACCCACGTTAAAATGTTGTCAATCCTGGGCATTGGGAAGGTCACGGGTTCTGATACAAGGTTCAGGGCCCGGTAATCTACGACTAATCTGGGCTGATTAGTATCCTTTTTGTCCACAAAGAACACCGGACTGCCCCCCACCGCCTTTGATTCTCTTATGAAACCTCTCTTCAGGTTCTTGTCAATAAATTGCCGCAACTCCTGCATTTCCCGGTCAGACATGGCGTACAGCTTACCCACCGGCAGCTGAGCCCCTGGGAGTAAGTTGATTTGGCAGTCAAAGGGCCTATGGGGGGGTAGTCTATCCGCCTCCTTCTCGCTGAAAACCTCCTTCAGGTCAGCATATTGTGGCGGCACCTCCTCCTTTGGCTCCACAGCCATCCCAGCCACCCTGGCCACTGTCATCCTTGGGTGTTCCCCCCCCCAGACAGTGTTCCAAGCAGTAAGCTGACCCAAAGGTGACCGTCCGCTGATGCCATGCCACTACTGGATCATGCATTGCCAGCCAGCTCATCCCCAGTATTATTGGGGGTCCTGCCAGTGTGGCTACGTGAAAGGCGATGGTCTCCGTGTGCCTGGAAACCCTCATTCTCATTGGTGGGGTCTGGTGCATCACTTCCCCTCCCAGAAGTTCCCTCCCATCGATGGTGGTCACTTGCAAGGGAAAATCCAGGGGCAGCAGGTGGAGTTGGTGCTCTAGAGCGAAGTCCTTGCTGAAGAAATTGCAGGAGCTGCCTGAATCCAGTAGCCCCTCCACCTTGACTGGGTGCCCATTCGGGAGTTCTAGCACCACTTCTATGGCTATAGCTGCCCTGGGAGGGTCTGGCTGGGGCACTTCTATTGGTTGCTGGCTTGGCTGCTGCCCCCGCTGATTGGCAGCCAAGCGTTGTCGTTTCCCTGGGCCTGCCCCTTTTTTCCCTCCTCACAGCCAGCAGCTCCCACCATCCCTTGCCAGGCCTTTCTTTGAGGGCAGACCCTGGCAAAATGTCCTGACCGTTGGCAGAGGAAACACTTCTTGGTGGTTTTCCAATCCCTTCCCTCCCTCTTGCGACCTTCACTGGAGTTTGAAACCTCTCTCTCTCTCGCGCCATCTATTTCCATTAGCTCAGCCGGCTGGGAAGGCTGCCTCAGTATTTCAGGAATGCGGTAGTCATGGCCACGTTCCCCTCTCCCTTCGCGCTTCTCCTGAGCCCGTGCTTCCTGTCTTACTCCAATCGCAAGCACAGCCTTGGTCAGCTGATCCATCGACTGCGGGCGGGGTGCGCGGGAAAGCTCGTCCTTCACAGTTGGGGACAACCCCTCCTCAAACAACATTTGAATGGGTTCAGAGTCCAGATCCCACCCTAGCCGGTGGATCAACATCTCAAAGCGCGACCAGTAGTCTCTAACTGATTGGCTCCCCTGCTTGCACCCCATCAATTCTCGTCGAGTCACATTTTGCTCCACCTCACTGGAATACATTGCATTCATCGCCTGAAAAAAATTCCTAAGGTCCTTCAAGGCAGCATTTTGCGTCGCCATTAGGGGCCTGATCCATTCCCGGGCCCCATCCTGTAGATGCCCGACAATATAGGCCACCCTTTCCCCATCATCAGCAAAGTCATTATGCTGCAGTTCCAAAGCGTACTCTATTTCCGTTCGGAACGCGTTGTAGTCCTGGGGCTTTCCCCCAAACTTGTGTACCAGTCCCGGTACCTTCCTTGCGACGGGGGTGGGTCTGACCTGTGCATCCTGAGCCCGCCTTTCGTCCAGCCGCGCCGTCAGGAGAGCCACATGCTGTTCCAAATCTCGGTTCCTCTCCACCAGATTTTGCACTCCAGCTGCTTGCTCCGTTGCGCCGGCGTCTCCGGTTTGGCTCATTATGCTGCCTCCCTGTTGCTGCGCACAAGCAACGTCAGTGACTGATGGATTGCTGTAATGGTTATAGGGGTTGCTCGTGCGTAAGTTGCCGCCACTCCTGGCTAGGTTGCCTGGTTAAACCTTTTCTGTCTGGACAGCCCTTCACTTCGTGGCTGATTCAGTCGCTAGCAGAATCCGTCAGTGGGCGTTTCTTGAACCTCTTCCAGCATAGAAGTTCTTTGACGCCAAGTCTCCGCCTACTCTCGCTGCGCGGAAGTCTGCGCAGGGTGGGTGTGGGCAGCGGAGGACCCGTGCTCTCCCCGCTGGTCTCCGGCGAGGAGTCCTGGAGCCCTCTCGCCGATTCCCCCATCGGCCCCCCTTTCTCCCTGGTGTCACGCTGATTTCCTTCCCCAGCTGATGAGCTGCCTCTCTCCCTGCTGGGCCCTTCTCCAGCATTGCTTTGGAGCCTTGCCTCCGCCTCTAGCTCTGATGGCAGTTCCCTGACAATTGTTAATGGTTTATCATGAACCCACTGAGCTGGCTGTTTCATTCTTCCCCACCTGTGCTGGGAGGGACCAAACATGAGTGGACTTTACATCTTAACCAGTTTTTTCTTCCCCAACAAACCACAGACAGTAAGCCAAAAAGAACAAACCTTGGCTTTGGACTGTGGTTTCTTGGGAGTGAAACAAGCTAGGATCCCTGTTTCAGATCTCTTACTTAAGCCAAGGATGGTGGTTTGCTTCACCAGAAGCCAGGAGGAGCAGGGCACAGAACAGCAGGATCAATTTGCCTGGGCACAGGAAGCAATGGTTTGCAGCTTATTGTTACATATGAGCCATATCACTGTGAGTGAGAGGAAGAAGTCAGTTCCAGGAAAGATAGCCTTGTTTTGACCAGATCTGTGGGACTGCTTTCTGGTGGTGGTCCACTCATGGAGTTAAAACGATATGACAGCATGCCTTCCTATGTCATCTGGAATCTCAACATCAGCCATAAAGTTCAAGTAGCATGAGAAAAGGTCTTTAGGTATCCAAGAGAATTTTGCTGGGATACAGAGGCTTCTTGCTTAGAATCCTACATCTATTGATAGCATTCCTAGATTCAACATCCTTGCCAGTTGGTTCTCAACACTTGCTGGCGGTGGACTGATGGAGTTTTCATCCAGACAGGACCCTGTGCACTGGAGAGCCCTGCTTCTCCTCAGAGATGCCTTCCCTAGCAATGGCTCTTCCGGGTGGAAATTGCTGTGCGTCTGTTTGTACCACAACTGCCTTTTTCTTACTCTAAATTCCAAATCTGAAAAATGATGAAGAGTGAGCTGCTGTGGTAGACAGCTTATCCTTGATGTCTGGGCTTTGTAAAACTCTGGATGTGCTGTGGCTTGTTTGCTTTTTGTGGACTGGGGTTTAGGTGTCAAACAGGCATCAGAGAATGTCTGAGGAAGCAGCCTGGGGGAAAGTGTGTGTGCATGTGTACGCACTAAAATATATAGCAAGGTATGCATTAGCTCTAATAAAGTTTGCCACAGAGTCATGCTAACTCTTGAATTCAGGGGAATCCTTTCCTACTCTGAAGCAGCCTGACAAAAAGGCAAAGTCCAAAAACTACAAGGGATAACAGAAAAACCAAGATATCAAGGGCTACATGAACCCAGGTTTAACTTCCTGTGTGACCCATCAAATGATCCTCAGTGGAATCTTTATGGGGCTTTTAGGGGGACTGAGCACTCCCATTTCCAAGGTTTCTCTGGCACCACTTTGCATCTGCTTTTTAAGGCAACTTCTCTTAAGCCCCTCTTAGCATTGAAGTGCCAAATCAAGTAGCAAAAAAACAAGCAATTCCAGACTATGAGTCTTGCTAGTGTCAAACAAGAGAAAGTCATTTTTTTCATCTGCAAACTGGAGAAGGAATGTGGAGAGAGGTGGCCGCTGTGGGACATGATCAGTAAGTGGGAGGGAAGGTGTTTATTCCCCCGTGCACCCACTGATTGTCCCTTGAAAATCCCTCACAGGCCACTCCCCCCCCTACTCACTTCCTGGTTTGGAGGGGGGAAGGGACTTTTTAAGACAACCAGGGGAGAACTGGCAGATGAGGGAAGGATTAAGTATCTCCTTTGCATGTGACAATTCTTTGCAACCAATGTCTCCCTGCAGAGGTTCCTTTATAATGTTTAGTTCAGCTTTTAACTCTGTTGCAGCAATGCATCTCATAGCATTTTAATGGCTGACCATTTCATGGTTTCATCAGATGTATTGACCAGGCCTTTTGATGCAGCCCTCAAGGCATAGAGAAAGAAGCAGGACTAGAAAGGTAGAAAAGGGAAGGCAACAAGGTGGCAGGAGCGAGGTAGCCTGATGAGCAGGTTTGAGTATCAATGCTATGCCATGCTGAGCAAAGCACACAAATCGTGCCTTTGAAATCTGGTAAAATGTTGCATGCAGTCTTCAAGAACTAAGAAGATTCATCGTTCAGTGATGGACAGCTGGTGACCTCACAGCACCTTGGTTCCAGCACTATCTGGCGGCAGTACAGATCTGTAGCTAACTTCTTCTTTCTGTGCAAGCATGTCTTGGTTCTGTCAACCTGAAATTAAGTCTCATTTATTTGAGCAAGGTCTTCAAAGGAGAACAAGAAAATCATTTCATAAACAGAAGACAGTGTGCAAATCAGTGCTTTTGCCAAGAAGCAATGCGAGGTCCATCTGTTGCAGGAAAGGTTAACCTCAAGCAAAGCAAAAGTGATGGAGAATGGGGACAACAGGAATGAAAAGCACAGCAGCTGAAAGGGATCTGCTCTGCCTTCTCATACAGCCTTGGTCTCCAGGCACAACAGGATCCCACGTGTGAGCCAAGTGGACCACCTCTTACTCATTGTTTTTCATGATCACAGGCCCAAATGAGTTGTGTTATGGAGTGTTAGGGGAGGGATTGTACCTCTGGTGGGAAACACGTCATGCTCCTTCTTTGGTCCACACTCTGCACTCAGCTCTCCCCTGTGGCTCCTAGAAGCTGTCAGCCTACAACAAAGGCCACACACTGGGAAATGGCTTTGACTGGCCGTCTAAACCAGGTGAGAGTAGCCAGTGGGTCTCAAATCCTCAGTGAGTTAGGGGCTTCCCCTGCATGCAAAAACAGGCTCTAGCGGATGGATCAGACAAGCCAATGGTTAAGAAGGTGGTTTCTGCATGTAATGTAGAGGGATGTGAGAGGCAGATCAGGCTCATCAATCTGGGAAGGTAACCCATCTAGGAGAAGGAAAATTCTGATCCTAAACTGCCTTATGGGACATCTTCAGGAGAAGAAAAGGTTAATACAAATCCAAAATGGAGTCCCTAAGAAGTCCCTAGGATGGCGTGTTGTATGTCTCTTTTCAGCAACTCCTGCAACCAAGCTGATGCCAAACATCTTGCTCTGCTTTCCTTTGGACCCCATCAGTGAGGCCAAAGGGGGTCTTGAAGTCTGGGTAGCCCAGGTCCTCCATACACACTGCCCAGGCTTGCACCCCAGAGAGGTCACTTTGGTGCTGCTAGCACAGCAATTTGACTTCCCCCCTCCCTCTGGAGGCACACTCCATTGTCTCTCAAGACAGATGGATGCCAACAACATCACCTCCTGGTATGGAGGTGTGGGCTGTCATCAAACTCACTGGTGGAAAGGGTACACCCACGGTCACCATGCATATTCTGTGGTGTTACCTTTCTGGACTTGTCGGTGTCAGATCATGTCCCAACATCTTGACTGGCTTGACAAAGAAGGGTTTATATAGATAGCTCTCCTAAGCAAGAAGAAGAAAGATAGGGTGGATGTATCCAGCAAAGTTGTCCTGTTTGCACAATAATTTGTTCCTGTGCCATGAGACTTCCTCGCCTCTCTCCAAATCTGCTCTGCACAGAATCTGTACAGGAATGGATTTTACAGGTGGGTGAGTTGGAAAGGACAGGGGAAAGAAGTCTCATTTACAGGTGGAAATCCTTGCACTAAGGACTTGCACTTCTTTGGATATAACCCTAACATAACATTTTGGAAGTTCAATACTTTATAGACCCTTTATAAATCCCGACTAACCAACTGGTTGAGATTTCTGCATCTAGGACTTGGTTTCTGGTCTTGAGGGTGAAGACCACAACTGTGTTCTGCTAATCCAGGCAAATATGCTAGGTGATGATATAGAACAGCAAGGTCCCTATATCCTGTCTGAACCTTGCCATTTCCTGTCTTTGTATATTCAGATCATTTAGTTTTACAAGACGGAATTTATTTGGTACCATGTTCAGGAATGCAATGTGTAAATAAATGGCTTAGCCTCAGAAGTTCTACTTTATCCTGTATTGGTTATTTGGCTGAAGTTATTAAAAAAGCATAGCAAATAATCACACAAGAGTCTTTAAAATAAGCTGATTTCACATTTAAACCTGAAAAGAATTCAAACAGTTGGTCCTTGAAGCTTGGCTGAGAATCATACTTGATGCCAAAATAACTGCCCTGCCTGCCAGGCAATTATCAAAGGGAGAGGCCTTTGGCCTGGGGAACTAGCAGCCCAGCACAAGATGGGGACAGGAAGCAGGTTGAGACACACATGCAAGGTGAGGGAAGGACTGAGGAGCAATGCCAGGCTCTGACAGTGGGCCAGACTGTAATGAAATTTGATGCAAATTACAGACCCCTTGCAAACATCACCAGCTAGCACCAGACACAAAAGTGAAAGGCCCCTTTGGGATTACTGACTGGCCTTCTGCTCCACCAACTGTACTGTTTGCTTCAGCACAAAATTTTATTTAACCAGTCAGGAATCCGCTCTGCTTCTAACTGCTCTCCCACCAGACTCTGCTTTGCCTTATTAAAAACAAAACAAAACCACTTGTTTAGCCAAGTAACTCAGGAAACAGAGCACCAGCGCAGGCTGACCAGATGAAGCTACTGGCCAGCCAAGTTTCCCACACCACCCTCCCCCGCGGGAAGAAGGGAGAGCACGTCTTGAGGAATAGCAGGGTCAAAGGCAGAACAAGGTCATTTTGTGCCTCTACTTCTTTAAGCTTTGCCCTGCCTCCAGGCAACTGAGTGGGAAAAAAGAACTCTGGCCATTTTAGGGGCCATTTTCATTCCCAGTGTTAAGTTGTGGGCGAACATATCAGATGACACAGCGATTCTTCAACAGCTCTTGTTTATTCAGAGGCCAGAATAGAACTGAACTGAAGAGCTCAGTCAGCCTGCTTACCGTATTTTTTGCACCATAACACTCACTTTTTTCCTCCTAAAAAGTAAGGGGAAATGTCTGTGCGTGTTATGGAGGGAATGCCTACGGGTGGCATGCCTACGGATTTTCCTCCTCTAAAAACTACGTGTGTGTTATGGTCGGGTGCGTGTTATAGAGCGAAAAATACGGTATATAGAGCTCCAGAACAATGTAACTGTTGCGACTTTCTAAAACTATCCAATCACTGAACGTCACTTTCGATCCTTCATTTGCATACAAACTATCCAATCACTGAACGTCACTTTCGATCCTTCATTTGCATAACTATCTACAGTATCCCCCTGCTGGCCCAGGGTGAGAACTTCAGTACATAACACCCAGTGCTTTTTCAAACCTCGTCACCTGCAATACAGTGGTACAGTCATACCTCGGGATAAATACGCTTCAGGTTGAGCGCTTTCGGGTTGCGCTCCGTGGCGACCTGGAAGTAACGGAGCGTGTTACTTCCGGGTTTCGCCGCTTGCGCATGCGCAGACGGTCAAAATGATGTCACGCGCATGCGCGGAAGTAGCAAAACATGACCCACGCTGTCGCGTCTTACATTGTGTTCAGGATGTGAACGCGGCTCTGGAACGGATCCCGTTCGCATCCCAAGGTACCACTGTATCTTGTTTTTTGAACGTCTCAGAAGTCGAACATTTTGGCTTTCAAACGCTGAAAACCCGAAAGTAAATGCTTCAGTTTTCAAATGTGCCTTGGAAGTCGAATGGCTTCCACTGACGTACCACTGTATTTTTCTCAATTTTCTCTTGCAGACCGCACTTTGCACCTCTGTTTTCAAATGTTTTGGAAGTCAAACGGTCTTCCAGAACAGATTACATTCGAAAACCGAGGTTCCACTGTACAAAAAAAAATAAAATCTAAACTTCAGGACTGCCAGGTTACATAGCAGAGGAAAAATGCATCCTTAATTTTTACCCCCCCCCCTTTTTGGGGATTTCTACAATAATCTCTCTTAGTTGGGAACCAGACCTCACAACTTGTTAAATTTGCATTTAATATTGCTGAATTGTAGTATATATGTTTAAGAAACAATCATCTTTTGCTATAGTGATGTGTTTTTATGCATCTAAATGCAAAAAGGGGCATTCCGCATAGTAAGGAATTTTTATTTTGAAGACTTAAAAGAATTCTTTGGTGGAACGTGACATCAAGCACAAAACTAATGACTCACACATTTGCCTGGTGTGCTATCAGATTATATATTCCCTATTCAACAGATATAAAACAAGGGTGCCTATTTTTCTCTGCAAAATATTGAGGGAATGCTCACTATTGAGGGAGGGTATATTTGTACTACATTTGGTTTCTCCCTGGCCTGCCTTCTTGAGACAGGGGTCTGAGGGAGCTGCTGGAGCATTTCTGCTAATGAGTCACCAAGAAGCTGCTGTGTCAGAACCACAGGGAATTCTCTCTGAACCATAGGAAACCCAGGTTTGACCGACTTTTTCCAACGTCTGCAGGATAGCTTAATCCTCAACTGACGTTTCACTTTAAAAGAAAATTCTTGGAATGATGATGTAATCCCAGGATTGCAGTTTGTACAAACAAGACTTTTATTATGGCACCAACTGGTCTCTGGAGCACCGATTCTCAGATGGGGAAGGGCCTGTGACACACTTCAGTAAACATCAAAGTCCTTCCTTCCTTCTGGTCACCCTTTCAAGTTCCTCTGACAGGGGATTCAATGTCCAGCCACAAATGCAAAATCAATCTCCCTTCAGTCATTCAGAAAAGTGTGCTCAAGGAATCACAAGCAGTGTTTCTTAGAGCTCAGGGGTGGAATATGATCCCAGGGGGAGAAATTGTTTTCTCTAGTGATGGATTTTTTTCTCCCTCACACTGTAATTTCAAAAGCCACTTCTAGAGCTGGAAGAATCTCAACAGGATGATACTGGGCTGCCTTCAAGATGGCCAAGGAAGAAGAGAGCAGGAAAGATGACGTAGGGTCTAAGAGAGGGCCTGGGGCATCTTGGGCCCTGCAGATGCTGCTGGACTCCAACTTTCCTCAGAAGAAGAATTTATTACTTTTACCCCACCCATCTGGCCCGACCTCCCCAACCAGCATGGCCAGGGAGCCCAAGAGCAGGAGGCCCAGAAGTCTCTCCCTCCTTGATTTAAGAGGACTTGTTCTGACCCTGAGGCAGCAGACTGTGGGGTGAGGTTGGCAAGGGGAAGGCCAGCCGTCCAAACAGCAGCACCTCCACCTCCTTTGAGCAGAAGCCATGAACTCACACAGGAAGCTTGAAACAATGGGGGACTGATGAGCAAAAGAACCAAAAAGGGCACAACCTGGTAGAAACCTAGCCTTCATTGAACCTGATTATAATTATTCATTTATATAATTAATTGAGAACTTGTGGCAGGGGCCTGGACCAGATCATCTTAATGCATCATGTGCCACCAATTAAAATGCCTCACCAATATCACCAAAAAGCAGGTAGTGCTGAAAATGTGAAATAATAATTCACCAAGGTAATCCAAGTTCTCTGCACGGAAAAACTTACAAACACTTGCTTATTGCGGGGAGAAGCAATGCCACAACAGACACACACACACACACACACTTTCTAGAAACCTTGCTTACCATTACCTGCCTCACACTGACTTTTGAGATTTCACCAGGCATTGCCCAAATACCCTATTTTCACAGCTATAGGGCTTTTACAGAAAATCAAAACTAAGATTCATAGGAAGGGGAATTCTGCATCCAGTATTAAATCCTGGGCCTGCACAGTAAGATTAATGGGATATGCCTCATTCTGTGGCATACTGATTCACATCATTTCAGTTATTTCACAGGCCACAAGCAGGCAGTAGGAGAGGACATGTCTTTGGATAGTGGTGCCTTCTAGCTGAAGGATCTGCATAATGGAATACATCTAGGTGAGTCAAGCAAGTATGCCAGACAACAAACCACAGGCTGAAATTACAAAAAAAGTCAAAATTATGTGCAGAGACTGTTAGGATATTTCCGTTCCACCTTAAAAGGGAGCAGGATGTTTGTATAACAGCCTGCGTAAGTTCCTGTCTCACAGGATGTTTATGTTGTAAGTTCGTTTCGTTTTTGCCTGTCTTGCCTGAGCAGTCGGAGCAGACGGTCATGATTTCTTTGTTCTGACCAACGCCAAATAAAACCGTAAATATGCATGTTCTGCTCTCACGCTGTGCAACTTCCTGCTGTGTGAATTCTGCTGTTATAGTGTGCACTAAGCCTGAGGCTTAGTGTCGCTGAATTGCTGATATTGCCTGACTATGGGAGGTCGATGGATCGTCCGGCACCGAGCTTGGGGCTCAGATGGATTCTTATCTCCCTGGCAGTATCCCAACAACAGGTTATGGGCCCAGATTCACGGCACTTGCAGGAGAGTAAGACTGCGACAGACTGCTGAGGTATGTGTGGGGAAAGCGAAAGCAAAGGCTTTTCGTTGCCGCGGCAAGAGCTTTTGATGTCCGGCTGGCCTAATTGGCCTGGGAACCGAGCCAAGCAGGCTTCGTGATTTATGGGTGCCAAGATAAGGAGTCTCTGAAGTGAAGAAGACTCACGGCTGGCGTTAAGAGGTGGAATGGAGTTTTTCCAAGCCTCTGAAGCTGCTGAGTGTCCAAAGTTAAATCGGGACAATTATCAGAGCTGGGCAAAATGGTGTGAGAGTTTGCTGCGTCAGTTTGGAGTCTGGCATACTGTATTTGAGGCCACTCCAGTTCCTCGGACAGAGAAATGGCAGGGCCAGGATTCGAAGGCCATGGATATTATTGTCTTATCCGTCTCTCTGGAGGAAATAAAGACGCTTGCTGGAAATCTCACGGCACGTGACATGTGGGATGCTTTGAAAAAGGCCCACCAGCCAATAATCCCAGCCCAGTGTTTGAATGCGTCGGAGGTCCTGGCTGTTTCCCAGAATGCGAGTGAATGCAGAGATGCCGAGGGCACCGGTTGCAAGCTGCAGGGGGAGCTGACTGTGATGTCATCCCAGGCAGCATTCCAGCCTCCAGAGGGAGCCAAGGAGTCGGCAGCTGAGAGCTCTGTTTCTCGTGAGAACCAAGGTCAGAGCCTTTGCAGAGGCCGGAAGACCAGATGTAAACAGAGCAAGATGCTTGCAGGTGGCCAGGAGCAGGGGGGCAAGTTGCAACAGCCCACGCCAGTGGAAAACAAGGCTATGTTTGCTGGCACAGCTCCACCAAAGGCTAAAGGCACGTCTGATGGCCAGGAGCAGGGGGGCAAGTTGCAAAAGCCCTCGCCAGTGGAAAACACGGCTATGTTTGCTGGCACAGCTTCACCAAAGGCTAAAGGCAAGCAGCAAAAGCCCACGCCAGTGGAAAACAAGGTTTTGTTTGCTGGCACTGCTTCACCAAAGGCAAAAGCCAAAGCCAGGTTTATTGTGGATTCAGGCTGCACGCGCCATATCACCAAAGACCGCCATCTGTTCATCTCCTTCACACCTCAAGATGGAGAGATCCACCTGGCTGATGGAAGGACTTTGCAAGCTGCAGGAGTTGGGACTGTGAAGCTTGAAAGTCTGAATACGACCATTAGTAATGTACTTTTTGTTCCAGGAGCTGCGGACAATTTGCTTAGTGTCCCACAGCTAAATCGGCGTGGTTTTGAAATTACCTTCAAGAGGACTGTCTGTGTCATCAGAAAAGGCAAAGAGGACTTTTTGCATGCAAAGTTGTTGGATGGTTTGTTCTGTCTAACTTATGATGATGTTGCTGTGTCTAATGCTGATTCTTGTTGTGTTGCACAAACTAACAAGGTTCTTCATGCAGGATGCATTCACGATGCACATCGCAGGTTTTGTCACCTCTCTTGGCAAGCGCTAGCCAAGATGCCTGAGTTGGTTGAAGGTTTGGACATCAAACCTTGCAAATATCACATGAAATGTGTATCTTGTGCAGAGAACAAGGTGAAGGTTGCTCCAAAAGGCAAGGAGTCTAGCAGGCAGGCTTCCAAACCCTACCAGCTAGTTCACGCAGACCTGGTAGGTCCTCTAGCGCCCTCTTTGGGTAGAGCAAGGTACTTCATGGTTCTAATTGATTCTTTTTCCAGGTACATTCATGTGTTTATGCTCGAGCAGAAATCGCAAGCATTTCCTAAGTTCAAGGCATTCTGTGCTTGGTTGGAGAATGCTCACGGTAAACGTATTGGCTGTCTGTTTACTGATTGGGGCGGGGAGTTCACTTCTCAGCAGTTTGAAGCTTTCCTGACTGAGAAGGGAATCCAGCATGACTTGTCAACGCCTAGATCGCCATGGATGAATGGGCTTGCGGAGAGAGCAAATCAAACGTTGCTGCAAGGGATAAAAACCATGTTGCATGATGCCAACCTCCCTGAGAAGTTTTGGGGGGAGGCTCTCTCGAATTTGGTTTACACTTTTAATCGCAGACTGTCATCACCTATTGGCTGCACTCCCTATGAGAAAATGTTTGGTAAGAAACCTAACACCAAGCACTTGAGAATCTTTGGTTCTGACATGTGGGTACACACCCCACAAAGCAACAAGCTTGGGAAGCGTGGGGCACATGGTTTGTTCATGGGGTACGAAAAAGGTGCATACAGGGTATGGATGACTAACTCTAAATCCATAAAGTTCACAAGGAGTGTTGAGTACAATCCTAAGTGGGGGGAAAATGTGGGAATTTTCCAGAGTTACCCAGAGGAGGATGAAGGTGATGTGAAGAAAGCAGATCATGCTGAGAAAGCTGAGGAAACTGAGGATGAGGATGATGATGATGATGATCAGAGTTCGGATTCCAGTTCAGTGGGCGGCGCTGCTGCTGCTGTCAGTGACAGTGATGACACAGCAGACTACAAGAGCGCAAAGGCCTCAGTCAGACCATCTGATGAGTCTGACAATGAACTGGAAGAACCACTGTTCACCATTGGTCACTATTCTCCTAAGAAGGAGGAGATGAGTCCAGAAGACTTGCGTCTGGTTCGCAGGTCTGAAAGGGCGACCAAAGGCAAACCTCCTAAGAGATTTGCTGATGAGTTTGCTAAGATGGCAACTGCTGTTCTTAGTAGCTCGGAGAAGGTGTGGGAACCTTCTAGCTTCAAAGAGGTCCAGGAGTTAACCTCTAAAGATGCTGAGCCTTGGCTTAATGCCATGAAGGCTGAAGTTGATTCCTTAAACAGGAACCAGACTTGGGAACTGGTACCGGTAGTCCCAGGAATGAGACTGGTTGGCAGCAAATGGGTCTTCAAGGCCAAGACAGACCAGAATGGCAAGGTTGTCAGACACAAAGCCAGATTGGTTGCCAGAGGTTTTTCACAGGTACCAGGGCAGGATTACCACGAGACCTACTCACCCACGGTCAAATATGAGAGCATTCGGCTGATGCTCAAGATCGCTGCGGAGGAGAAAATGCATGTTTCCCATCATGACATTAATACAGCTTTTTTGTACGGGATTTTGGGGGAGGAGCTGTACATGCTTCCACCTGACGGGATGCAGATACAGAAGGGAATGGTCTGTAAACTGCGGAAATCCTTGTATGGTCTCAAGCAGAGTGCCAGGTGTTGGAACACAAAACTCACTGAAACGTTGCTTTCTCTAGGTTTTCACCAGGGCAAAGCTGATCCGTGTGTGTTTGTCAAGGAGGAGGGGCAAAACAAACTGTATTGTTTATGTTTTGTTGATGATCTTCTGATGTTTTGGAAGAATCAGGCTTTTTACCAAAGCACCCTAGCTCAGCTGAAGGAGCACTTTGACATGAAGGATCTTGGTGAGGTATCCAACTATCTTTCTCTGCAGGTGGAGAGGGACCAAGCAGGTAATTTTCTGGTACACCAAACACAGAAAATTACTGATGTATTAACCAGGTTGAATTTGGTTGATGCAAACCCAGCAGACACACCGATGGTGACAGGTTTCCAGGTAGACAGTACTGCTGAAGCATTTTCTGACACAACGCTGTACAGATGCATTCTAGGCAAGTTGAATTTCATTGCTAGATGTTCAAGACCTGACATTGCTGTAAGCACTAACCTGCTTAGCAGACATGCTAACAATCCTACTGTTCAGGATTGGAAAGCTCTGAAGCGCATAGCCCGGTATTTGAAAGGGACTATGCACTACAGGCTGAGGTTCACCAGTCAGAAGACTGGAGGTCTTGAAATCTTTGCAGATGCAAGTTTTGGAAGTGACACCACAGATGGTACGAGCACTTCTGGAGTATGCTACATGTACAACCACTGCCTGTTTGACTGGTTGTGCAAAAAGCAGACAACAGTTAGCCTAAGTTCCTGTGAAGCAGAACTCAATGCTCTGTCATTTTCACTCATGGATTGTGAATGGTTGATGCAACTGTTTAAGGACATTGGGGTTTCTGTGAAATGTCCTATACAAGTGTATCAAGACAATAGATCTTGTTTGGCTTTGCTGAACTCGGAGAGTTGCAAGCAAAGGACCAAGCACTTGCAGATTAAGCTACATCGTGCAAGAGAGTGTATTCAGAAAGGACTCATTCAGGTGTCCTACATGCCAGGAAATGAAATTCCTGCTGATCTGTTGTCTAAGGTTGTTAACAGAGAACAACTGAAGGTTTACGCACAAAGGTTGCAATTGGGTTGAACCACAGGTACTACAGGCTACACGGAAAGGGGGAGGATGTTAGGATATTTCCGTTCCACCTTAAAAGGGAGCAGGATGTTTGTATAACAGCCTGCGTAAGTTCCTGTCTCACAGGATGTTTATGTTGTAAGTTCGTTTCGTTTTTGCCTGTCTTGCCTGAGCAGTCGGAGCAGACGGTCATGATTTCTTTGTTCTGACCAACGCCAAATAAAACCGTAAATATGCATGTTCTGCTCTCACGCTGTGCAACTTCCTGCTGTGTGAATTCTGCTGTCAGAGTGTGCACTAAGCCTGAGGCTTAGTGTCGCTGAATTGCTGATATTGCCTGACTACGGGAGGTCGATGGATCGTCCGGCACCGAGCTTGGGGCTCAGATGGATTCTTATCTCCCTGGCAGTATCCCAACAGAGACAAGCAAAATTCTGCAACCTGTGTGCGTTATTCAGATCACTCAAATATGAACAACTTACTCATTTACATAATTTATTTTGTGTTTTAGTAGTTACGGGGCTATGCATAGGAGCTATGCATAGCACTAAATCCCAGACCTGACCCCTGAAAATCTAATTCAGAATTCCCTCTGGTTTCTGATACTTCTGAAAACAGATCTATTTCTGACGTGGTGCTAGCGGTGGGCAGGAGCCCCGTCTTTTGTCTCCCCTCGCCTCCTTCTCTTCTCCCTTTTTCTGCCATTCCCTTTCCTCTCCCTCCCCATCTTCATGGTATAAAGCTGCTCTTTTAGAAAAATAAACAGTGATCCTATGGGAAAGTTGCACCAAATACAGCATTCTTTGCTAATGCTTTTCCACCCTTTTAAAGACATTGTCAATCCTTTCTACCCCCGTTCCCTCCAGTGCAAAAGAGGAACATACATCCAGCCCTGAGAAAGGCTCAATAAATCTCCAAAGGGACATTAATCAAAATCAGCTTAGAAAATTTCCTATTACCTATCCACATATCCGCAAGGCAGGTATGATGCCGTCCTTGGTGTAATGGCATTATACAAAAATTGACTATTTTGTTACTGCTACTATTTACAGCAGATGAACTAGATTAGCTGGATGTTCATTGAAATAGTTTCTCTCCTGTTATTAAATGTTAAAATGTTCATGGTAAACAAGAAAAGCATACAATTAATTGAAAGCTACAATTAATTTTGCTATGTCTGCAAATAAATAAATGTAAATGAATAATGTAAAGGTACTGAGTTTTATTTACAGCTGGCTTTTCACATGAAGGTTTTAGTGGCCATCACTGTAACTACAAGTGCCAGTTTGTATGTGTTTTTTGTCTGGGATGGTGACCTATGATTTACATCTAAATAAGTATCTGTTCAGACATCTGTTGGGTAACTAACACAGCCAGACAAAAGCATCACAGAAGCTCCCAAGGGACATGGAGGAGACAGTTTTTATGATCAAAAAAGTGAAAAACTCTTAAGTGAAGAAAGGAAGCGACCCTGGGCCAGCTTTGCAGATGAGGAAGCACTTCAGCACAGGAGATCTCACATTCTGTGTTCTGAGGCCAGATCTATGCTACTAGCAATTAAATTAGAGGCAATTTACTTGTCAGGCCTGGAAATTAGCCTGCACTGGTGTTGCACAGCCTCATTCCCTTTGTAGCAATCAGGCAGCAGCTAGCAACTGTTCCAAGGGCCATACAGCTGGTGCTGCCATATTTGCATTTTCATGAATGAAATTCAGAAGCCACATCCCCTTGGATTCCTGCCAATATTAGCCAAATTATACTCCCCTCCCAGGGCCTTTGAAACATAGTACCTAGGGAGGAGCTCACAAAACATACGGGGTGAGGCCCCCTTTGTCCCCACTGCAATTCCTTCCCACCTCCCCATATGGCTGTGCAGAGCGTGAATAGACTTGTCCTTGTGGCAGTGTGGTCTAGTCCCTCTCCAAATGCTCTCCCCAGGTTTAGCCTCTGAGTTGCTCCCATGTAAGTCCTCCTAAAACCAAAACCACTTGGGAGCATCTGCTCTTGCCTCTGGATACCCCAGCCCCTAAAGGCAAGTACTGGTGAGATGTGTGTGGCCTACAATATGTCTTTGTGTGTAGGTAGAGTCCCTTGCAATGTACATCTTACTCTGCGCCTTCCCCCAATTACAACAAGCCTTTCAACTAGCTGCAAATATAATTAGGACGAGACATCCATGCCTGTTCCAGGAAACATTTATTCCAGGGTGGGGGAGTCCTCACTGAAGTTTGCTGCCTAGCAGAAAAAGTAATCCATGAGCTGCTTCAGTCATAGAATGACCAACAGCAGTAATAGTTTGAAGTTGGAGATGAATACACAGCCAGACCTGGCATCTAGGTCTACAAAGAAATAAATTCCATGACAGAGTAGGGTGTGCAAACAGCCACATGCAAAGATCCCAAAAGAAGTGTGCTTCACATCTTGTAAAGTCTATCCCCACATAGCTAAATTTGAGGTTGGTAGTGGTCTGATGGCCAAACTGCCTGTGCTGCTGTACAAGTCCTCAGGATGCAAATCAGGGTTTTGTTTTGTTTTTGTTTAACACTCACACCATTCCAATTTGAAGGGGGCTGGACCAGATAATCCTCAGGGTCCCTTCCAACTCTATAATTCTGTAACTGCGCTCCAGGCTCAGGGGTTTGGGCAGGTGTCAAAGAGATGGCAGTGCCATAGCACACCACTGTCCTTGCTGGGCATGCAAGATGAAATAACGAACAGGCCATTCTAAAACCTGCCCATTTTACAGGAGGGGAACCAATGCCAAAATGTTCAGGAGTTTCCAAAAGACTATTCATAGGGAGCCTATGGTTCGGCATGAATCCAAGCTTACTAGCCCCTAAATCCCCATTTTATCATCTGAAACACAGTAGATCTGTTTAGAAAAACTGTATTCTTGCCAGTTGCTTATCTGGCAATAATAATAATAATACAGCCACAGAATCAACAGATCAGCAGATCCAACATACTTCCCAAAGTTGTGAAGTTATGTCAAGAATGTTCCCTGCATACCCTCCCCCTCACAGCCCAGCTGCTCCCTATATAACAAAAACACATGCTGGTAGCTGTGAAGAATACACAAACAGAACTGCAGGGAAGAAAATTTTGCCAATTCAATACAAAGAACAGGGACTTACCATCATCATGAGGAAGGCAAAGGCTCTAGGAGGAGCTAGACAACCTAGAGAGCCCAAACATCGAGAAAAAGACCTGAGCGTTAAATGACAGCCAAACTTTCTTTTGCAAGAGTGTCGTGAGGAAGGAAGTATGGCTCAGTGGTGGAGCATGAGCACTGCATGCAGAAGTTCAACCCCTGGCATTGCAAGTTAAAAGGATCAGGTAGCAGGTGAGGTGAAAGAACCTCAACGGCAATATTGGGACAGATCGGCAAACAGTACGACTTGATATAAAAGCAGCTTCCTAAATCAGTCATTCCCCCTATCCACCCACTGCCATTTGACTGAGCTAGGGAAGAGGCAGCAGCACAGTGCAAGAGGTGGCTGAGGCAGTTAAGACAGGCATGGAAAAACAGTGGGATTCCAGATGTTGCTGGACTACAACTCCCACAATTCCTGGCTGCAGTTTATGGGAGCTGAGGACCAAAAGGATCTGGAGGGACACAGGGGGCTCAGTGGAATAACCACACCCTTAGTTCTTCCGGCTCTTGTTGAAAGGCTGCATCCCACAACACCTTGAATGACTTTTACATCCACAATCATCCACCCCTGCTGCTGCTGAAGAAGAAGAAGAACAAGAAGAAGAAGCCATCTGACTGGGTTGCCCCAGCCACTCTGGGCAGTTTCCAACAGAATATACAAAAACATAACAGCAAATCACACATTAAAGGCTCCCTGATACAGGGCTGTCTTCAGATATCTATGGAATGTCATATAGTTACTTATCTCCTTGACATTTGATGGAAGGGTGTTCCACAAGGTGGGCTCCACTACCAAGGAGGCTCTCTGCTTGGTTTCCTGTAGAGTAATTTCTCACAATGAGGGAACCTTCAGAAGACCCTTGGAGCTGCATCTCAGTGTCTGGGATGGACGATGGGGATGGAGATGCTCTTTCAGGTATACATTTAGGGCTTTAAAGGTCAATGCCAACATTTTGAGTTGTGCCAGGAAGCAATGTAGATCTTTTAGGACCGGTGTTACAAGGACCTAATCTGAGCAGGATCACTGCCTGTTGTGAACAGCACATTCTAACTGTAAGTGGCTGGACAGAAGCTCTTCCAAGGCCTGCTTACCTGGCAACCTTATTTGCCTTTGGGCCAGCAAGGGGTGAGCCCTACCGACCATGATGCTTTCACTGGTGTGTGAAATGCAAATCCATATAGTCCTTTCTTGGCCAATTAATGCTATGCAAATTGCTCAGGAAACATATCACTTATTGCACTTGCCTCCACTGACAGGTGTTGCCATCACATGATGATAAATCAGAACTATTTCCTATGGTTATTTCTTAGACGTTAGCTGGTGCATGACAAAACGCAGCTGTGAGAATCATCATAAAAAATAAGGTTACTCAAAGCAAAGTGGGAAGGGTTAGTTGGCTGTTCCAGCAGATTGACCCAGTTTGTTTTTCAAGCCTTTATACTTCCTGCATTTAAACTCAGCAGATGTGGAACGAAAACCTACAAAACGAATGTGCAGGCATGTCTGCACCAGTTGTTAGATTTGATTCCACCTCAATGATTCAAATCATAGCACCATAAGCCAGGCGCCTCTCCAAGTCACAGGGCAAGTGGGCCTCCATTGTTGTGCTGAGCTCTGGAGCAATGGCCCCACAGCCAGATTCCACAGAGCTTTCCGTTCATTTCTCAGGATTCTGCCTGCTTCTGGCAAAGTGAAAAGGCACCAAAGCAGATACAGGCCCCATCTCTACTTTTCTCATCTGTCCGGAAAGGATTCCACTTTGGCTTTCCTCCTCTTCTCAGCCACTGGCAAAGCCTGGCACAGACAACTACCGGTATTTAAAATAAAACACAGCCTGCAGCAATGCTGCACAGGAGGCAGTTTAAGTCCACAATACTGTGCAGAATGCAGTTCTCTAAATGCTGCAGAGGAAAGAAATGACAGCCTTGGAGAGTAGCAACCTGCTACAAGATCCCACCGTTGCCACCAGCCAGCCTGCTTCAGCTGCAAGACTAGAGTTATGATCCGCAGAACTCACTGTGTAATAAGAGGGTGAAAATTCCAAAATTTGTTTGAGGGATGGGAGGGGGAATGAGCAGGAGGAACGAAACCTTCTATTAAAGGTCTCTTGGACAGCAGCACAGTCAGAGATTCCACGGCCCACTGTGGCCTGTTGCCTAGCAGCCGCCTCACGAACTAGTGAAGGGCTTTTTGCTCCTCTGTTGGATGCCTGATCTCTCCAGTGTTTGCACAAGCAGGCTCCAGTTCTTGGGATGTTTGCCTGGCAGCAGCCTTGGCTGCATGAAGAGACTCTGAGAATAGCAACAAGGCGAAGACACTCAAAGCTAAATTCTGGGAAGCCTCTGTCCACTCTCATAGCAAGATGCCAGATCACACACCCAGGGCCCTTCTTCAGTTAGGGATCAGATGCACTCACTGTGAGAGTCGTGTAGCAATAAGAAAAGCTACAGCTCAAAATCTCACTGAACCCTTAGGCAAAACCTAAAAGCTACTGATCTAGGCAGAGTCGACATTTGGATTAACAGCCTTTAGGCTTAACATGCCAAAATTGGCACATGAGCTTCAGGAGCCCACAGACAGCCACTTCACCCTTTGTGCGATTGGTGAAATAACAACCGGAACAGAAGCTCAGACCAACAAACTCTTTTCAGAGTTTCTTCCACAGTTCTGGGGATTAAATGTGGCTTTAAGAAACAGGAAAGCAAATTAGGATTTTGACAAAGGAGCATTTCCCACAGATTCTTGGCACACAACACCCCCCCAAAAAACTGCTGCACTTATTACCTTGCATGTGCCAAGTGGGATGAGAAGTGCTATACAGTGGTACCTTGGTTCTCAAACATCTTGGTACTCAAACAACTTGGAACCCAAACACTGCAAACCCGGAAGTAAGTGTTCCGGTTTGTGACCTTTCTTCGGAAGCTGAATGTGCACCGTTTTGAGTGTTACGCTTCTGATTTGAGTGCCAAACTTCCATTTTGAGTGTTATGCTGAGGTCTGTCTGTTTTTTTCTATTTACCGCTACATAAGGCACGCCTAGTTTTTAGAGGGGGAAATCAAGAAAAAAAATTATTTCCCCCCCCAGCCCCAAAGAGCAGTGGACAGGCTGCGCACAGAGCTTCACAGAGCTTCTCGGGGCTGCCGGGGGAAGCCTGGGTCCCCCCCCCAGCCCCAAAGAGCAAAGAAGCCAAGACAGCAAGTGGGATCCATCCCGCTGGCTGTCTTGGCTTCTGCCACAGCCGCGCGCAGCTTCTCTCGGCCGGATCCCGCTTGCTGTCTTGGATCCGGCCGGGAAAGGCTGCGCGCGACTATGGCAATTCCCCCACCTCCTGCAAAAGCCCACAGGAGCCGCGCACCCTTTAAGGAGTGCGCGGTTCCTGTTGGCTTTTCTCCGAGGAGGCAGAAGGGACTGACTGGCCGTGTCAGTCCCTTCTCACTCCTGGAGAAAAGCCCGCAAGAGCTGTGCGGAGCTTGCATGCAGCTCTTGGGGGCTTTTCCTGTATGCCTCCCCCCTGCAATCGCTCTATAAGATGCACACACATTTCCCCTTACTGTTTAGGAGGGGGAAAGTGTGTCTTATGGAGCACAAAATACGGTATTTTGCATTTTTGTTTTTGCGGCTTTTTTGTTTTCTTTTTGTGACTTTGTGGAAGCCAGTTCAGCTACTGACTGATTGATTGTGTGACTGCAGTACATTGTCTATTGCTTTCATTTTATGGATTAATGGTCTCATTAGATAGTAAAATTCATGTTAAATTGCTGTTTTAGGGGTTGTTTTTAAAAGTCTGGAACAGATTAATTCATTTTGCATTACTTTCTATGGGAAAGCACGCCTTGGTTTTGGAATGGACTCCCGGAACGGATTAAGTTTGAGAACCAAGGTACCACTGTACTTGGAAGACAGTCCAAGGAACCCTACATACCCATCAAGAATTATAAAGTCTTGTGGCTGAGGTAGTATTTAAGATGGAGACTTCATAGCTCATCTATACTTCAACTGCTCACCTGCACACAGACTATTCACATGATCAGGTCAAGTATAGAGGATAAGAGTCTGCCAAACACTTATAAATGGCAGCATATGGCATTTATTCAACATATACTGAACATTAAGCTTGGAGGGGTTACTGTAAAAAAGCACTGGGGTAATAAAGAAAAATGCAGAAGAGTAACATGCATCTAGCAGACTGAATAAAACTTGTTCTCTCTCATTATTCAGGAATTAGGGAACATTTGATTAAACAAAGACTTGGAAGTACAGAATGCATCGTCAATAGTGCTGTTGCAGGATGCTATGAAGGTCAATGGGACAACTGGATCAGAAACAATTACACTACTTTGGGGAAGATGGACCATTTGGGGCTGGCTGTTAGGTGCCACTTTCACCTTCATTTTAACTCCAAATTCTGCCAGAATTTGAAAGTGAACAACTGTGTAAGTGACTGTTTGCATAAATGAAAAATGTTTATTCTTGTAAATAAATAAGTTTAACACGATAAACCTCAAGGCAGATCTAAGAACAAGGAAGCGAACCCTGCATGGTTGGCAATACTTTTGATGGCTCAGACAGCAACCCCTGGGTCTTTCCTTAATTGTTCTGTGGTTTCCTTTCAAGCATCTGGTATTCACTGCTGCTAGAACAGGAAACTGGGTTAGATGGGCCATTGGCCCAATCTGCTAGGTATTTTATTGAGGCAAGGGTCCAAAACAATATTGGATAGTGGAGCTGCAAGCTGCCATCCTCTAGAATTTGCAAGGGGGCCCCCTCCACAACTTCATAGCCGAGAAAACAGCCTTCTGCACATAGAAACCAATACAAGATTATCCCAGAGCCCATATTTCCCACTCTCATTTGAAAGGCACAGTTTGGGGGGTGGGACCCAGATGCAGATCAGGGGAGCCACACTCTCCACGTCATGAGTGGCCAATGCCTTATTTAGCTTATATGGGTTGCCGGTTCAGAGGATGATTTCTTGCCATTCCAGTCTCTTAGGATTCTCTCTCTCTCTCTCTCTCTCTCTCTCTCTCTTTCTGGCAGAAAATTTCCTGAAAATACCAATGATTCTATTTTTGAGCATGTTTCAAAGTGGCTGTATTGACAACAGTGTAGTCACTCAGAAGCACATAAGCATACTAGACCAACTCCAACATCACATTTGGTGCTGTCCCAAATCCTTTCCAAAACATAACAGCAGGCACACTTACTTATGAGTAAGAAAGTGATACTTAGATCATTGCAGCAGATTGATAGTACGGACTCAGTGGTATGAAAAGAGTCAAAGACAGTTCAGCTCTTGGCCGGGGAGGGCGGGATACAAATAAATTATTATTATTATTATTATTATTATTATTATTATTATTATTATTATTACAGAGGTAATTCTTGTCTAGGAAAAAACGCCAAAGTTGCAGAGTCCACAATCAGTAATGAGAATTTGAAGGCTACACAAGAGCTGTGAAGTTGTTCCAATAAGTTTTCCCACCTACCTGCCAAGCTTTTAAGCACAGACAGGGAATGTGTAGCTACTCAGAAAAATTAGCTGCCTCTGCAGGAGCTTCTGACCTGAAGGCGGGTATTACGTTGAAAGGGACACATTTCTTATTTGGGTGCACTGCTTTTCCCTGGGAGACAATAACAGCCCTGTGTCCTCCTACTCTGTCACATCAGGCAGTGTCCCAGATCCCTCTCCATCTCCCAGCAGGGAAGCAGCCTCCGCAGTCTTTGACAGCCCTCTCTCTTCCACGGGAAGAGGAAGCCTATGGGACTCCTGCTTCAACAGAGCCAGATCCATCTGGAGGTGGAGGGGGGGGTTCCAGCAACTGTCAAAGTGACCCATGTTACTTTTCTGGGGGAAATCCCACGTGCAGGATCCTAGATTCCTCTTGAATTCTGCACATGGAATCTTTCCAGGAACAGCTAAATGGATAACCAATTCCAACATTAAGCATTTACCGTATCATTTCTATAAACTACCTAATAAGCATCAGTTGTTTTACAAGAGACTCAACCCATAGCCTCCGATTCTGTTGGCCACACACTTACTAGTAATTACATAGTCTTTATAGCCAAAAGGTGTAACTTATAATGAAAAAGCCTTTAACCCAGTCATGACAGTGACTCTACTGAACAGCATGTTCTGCTTTGGTCAGGTGACACTTTGCACAGTGCTTATTGGCCTCTGCAGTCCCTCTTACTCACCTGTCAGCTGAGCAATTATTTCACAGACCAGTTACTGCCTAGACCACATCTCCTGATTTTATCTCTTCCTTCACCTTGCCCACAAAATAGCCTGTGTCAAGGGAAGGGCTAGAGTGATGTTTGTGTACAAAATCAAAGTCCATCGTTACATCATTGCTTGCAGAAACCAGCTTAACTTTTATGTCCCCTCCTCCACCTCATTTGCACAATTAGAGTCTGAGCTGATCTACACTGAAGTTTGATGTGGATCTGAAGCTGCTTGTGACTCTTTTTTCTGAGGCATCCAGACACCCTCCTCCTCTTCCAAGTGGCAGTCCACACCGCTCCCCTGAAATTAAGATTTTCTTGATTTGTGGATAAGGAAGGAAATCCAGAGTGGCAGAGTGGTGAGAGTGTCAGACTAGGACCTGAGAGTCCAGCGTTCAAATTCCCACTTGGCCAGGAAGCCCCCAGAGGGTCCCTGTGCCAGCCATTGCCTTTCACCCCAACCTGCCTTACAGAGTTGTTTTGAGGATAACATGGAGGGGGAGAATGTGCATGCCAATGAGCTCCTTGGAAGCAAATGAGGGATATGTGTGTGTATATGCAATAAAATAAATCAATAAAATTATATGTTACCAGATTGAGGACACATTGAAGTGCACTGTATGGGTTCACATCTTTCTGGGTACTATTTGTTGTCAAACCCTCTACTTCCATTTCATTTCCATCACCCAGAGGAAAGGACGCAACTGATATCCCAATGACAGAAAAGGCGTTTGTCTACGCTACAAGCGTAGCAAGAATGTTAACTGCTAGGAATTGGAAGGGGGGGAAGACACCAACAAAGGAAGAGTGGTAAATCAAATTGCGGAAATTTGGAATTGGCAAAAATGACAGTGGCAATTAGACACCAACCAAACCAAAACATTTTAAAAGAGTGGGAATGTGTAAAAGACTATTTGGGAAAACATTGTTCTGTAATAAAATCCTTGATATGTTTTGAATAAATTTCGCAAAGTTAAGAAGAGATAGATAAGCTATATTATGTAACAGAAAGGTAATAAAGACAAACAACACAGTTGAAAAGAGAAAGAAGACAGAAGAAGCTGCAGTGAGGTGGTGGGAAGTCACTTGTGAGGAAATATTGATATTGTCTGGTTTATATATGTATACAGTATATGTAAAAAAAAAGGATTGGAATATGTATATTAATAACAGATGAAAAATTTAATAAAAAGCAGATAAAAAAGAAAGTCAAAGATACATGACTGTGCATACACTCTACATTTAAAGCCCCTGCCGCCAAAAAAGAATCCTGGAAAAACTGCAGTTTGTTCCTGGTGCCAGGAATTGTAGCTCCGTGAGGGGCAAACGACTTTCCAGGATTCTTTTGGGGAGGGGGGTGTCATTTAAATGAATGGTGTGTGCCTAGCGCCAGTGTATCTCGAACTTGGGTCTCCAGTTGTTTTTGGACTAGAACTCCCATCATCCCCAGCCAGAAGGACCAGTGGTCAGGGGTGATGGAAGTTGTAGTCCAGGGGTAGGCAAACTAAGGCTTGGGGGCCGGATCTGGCCCAATCGCCTTCTCAGTCCGGCCCGCGGATAGTCTGGGAATCAGCGTGTTTTTACATGAGTAGAATGTGTCATTTCATTTAAAATGCATCTCTGGGTTATTTGTGGGGCATAGGAATTCGTTCACCCCCCTCCCCAAAAAATATAGTGTCCCCCCCAAGGTCTGAGGGACAGTGGACTGGCCCCCTGCTGAAAATGTTTGCTGACCCCTGTTGTAGTCCAACAACAGATGGAGACGCAAGTTTGAGAAGCACCAGCGTAGCCGATTACTAACAGGAGATGGTAACATTTTGCCCATCCAGATACACCATTTAAGAACCACTGTCCTCAGCACCCTCTCCCAATTCAAATTTTATTCTCTTTCAGCTCTTGAGTGCAGATTAGACATATTCTTGTCTTTGCTCCACAGATACGTTTTCTCAGCAACTAGAGAGTGGAAGAAGCTGCCCAAGGAAATGCTTTTCCTTGCCACACCTACAGCATGTGGTCCATAAACCTCAGAAAGTTCCTTCCCTCCTTACTAGATCATTTATTTCCATTTCCCTAGTTCAAATCTCGTCTCGCTTATGAACTTGCTGGGTTACCTGAAGCAAAAGACATTGAGACGATTCAGTTGTAATCCCCAAAGACTGGCATTACAGAGACCAGCATTTTAATAGTCTCCATCACACCCGATCCCTCCTCCCTGGCACAAGGCAATGCGCCACCTCCTTTCTTGGCCTGAAACAGTAAACTATGACTTGTCCCAAGTTGAGGAGTGAGGAAATTGGAGGAGGAAGGCAGGGGCTGAGATTGAGGCTGCTTGAATGCCCATTCCCGTAGCTGCAAATCAAGGTTTGATGTTGATGCCTGACTGCCTCAATGCCTTTGCCACCTCAACCCACAGCACGAGCATAATGCTACTGACCTCAGTGAGTTAGGGACTCCCCTGCATGTGAAGGCAGGCGGTGAGACCAAAAGTGGGTCCAACGGTCAAGAAGGCCCGTGCTGTGTAGAAGGAAATGAGGGGCAGATGGGGTTTATCCACCTGGGAAGAGAGCCCTTCTAGGAGAAGGGAAGCTCTGATCCTAAAACTGCTGCCTTGCGAGATATCTTTGGGAGAAAAGGCTAAGGAGTAAAGCCTACACAAATCTGATAGGGAGTCCCCAAGACAGTTGGATGGTACATTGTACACCACTTCTGGCAACTCCTGCAGCCAAGCTGGTGCCAAACGTCTTGCTCTGCTTTCTTTGGGCCATATAATCGAGGCCGAGAGGGGGGTCTTGTCATCTGGGCAGCCCAGGACTTCCAGACACACTGCCCGGGCTTGTGTCCCAGGAGGTCACTTTGGTGCTGCTAACACAGTGATTTGACTAACCCCCCAGAAGCACACTCCATTGTCTCTCAAGACAGACAGGTGCCAACAACAATACAGAGTTACTGTTGTAAAAACTGGTAAGCTAATGAAAGTACAGCAATTTGGACACTATAAAGCACTACATAAATCAGAGGTGGGGAACCTGTGACCCTCCAGTTGTTGTTGGACAACAACTTCCTTCAGTCCTGACACTTGGCCATGTCGGCTGAGGCTAATGGCAGCTGAAGTCCAACAACATCTGAAGAGCCACAGAGGATCTCCTTGCCATAAATGCTAAGTAACATCAACATGTTAGGAAGCCCTGAAGGAAGCCCTCGTCCAGGGTGCACAAATGGACCGGCTGATGCCCCATCCCCAAAGTTTGCAAAAGCATTTTAACATCTGGATTCCCCCATGTTTTATAAGGTTCATTTTGGAAGCCAGGTACAGTGAGTGGACAGTGATGACTTACAGCTGGCTTCCTTTCTTTGTTGCTCCCCTGGGAATCTGTGGGATTTCATTTCTGTTGCTTAACGAAATGCATTAATCTCCCAAGGACAATGTAAGTACAAATATTCCGCGGGGGGGGGGCATGTGTTTGGTTAGCACTTAGTAAAGCTTTTCATATTCAAAGCTCTCTACAAATACTGACTAAGCCTTCTTCTCAGCAGACATAAGATAAGAGCAAGGCACCACCATTCCCAGAGTCAGCTCCAATGATATGCTGGGACCTGTCAGAAAACATGCTCATGAGAGTATTCTACTTGTGAGCAGCGTAACAAGACACCACAAATGTGTGAAACTTGCTTTCAATTATTCCCGCCCCCCTGCAGAAGGGGACCTGTGAACTCAGAGGACTTTGTGGCTTTCACAAAGGTCTAGTTACAGACCACAGCATCCTCAGGCAGGTGCTGCAGTCATAGGATGGCCCATGGGTGATGCATGCCCCAGAGCCCTTGCTCTGAAAGGCTGGGTCCAGAAATTGCTGGATTTCTCACAATGCCCCTGACATAGCACCACACAAGGGCATTATAGGAAATTAAAATGGCTGCTCACTGCACTTGGGGGCCACAAATGGTGGACCCCACCAAAGGCTCTTTGGCAAAGGCCTCTTCAAACCTAAAGATAACCCTACTCCCATGTTACACATCTCATGTGAGCATTTCAGGACAAGACAGTCCCAAATATAAAATTGGATCTGCCTGTGATCTCAAACATGGAGGAGAAAACATGGCTGCTTTGCCACTTAGAAAGTCTGCAGCAGAACTAGCCTGATGTTCTCATTATATAGTGGGCATTGCCCCTTCTTGGAGACAGACACAAATCCAATGGACTGAAGGAAAGAACATACAGAATCCATTGGAGATTAGAAAGTGCTTCCAGAGATATTTTAAACAACTATATACACAAGGGCCACAGAAAGAGACTGACATAGACCAGTTTTTAAAAACAAATGGATTACAAAAAAACTCTCAAGAAAACAAGATAATGCTGAACCACAAAATTACAGAACAGGAGGTAGAAGGTGCCATTCAGAATATGCAGTTGGGTAAATCTCCAGGGCCGGATGGCTTAACCTCAAAATACTATAGATCTTTGAAAGATTGGTTAATTCAGCCACTAAAGGAGGTTTGTAATGGAATTTTGGAGGGGGAAAAGGCGCCAGAGTCGTGGAAGGAAGCTTACATTACACTTATACCGAAAACTGAGTCTGAAAAGACACAACTTAAGAACTACCGCCCCATATCCCTACTCAATGTGGATTACAAAATTTTTGCCGATATTTTGGCTAATAGATTAAAAAAGGTACTAGTTGAAGAGATACATAAGGACCAAGCTGGCTTTCTCCCAGGTAGACACTTGTCTGACAACACGAGGAATATAATTAACATTTTGGAGAAGTTGCAAGTGAACATTAATACCAAAGCAGTTTTAATTTTTATAACAAAAATTTTTTTTCTTCCAGTAGCACCTTAAAGACCAACTAAGTTAGTTCTTGGTATGAGCTTTCGTGTGCATGCACACTTCTTCAGATTCTTAATTTTTATAGATGCGGAAAAAGCCTTTGACAATATTTCTTGGAATTTTATGAAGAAAAATCTTCAGGGAATGGGGGTGGGTCAAGGGTTTGAAAATGGTATAAGTGCAATTTACTCAGAACAAAAGGCTACGTTAATAGTCAATAATGCGATGACAGAGGAATTTAAGATAGAGAAAGGGACACGACAAGGCTGCCCAATTTCCCCATTGCTTTTTATTTTGGTCCTGGAGGTTCTCCTAAATATGATCAGAAGGGACCGTCTGATTAAAGGTACTCAGGTCGGAGCCAAACAATACAAATTGAAAGCTTTTGCAGATGACCTAGTTTTGACGTTACAGGAGCCAGAATCTAGTACGAAAAGAGTATTAGAATTGATTCAAGAATTTGGTCATGTGGCAGGATTTAAGTTGAATAAGCTAAAAACCAAAGTTTTAGAGAAAAATTTTACACCAATTGAGAAGGAGAGGTTTCAGAAGGAGACAGGTTTAACATTAGTTAAGAAAGTAAAATACTTGGGGGTTAATATGACTGCTAAGAATTTAAATTTATTTAAAGATAATTATGAGAAATGTTGGACAGAAGTGAAAAAAGATTTGGAAATATGGTCAAATTTGAAGCTTTCCTTGTTGGGTCGAATTGCAGCTATAAAGATGAATGTATTGCCAAAAATGTTATTTCTGTTTCAGTCATTGCAAATTCTGGACAAGATGGACTGTTTCAAGAAGTGGCAGAAAGATATTTCTAGATTTGTCTGGCAGGGCAAGAAGCCCAGAATAAAATTTAAAATACTAACTGACGCAAAGGAAAGAGGTGGATTTGCCCTGCCAGACTTTAAACTTTACTATGAATCAGCAGCATTCTGCTGATTGAAAGACTGGCTGCTTCTTGAGAACACAGACATTTTGGATCTAGAAGGTTTCAACAATGTTTTTGGGTGGCATGCATATTTGTGGTACGACAAGGTTAAAGCACATAAAGCATTTAAAAACCATATTGTCAGGAAAGCATTGTTTAATGTCTGGTTAAGATACAAAGACTTATCGGAAAATAAAACCCCAAGGTGGTTGTCACCAATGGAAGCCAAGGCTCAGAAAAAGCTCAATATGGAGGCCAAATGGCCGAAATATTGGGAAATATTGGAACAAGATGGAGACAAATTGAAATTGCAGAGTTTTGAGAAATTAAAAGATAAAGTGCGAGATTGGCTGCATTATTACCAAATAAGAGAGGCCTATAACTTGGATAAAAAAATTGGCTTCCAGGTGGAAAAATCAAAATTGGAAACAGAACTGTTAGATCCCAAAACTAAGATACTTTCAAGAATGTATAACTTGCTGTTAAAATGGAATACGCAGGATGAAACGGTTAAATCTGCTATGATTAAATGGGCACAAGACATTGGTCATAACATTATGTTTGCTGACTGGGAACAGTTGTGGACCACCGGTATGAAATTTACGGCATGTAATGCCTTGAGAGAGAATATTATGAAAATGATATATAGGTGGTACATGACACCAGTCAAGCTTGCAAAAATATATCATCTGCCCGATAACAAATGTTGGAAATGTAAAGAGAATGAAGGTACATTCTTTCACCTTTGGTGGACGTGCCCAAAGATTAAGGCTTTCTGGGAGATGATCTATAATGAAATGAAAAAGGTATTTAAATATACCTTTCTGAAGAAGCCAGAGGCCTTTCTCCTGGGCATAGTCGGCCAATTGGTGCCAAAGAAGGATAGAACGTTCTTTATGTATGCAACAACAGCAGCAAGAATACTTATCGCAAAGTATTGGAAGACACAAGATCTACCCACCCTGGAAGAGTGGCAGATGAAAGTGATGGACTTTATGGAATTGGCGGAAATGACTGGCAGAATCCGAGACCTGGGAGAAGAGTTGGTGGAAGAAGATTGGAAGAAATTTAAAGATTATTTGCAGAAACATTGTAAAATTAATGAATGTTAAAATGATGTTGGATTGGAAATAAGTGGTATTAGCAACAAAGTTAATAAGAATATGCAAAAATGAATTGATAATGGATGAAAATACAGAGTTATAAAATGTTAAGATATAGAGTTAAGATAAATGAAAGAGGGTAAGGATTTGCTGATTTGATTATTTAAATGGGAATACAAGAAGGGGAGGTGTGAGGAGGTCAAAGAAACAAGCAAATAAGTTTTAAGTTATGAAAAATGGAATTGTTTTTAATTATTCTTATTTTTTCCTGTGCTTTTATATGTTGTATCTTTTCTTTTTCTTTTTTCTTTTATTATGTGTTCTTGTATTTATGTTTTTGTAAAACTTCAATAAATATCTCTTAAAAAAAAATCCAATGGACTGATGTCCGTTTTTCTAAAGCACAAACTACAAATAGTTTGCCAAGGGAGGTGCAGCTGTGTCCTGACTTCAGCCAGTGCACATCGGCTTGGGCCAGGGGGTGGATGGAGTACTTCACAGTGGGTCTGCCATCATGATGCAAGTACTCAGGCTGAATTAGTGCCCACTATTTGCCAGAGCTTAGCAATCCTTTTTTAGCCCTTGAAAGGATGTGGTACACTTGAGTTGGTTGCCTCAGGTACAGCTGTGCTCTCATGCCATTCCCATTCATCTCTGATGAGGCTTGATGGGGCTCTTGCCAGATGTAAAACAGTTGAAGGGGGTTTGTCCCAGATCCCTTTTTAACTTCCATCTCCCAAATATCCTGACATAGTCCTGGAGGGCAATGTCTGGTGACATCTTTAAAAAAACTAGGGTGGAAGGAGAATGCCACATCCAGCGGCCAGGACATCATTTCATTTATTTATTCCCTGCATTTTATCAATTAAATTTTTAACCTGACCTTCATCCAAGGAGCCCAGGGTGATGTATGTACTTTCCCCACCCATTTTATCCTTCTAACCCTAGGAGGTAGGTCAGGCTCAGAGGGAATGACTCTGGCCAAGAATACCCAGGGAACCTAATGGCTGGGTGGGAATCTAACTGCTATATCCTAAGAAGTTGAGCTATGGCCCATCTTGTTCAGTGCTCTCAACTCCAGCAGGCAGATGTTCTCTGGGGTTCAGACAGGGAGCATTCCCAGCCCCACCTGGAGATGCAGGGGAATGAACATGAGTTCTTCTGTTTGCAAGGCAGTTGTTCTCTCCCTCCATCACACTTACACTTCACACTCCCTCAATAATAGCTGAAAAAGAATGAGGCACATTGATTTAAGGCATTCACGGGGCAGGGGTGTGCTGCTTACATGAAGCTGTTTTTTATTGTAAGCTGCTTTGGATGGTCATTTGCTCAGAAAAGCATCCTAAAATATTTTAAATGAATGAAATAAGTTTCACATTTTGAAATGGATCTATTTATGCATATAACTGGGTCATATAACTATTACAATGGTTTGCAACTAAATAAAGCTTTTATGCAGCGCTAAACTGAACTGAACAGTGCTAAACCTCCTGGGATCATCCTCGGAGGCCCTTCTTCATGTGCCTCCTCAGTGAGAGGTCAGGAGGGCGGCAACACGAGAACAGGCCTTTTCTGCAGTGACTCCTGGTCTATGAAAAGCTCTGGCCAGGGCATCTTAGGTGCCAGGCAAAAACTTCTCCCAGGCCTTTGGCTAATTAAACAATCTACGGCCCTTTAAACGGGGTGTATTTTTATGTTTTTATATTATGTGATCCTCAAAAGAAGGGTTGTATAGAACTTTAATTAATAACAACAACAGCACAGGAATATTATCTAAAATCTCTGGTCATGCAGGCCACACGCACCTTCAGAAATTTAGTTGCTTAGAGACAGATTTGCATTTGACCTAAACATATGTAAGAATGCTAAGCAAGATTTCTTGCTTGAAGGCCGAGACTGTGGAATTCGATACACACTTATTTGGAAGAAAGTCCTGCTGAACAAAGTGGGCCTTATAGCCTGATCCTCCTGCATGTTTACTCAGAAGAAGTGGCCAAAACTTGCCAGAATAAAGGACTGGAAGTTCACTGGGAAAGGATTAGCATGTTTCAGATGATCGTTTGAGGCTTTAGGAGTCCTGTAGGGGTCAAGCTAAGCATTCTCTCATTTTTCCCTCCTGTCATGTGAAAGCATCCAGGTAAAGATCCTAAAAATTAGTTCCTCATTTTGTCCAAACCAGGGAACTCTGACTTAATGTTGGTTAACAAATAAAGTAAATGTGTCAGGAAGGTGGAAAGTCAACTTCTATGCTTTTGATTAGTAGTGACATGTATATTGATAATTTGAGAAGCAAATAGCAGGACTAAGATTAGACAACATAAATAGGAGCACAAGATTATCCATACTGGTTTGGTGGATGATCCTGGTGAGATACAGGAGGCAGCTCCAGGATCCTAGCACTTCTTATGATTTGTTAGGCCCTAGATCTGCTAAGACAAAAGGTCAATAAACACACATTTTGTGGCATCATTTGCACTACTTAATCCCCTCAATGATTTTTTACACAGAATTTATTCATTGTATTTGGCTTTGAATACATTCGTTTTAAGAGATTATGGCCACTATTCACAGGATTATGTATGTTTAATCCAATGAGATCAATGGTTTTAAGAATGCTTAACTCTGTGATGGAGCCTATATATGTAGGCTTTAATATGTTCGTATATATTAAATTCCATTTAAAACTGGGCTACTGCTAACGCATTGTCATGCCATCTACAGATGGGGCTTGTCCACCTGGGAAGGAAGCCCATTGAGGAGAAGGGAACTCTGATCCTAAACCTCTGCTGCCTTGCAGCTATACTTATTCCTGAGAAATGCTTTAGGAAAACCATTTCCTGCTGCCCTGTGGAAGATCTTCGGGGGAAGAAAAGGCTGAGGAGGAATCCCTACACAAATCCGGAGTGGAATCCCTAAGCGGATTGGATGGCACCTTGTACACCCCCTTCTAGCAACTCCTGCAGCCAAGCTGGTGCCAAACATCTTGCTCTGCCTTCCTCTGGACCCCATCAGTGAGGCCAAGAGGAAGGTCTTGCTGTCTGGGCAGCCCAGGACCTCCACACAAACAGCCCAGGCTTGCACCTAGAGGAGGTCACTTCACATTGCTGCTAAAGCATCTGTTTGACTTGGCCCCCAGAGGCACACTCCATTGTCTCTCAAGGCAGATAGATGCCACCTCACCCTGAATAAATGTGTTCTAGTGACCTTTGCAAACCTAAACAATCGGGCCAGGATACCTAAACAACTGCTCGTTCCAATATGAACCTGCCTGGGTGCCAAGACCCTTCTCCAAGATCCCAAGAGCCAGTATGGTATAATGATCAGATCAAGAGACCCATGTAAGAACTTGGTCATCTAGTGTGGCAGCAGCTGCACTTTGGAACTGCTTCCCTGTGGAGATCAAGCAGGGGCCTTCACTGTACTCTTCTCAGCACCTGCTTTCTTGATTTCTCTATTTTATCTTTTGTAAACTGCTTTGAGGTTTGTTTGTTGTTGTTGTTTTACAATCAAGCAATGTATCAATTTTATCAAAGAAATAAATCAGATAACCCCTTAGCCACAGCATTTGTGGGTGACCTTGGGCCAACCATTCAGTCTAAATTGGTACCTCACAGAGTTGCTGTGAGGATAAAATATGACCATGTACCTTACACTGAGTTTGGGGGGAGAGGAAAAATACAAATGCAAGAAATACGTAAATAAAATCTCCCCGTTGTCAGAAGTGACAGGAGTGACAACCAGAGACAAGATCTGTATGGCAACTCTTAGGACTGAACCATGGGCTCCTCACTATTCAAATAATGGAGGCAGATATTCCCAGGTATTCCCCCCTGATGCTGCTGCTTTGTCTCTGTCCACTAGAACAGCTGAGATGATGACATCACTGCAAGGTCAGCCCCGCCCCCACCACCCACTTTTCATGTGTGAATGATCTGACACGCCACATTGCCAGATAGTTCACTATCTCCTGGCTGGCTTTGTATGTTAAAGGGATTCCAGGAGAGAGCGCAACACACCTGCTCCTTGCTTTCGCTGTGCTCCAGCTTGGATGGGGCGGGGGGCGGGGCTGGCAAAGGAACAGATGGCCCTGCCTCTCCGCAGGAGCCGGGCCAGATGGCCCTTCCTGCTGCATGGTTCTAGAAAATGAATTGTACTCTGGAGATATCTACATTGTACTCTGGCAAGAGGATTTGTCGGGGTTAGTGACGCCTCTGCACACAGAGTGGTGCACAAGGAAATCTCGTGTGCATGCACACACACTGAACCACACTTGCTTTGCCATGCGTTCTTGTAATAGAGGCGTACAGAATTATGCACAGTATGGATACAGTGGATAGGCTCCCTCTCCTAGAACGCCTGACTTTGGCTTCATCTACAATGCAGAAGGGTGGGAGATTCTGAACTTACAAGTGCAAGCGCTTCACGCAGCACCTAGTTAAAACTGCAAAATGTGCCAGCACAAGGCTTGGGTGGCTTTCAACAGGATTACACAACTCCTGAAGGAGAAGGCTATCAATGGCTACTAGTCACGAAAGCTGTGTGTCCCACCTCAAGGACTAGAGCCACCTGCCTCCGAATATAAGGAGCTGGGGAGCCACAGCCCAGGTCTGGCCTGTGGAGTTTCTGTGGGCATGTCACTAGCTGCTGACGAAACAGTGTTGGACCGATTGCTCACTGATATGTTTCAGCAGAGCTTTTCTTATGTTACCTGGTTTAGAGAGTGGGGCTACTGTGTCCAGGAACCAGGGATTTCGTTCCACACTTGGTCTGCCTAGCCATGACTGCTGCAAAGGGGAACACGGTTCATTACTGTTGCAGTGGAGACCTGTCCAAACCAGGCCCAGCAGAGAGCGGCCGAGAGTGGGGTGAGATAATGATGGGGGGGTAGGTGAAGGTGGAATGAAGATACCCAGGGGAAGACTTTTTCTTGGTCAGATTTGCAAGAAAGACCCAGAAATCTTTAAAGGGACCACAGTGTTAATCTGCCGAGTCTCCTGAGTACAGGGAAGCTGCCATGGGCACCATGGCTCCTTCACTGCCCAGGGCGAGGTGACTGGTGTGCCCCACTGACCATCTTACAACTTCCTAGTTCAAGATTTACTGTTGATTGACCTCTTACCACCAACAGTAACTTAGGGGGAGTTAATGCATGCTCAGCCCCATCCTTCTCACTTTCTGCTTGGCAATAAAGTAGGGAAGACTTATAACTAATTTCTTGTGCATGGAGTATGAATGCTCCAAGGAAAATTCTATTCTCCCCTTCCAGAGCTAACAGTGTCCTTGATGGCAGAACTGGACCGCCTCACAACAATCTTGCTTAGCTCTGATGTTGGCTGATTGGATAGGAAAGGGAGTTTGTGACGGGGACAGGTGCTGGGAGGGAGAAAGCATTGTGGGACAAAACAAAGCATAGTTAGTGGACTGGGGTGTGTGTGTAACATTTGCAAGGGTTTCTCTTGTTCCTATTATAACACAACTGTGGGCAGCCTGAAGAAGCTCCAACAACCTCATTCCTTGGCCATAAAAGAAAGCCTAGAGACTAGGGAGGTCAGTGGGTTCCAGGTACTCTCTCTTTATGGTGAGATCTTGGGGGTGGTTAGTGAGTTTGTTTGGGCCCTCAGTAAGAGGGTGCCTGGGTGGTGTCCTGGGTGAGAAGCAGGAGACTGACAGGTGTTGAATAGGGAGGTGTATCAGGAGGATGAATTGATATCAGTATATATTTATGAGTAATTTGTATTAATTGTTTCCTTATGTATTTTTGTAACATAGATCGTTGTTTTAGTTGTTTGTACACAGCTTAGAGATTTTTTATATATACTGAGTGGTATAGAAATGGCCTAAATAAATGGCAATGATGTGGCGCTGGGTATGGGGGCGTCTTCATAAAATGCAGTGTCTGAATGACTTTAGGCCTAGGAGAATGGCTAGAGGCAGGTTGTGCCATGTTATATGAAGACCCCAAGTGCCGGATACAGTCTTACAGAGGAGGAACAGTGGAAGCACGAGGCCTGTAGAAAGAATAGGATGTGCATGATAAGAATTAAGTATATTATTTACTGCATATGCCCTATGCTTGGCCCTTCCAACTGTACAGGACTTTGAACTTGCCGAGGAGGCTTATCTGCCACTGGTGCTTCTGTGACTTGCTTTAAAAAGTCATGTCAGTACCCTTTATTAGGTTCATCACACACTTTACAACAAAGAGTATATCCTTTCAGCGTGGAATAAGTGTCACATCTTTACTCACAAAGCACTAGGATTGTTTGGAATAGCTGTCACTCACACAAACATGCACTCAAGGATGAGGAAAATAACCCACCACCTTGACTATCTCAGGAAGAGTGGCTAAAGGATGATGAGAAGTACCGAACCAAAGAAAGTCATTTTCTGTCTATCCTTATAAGACTCGGGCGGCTGGGCTGAGGGGTGAATGCAATACTTTTATTTAAACACAAGTGGTGCACTAACACACACACACACACACACACACACACACACATTAAGGAGAACATCCTAAAACTTTAGGCAAATGGGAGCTTCATGATGCTTTGATATAATATGGGGTGGTTTTTAAAAATACCTCGGATAGATGCTTTCTTAACCTTTTTATTCTGGTAGAGAAGGAACCTAAAATGTAATTTTGCATTTAGATGTTAGAAAGTCTAGTAGTTTGTTGTTGTTGTTGTTAGCTCTGTTGTGTGGATCTAGGCATGTAGTTGGCCTACATGTAGACACTGCCTTTAAACCCTTCAGGATATCTAATTGACATTACTTGATTAACCATCAATATCTATTGATGATGTAAACACTTTTCCATAAGACTATTTGATATTTCATTGGATTCTACCTGATGGCAATGATACTATATTATTATTATTTATTATTCTTTGTAAATTGGCATTGACATGTGTCTCAGAGAGATTTACAAATATGTATTGAAAACAGTTAAAAATAGGCTTTAAAACAATACAAAAAGAATGCCTAAAGCAGATACCTTTTCTAGTCAAATTGCGTGGGATCAATTCCAATCTGTTACCTCCGAGGATGTGGACATGCTGCTTGGACGAGTGAAACCAACCACCTGTCTCCTTGATCCTTGCCCATCCTGGCTTATAAAAGCGAGCCGGGAAGGGCTGGGCGATGGGCTTCGTGGAGTGGTGAATGCTTCCCTCCGTGAGGGAGCCTTCCCAGACCTGCTGAAAGAGGCGGTTATTAAACCGCTTCTTAAAAAACCATCTTTAGATGCGGCCACGATGGCCAACTATCACCCAGTCTCAAATCTTCCATTCTTGGGCAAGGTGATTGAGGGAGTGGTTGCTGAACAACTCCAGGCACGCCTGGAAGAAGCGGACCATTTGGATCCCTTCCAGTTGGGATTCAGGCCTCATCACAGGACTGAAACTGCCTTGGTCGCACTGGTTGATGATCTCCGGCGGGCTAGGGACAAAGGTGAGAGCTGTTTCCTAGTTCTGCTGGATTTCTCAGCGGCGTTTGATACCATCGACCATAACATCCTTCTGGACCGTCTTGAGGGGCTGGGAGCTGGGGGCACTGTCATACAGTGGTTCCGCTCCTTCCTCCTGGGCCATATTCAGAAAGTGGTGGGGGGGGATGAGTGTTCAGACCCCTGGGCTCTCACTTGTGGGGTGCCTCAGGGTTCTGTCCTCTCCCCCATGCTTTTCAACATCTAAATGCAGCCGCTGGGAGAGATCATCAGGGGGTTTGGGCTGGGTGTTCATCAGTATGCGGATGATACCCAGTTCTACCTCTCTTTCAAATCAGAACCAGTGAAGGCGGTGAAGGTCCTGTGTGAGTGCCTGGAGGCGGTTGGAGGTTGGATGGCAGCTAACAGATTGAGGTTGAATCCTGACAAGACAGAAGTACTGTTTTTGGGGGACAGGAGACGGGCAGGTGTGGAGGATTCCCTGGTCCTGAATGGGGTAACTGTGAACCTGAAGGACCAGGTGTGCAGCCTGGGAGTCATTTTGGACTCACAGCTGTCCATGGAGGCACAGGTCAAATCCGTGTCCAGGGCAGCTGTGTACCAGCTCCATCTGGTACGCAGGCTGAGACCCTCTCTGCCCGCAGACTGTCTCGCCAGAGTGGTGCATGCTCTGGTTATCTCCCATTTGGACTACTGCAATGCGCTCTACGTGGGGCTACCTTTGAAGGTGACCTGGAAACTACAACTAATCCAGAACGCAGCAGCCAGACTGTGACTGGGAGCAGCCGCCGAGACCATATAACACCGGTCTTGAAAGACCTACATTGGCTCCCAGTACGTTTCCGAGCACAATTCAAAGTATTGGTGCTGACCTTTAAAGCCCTAAACGGCCTCGGTCCAGTATACCTGAAGGAGCGTCTCCACCCCCATCATTCTACCTGGACACTGAGGTCCAGCTCCGAGGGCCTTCTGGCGGTTCCCTCACTGCGAGAAGCCAAGTTACAGGGAACCAGGCAGAGGGCCTTCTCGGTAGTGGCGCCCTCCCTGTGGAACGCCCTCCTACCAGATGTCAAAGAGAACAACAACTACCAGACTTTTAGAAGACATCTGAAGGCAGCCCTGTTTAGGGAAGCTTTTAATGCTTGATGTATCACAGTATTTTAATATTCTTTTGGAAGCCGCCCAGAGTGGCTGGGGAAGCCCAGCCAGATGGGCGGGGTATAAATAATAAATTATTATTATTATTATTATTATTATTATTATTATTATTCAGTTGGAAAAGCTTGTCAAAACAGAAAAGTCTTCACTTGTTTCCAGGAAATAAAATAGTTCCACAAACAGGGGCTGCCACATTGAAAGCCCTGCTCTGAGTTACTGTGGAGCAGACTTTTGCTATGTGGGCGCTCTAAGGAGAAACTCTCCTTCCTGCAGAACACTTACTAAATGCTATTAAATGATAAATCCATAGAGATGGGGGTCTGATTTTAAATCAGCTTGGCAGTACACTTGCCCTTTAACAACAAACAAACTACCCTTACTTTCTGACTTTTGCTTACATTGGAAGTTGGAACCCTGTCCTGCAGCCAGGGTCACCCAGGAAAGTGCCACGTAACAGGTTATACAACTCAAATCATAACTCAGACCCTTAAAATAAGTGGAAGGGCATCAAATGAATGGGATCTGATTTTATTTAGCTTCTGGCTACTCGGAAACAAGTCCTGCCATACCTTCCAAGGTATCAACTACAAGGACTGAAAATGCAGTAGTGTGGGGAGGGAACCTTCTAGCACTAGCCTGGGCCACATAAAAACCGCTTCAGCTTTTAGACTGCAGTTCTACTTATTAGGAAGCAAGAATTAAGCAAGCAAGCAAGCAAGCCATATAAAACACAGGAGAACCTCCAAGAATACATGCTAGGACTGCATAGCAAAAGCAGCAGGCAGGCAGGGTGATGGCTACCACTCCAAACCAACACACGGATTTAGTTCTTTTCTCTCCCTCCAAGAGCCGAATTATAATTAATGTTATTACTAATCACATCTCTTTGGAAATTAAGTTCCACCGACTTCAGTGTACCTCACCTCTAAGTCAGAGGCTGGAGAAACAAGGATAGCAGCATATGGGCCAAAAAATGAAGCTACCTAAGCCAGTATTTGAGGCTTTGGGGCATGCTGTTTTAATCACCATTTATTATTTATTAATTTTATTAATTATTAGTTAATTTTAATGGCCATTATACTCTACCCTTGCTTCATTTTGTTTTAAAATAATTATTACCTGCTCCACGTCCATGAGACGTCACCCTTCTGTGCCCAGTGAAAAAATTTAAAAATTAAAACATCAACAGCCTATTATTAATATATGAATGTTTAAGACTCTGCAGGTTGCTTTTATATTTTTACTTTATAAATGTTTATACTATAAACTGCAACTCATGTATTAAGATAATAATGGAATTCGCCAACCTACACTCTCACTAGTCCCAACTTTGGAAAGGTAAGTGACAGAGCAGAAGGCCATGCAGACTGTAACAGAAACTAAAATAAAGAGTAATGAATAAGCACATGCAGGTTCCTCTTGCCTCACAGGGGGACAGTGTGCTTTTGTTGGGCAAATGGGAGAATTGCTGCCTCCTCTTCACAGAAAAGAAGGCCAAAGGAAGGTATTAGCAACAGCTAGCAAAAGCATATGGGTGGATGCTCTCAAAATAGTCAGAGCAGAAGAACGGTTGATTGCAGAGGGGTAGATTCCACATTAATCACTCTATTTCACTCTAGAGTGACCTTGAGACAATGACCCCAGATGCATTTACAAACACCTAAAAACCTCAAAGAAAAGAAAACTTTATACTTCAGTTGTTGTATCATGGATCACACAGCCTCATTGTCTTTCACACTTTTATTTCTCCACTTCTTTGTTTGAATGAAAAAGTGTGTGTTGTGGGGGGAGAGGGAGAGAGGAAGAATAAAAAAACAAAAGCCCTTGAGCCGTTTCTTGCTTCTGCTGCCCTGGGATCTGGCACTGTCACAAGTCATTGAGCATTCTGCCACTGATTGTATTGGTAGAAGGATTAAAACGCTGTTCAGCAGAGCACAGGTTCAACAGAAACACACCAACCCTTTATTCACAGACAAGGCCAGGGGACTCTAAGCTGCCAGCTCAGAAAGTTTGCTCCCTCCCTGCTCTACACACAGGCAGGATGGCTGGTCCCATAATGGACCGCAGGGCTGACAAGGGCTGGTGTAGGATGTGCAGTCCTCACAAGCAGGTTTATGTGGGGGTGTAGAGGGGGTTAGGTCTCTCAGTACACCGTGGGAAAGAAAAGAGGGATGTGCCATCTGGGTGTTCTGCAACACACACACACACACACACACACACACACACACACGTTAATTATTTTAATGTAGCATGACTCCTAGGGATGAGCAATTAAGGATGGGTGATCTGTAAAATATTTCTGGGCCCAACATATTTGCCTCTTTTGACAGCTACCACCCAGCAAGTGTCTGCAGCTGCTCCAGACAGACAAACTGTTTGAGAGGAGGAAAGGGCAATGATGGGGTCTAGTTCAAGCCCACAGCCCTTCACCTCTGAGCTCCTGCCAGCCTCCCCCCCCCCAGCGCAGCTTCTGTTTACTTTCCTTCAAGCAAGCAGCCCCCCCCCCCACGCTTGGCAGACACATACCCAAACACATCAGGCCTCCTGCCGCTGCCTCACACAAAGAGCCACAAACAGATACAATCGTTTTTATGGGACACGGAGGAAGAAGAAAAACAACAATAGAGGGCAGATGGAAAAGAGTTTAATTCCCTGAAATGGGGCGGGGGGGGGGGGGAGAGAGAAGCTGTCCTATGAGTCCTTACTCTTGAGTTTATATATCAAAGACTCTTTTCTTTCTCAGGCTAAACTTTAAAAGTCCAGGAGTTATTTTACAGCCCAGAAGAGAGAAAGGGATGGAGGGGGAAGGAGAGAGGGAGAGAGAGCAAAAACTTTCCTTTTTTCTTTTGTCTGCAAGCTCCGCTGCCAACTAGGCACTGCCTCTGACCCAGGTTCAAGAAGCCCCTCTGCCCGTTTCAGAGCCTCCAAGCAGCGTCCAGGCACACAAAAGACCCCCGCTGCCCCTCGCCCCCCCGGCCCCCTCCCGAGAGCGGAAAGGCGCGCATTCGGGGAAGGAGATGGTCGCGGCGGGACCCCCCCCCCAAGCCTCACCAGCTTTGCAAGGGTCCTTGTAGTCGATGGGCTCCGCGTCCTGCTCCGCGTCTTCCTCCAGGACGTCGCCGTAATCCGCGAAATCCATCGCCTGTCCCAGGACCAGGACGGAGAGGAGCAGCAGCCCCCGCCTGGATGCCGGCATGCTGGCTGGCAGGTCCCGGGCAATGCTCGGCGGCGGAGCGGGAGAGGGACCGAGAGGGAGGAGCCCCCCCGCGCCTTTCTTTCTTTTAGGGAAATGAGATCTGGCGGAGGCGGGTTCAAGCGCGGAGCTCAGCCCCCTCCCGGCTGGAGGGCTCGAGCGCAGCCCAGCCGCCCCGGGAGCCGCGCCAGCCCCAGAGCGGGGCGCCGGGACCCGCCTCCGGCCCTCGGGAAGGGAGGCATTTTAGGACAGAGCCCAGAAAAAGGCGAGCGGGAGGAGAAGCCCCGGGAGGCGGGGGGGGGGGCGCCGAGAAGGAAGCCGAGGGCCCGGGCCAAAGGACGCGGGAGATGCCGGAGGGGCCGCCGGAAGGGGCCCCTCCGAGCAAGAGGGCGGCCTCGGCCCGCCTGGAGCCTCTTCGGGCCTCCTTCCCTCCTCGGTCCCTCTGAGGGGGGAAAGAGGAGGGGGCGAGACGAGCCCCGGCCTCCTGTCACGTCGGAACACTTCGGAACTGGACTACACGCGCTTAGATACGGAAAGCAAGACAAGGCGGCTGAATGGCGGCGCTTGGCCGCAGAAAGGGCTCCCGCTCCCGCGGAAATGCCCCCTTGAACTGCCCGTCTCCCGGCGCCGAGTGAGCCTTGGCCGGCCTCCGGCTTCGGGGCTCCCTTCTCCCGGTTCCCAGCCTGACCTTGCAGAAGAGGACCAGGTCTTCCCGCCCCCCAAACCCGCCGAGGCCCGACACCTGCTGCGCCCCTCAGCTCTTGCTTGGGGAGGCAAAGCCTTCTGGACACGTTCTTGCCAATTTCAGGCCAATTCTGAAATGCCTCGTTGAGAGAACTCCTCCTGCTTCCCTTCCACCCGACGAGCTGAGCCCGGGCTGACTTTCCTGCTGAGAAGGGATGTGTAAAGCCTGGGAAGTTCGGAGAAAAGGTGCTCTTACCTGCTTTGGAAAGGCAAGGTCGAAATCCAGGCACCAGCAGAGTCCGAGTCATGTCTGTGCAGAGGAACTTGGATGTCAGACCAAACTTTTTCCAATCCTTTGTTCTTTTCCTCCGGAGTCTCAGAGGAAGGAGGAACGTGTTCCCTCAGCAATAGCGGCCTATATTGTCTTCCACTGCCACAAACACTGAACTCATTATTTCTGCTAATTTATGAACCAGGGAGGCCTAGACCCGATGTTCCTGTTGATTTGTAACTTCCTTTTATGGTTTTGTCCCCTTCACCTATGACTCCCACCATCATTTGCCCAGCATGTTATTTTGATCCATTTGGCTTGTCACAAGCGTTGTCTTTTATTGTTCTTATTTTGAGAACACATTTTTCATAAGGTAAGAGTTGAGGAAAAATTGCTTTTCTGGAGTAGGAAGATTAGCCGCTTTTAAAATAGAGTTTGCTCAGGTAGGAATTTAATATAAATAAGTATCAATAAGTAAACTTATGTTGGACATATTCTCGCCACTCATTTCAGTTGAACCACAAAATCTTGCACACTTCCGCTGAAGAGTTCTGCATAACAGTTGTAACTCAAAATCTTACATGCTCATACAGACTTCAATTGCTTGGGAAACTGCCATCCCTGTTTATGCCGTTCAGCTGGGCAGCAGTTGTCCATTAAATAATTGGTTGTGAGAAGGTTAACTCTTAGTGCCAAACTGAACCCTATTTTCCCATTGTAGTTCGGATGGTACTTTGGGGAGGACTTGCCTCAGTTCTGTTTGATCACTTGTCAGGGTGCAGAGAGGGACCTTCCAGCCCTTAACTTAAGTGGGGCTCCTGTAGATTCAGATAGATGGGAAGTAGGGACGCTTTTTGCAGCTGAAGCCTTCTGCGCTGAAATTCAGGAGGGCCTTTAAACAGGTGTGACAAATATAAAATACATCACAGTGACAAATGTATTACTGTGCCTGTGCCGCCTGTTTTACAATACTTAAAGGAAGCATCCGCCTTGACCAGAAATGGGCCTGGTGACCCCAGCCGAAGCAGAGGCTGCTGAAGTGGGAGCTGTGGGAAGGTTTCGTCTGCTGTGTTAGGTACAACAGCCGTAGTTGTTGGCATTGGAATAAATATTGGCCCACAACCTGTGAACTACATATCTAGCTTGACTGCGAGTGACACCTACAGGTCAAACTGTATCACTTTGGTTTTATCTGCAGTAAACAGGCAATATAATTAGAAGTAGCTGCTTGTCAGAAGACCACTTTATGCTTTGTATGTTTTTGTAGCTGGGCAAAAGTAAAGACTGAATTATTATCCTGTTTTGGAAAGGGTCACTGTCCTTTCCAAGCAGGGGAAATGGGCATTTTCACCCTGAAGGCCACCTTCTCTTCTGGGCCAGCTGCCAATGGTGGGCAGACCCAGAGGCAACAGTGGACTGAACAACACATCTAAACCTGTCCTTTGTACGGCCAGGTAATTTTTACACACCTCTCTCTGTGTCTTTCATCCAAATCATCAAGAGTTAAAGGATACCTTCCAGTCCTGGATGAGCAGTCAGGGGTGTGGCCTCTGGAGATGGGTGTGGCCTGGGGCAGAGTTCTGAGGGCCAAGTGGAGAGCCCTGGAGGGCCTGAAGCTTACCACCCTTGCCTTAAAGGTTCTGTGCTGAGCGGCTTCACAGAGTGGCTTCTCCTGCTACAACAAACCCTGTGGGCCATTGTTTCCCACTGACAAGACCACATCCTTGTACTAAAGTTGAAATTAGTTTGGAAGGAGGAAAAGCACATTCTCAAGTGTGCTCTGTTTCTTTGTGTTTTCTCAGAGCAGCTGCAATTTGCATTCTAATTCCTCGCCCCTGCCAAACAAAGCCACCTATGGACTATGTTAGCTCTTGGGGAAAGCAAGATATAGAAATGTTGTTTTAGCTGATTGCTTTAAAAATCAGAGTTTTAGTAGAAGCCTAGACATGCCTACTCAAAAGTAAGTTCCATTGATTTCAGTGGTGTTTACTTCCATAAAAGTGGTCATGGGATTGCAACCTTAAGCTTCATCCTTGTAAGTTTTATTCAGATTTATCTTTAAAAGTAAACTCTTCATTCTAAAGGTGAAAATTTGATTCTGAAATTTGCCAGATTTTAAATGCGTATGAAGTACTATGAGGACACACATTTTTACCCTGGCCTTTGACACTTGATAATGTCCCTACTCTCATTATTGTAATTTATTTCTAACCTGTTTTAAATATTGATTTTTTAAATTGTTGCAACCCACCTTGGGAACTTACAGTGAAGGGTGGTAAGAAATTCAGTAATTAATAAATTTTGATTACACTTAGAACTTATTCCCCCTTTCTAAACTCTCTTTTAACTGAATGAGAATCCTAGGAGCTGCGGTTTGTTCAGGGTTGTGAGAGTTGCGAGGACCTTTTCCCCTAAAGGTGGGGTGGTTAATCCACTCCCCAATGCTGCTCAACATCCGTCACAAACTAGAGCTCCCAGAATTCTTTGGGGGAAGACATGGCTGTTTAAAGTGGTGTCATAGGACTTCAGATGGTGTGAACATGGCTCAGGTTTGGCTAGATCTGTTCATGAAACATCACTAGAGGGGCTGCTGCCTAAAAATTAACTTCTCCTCAGGGGCTGGGCAGAGGAAGGCTTCAAAGTTCTGTCCCCAGGAGTGGCTGCAGAGAGCACTCAACTATTCACTGGGCATCAGATGCCGTTGCTGCTGCTGCTGAAGAAGTGCTGAGGAGATATTGCCTGGCGCCGCTCAGATTTCCCTCCTGCATACAGACCATGTGCCCTGGCATGAAAGGGCCTGAGTGCTGCAAGGCTCAGCAGCTAGAATTATCTGGCAAGTCCGATCAGACTCAGGACCCCTCCTGCTCCACCTGAGGACTAGGCCATCCCTATACATTATGTCCCTCCCTGCTCATGTCATGTAAAATAAAATTTCTAATATTTGATCCCAAGAATGCCAGCCTGCCAGCCAGACCCCACCCCTCCCCACTGCTTTTTATGAAATCCCACATCTAGTAGCATGGGTGTAGCCAAAATTTTTGCGCGGGGGGTGGGGGTGGTGGCCTTTTGTTAGAGGGGGCAGAACCTCAGTTAGCTATGTATTTTTGTTGAATTTTACTGATCTGGACGGAAATATGGTTGGTTAAGTGGTTGTGAGGCAGCTGGATCTCATTGGCCTGAACAGAAGAGGCTTGTGCCCATCTGAGCCTCAGGGATGCCCCCAGGATCCGCAAATGGGCCTGCAGCATCTGTGCCCCTGCCCACCCCCAGCAATCTGGTGACAAGAAGTGCTGCTTGTGTAGTGCTCCAAAATCTCTTGGTAGATGGCTGCGTTGACCCTGGACTTAATGAAGCACAGTGGACCAACACCAGCTGATGACATGGCTCCCCAAATCAACACAGACTGTGGAAACTTCACATTGGTCTTCAAGCATCTGGCATTGTGTGCCTCCCCATTCTTCCTCCAGACTCTGGGTCCTTCGTTTCCAAGTGAGATGCAAAAGCTGCTCTCATCAGAAAAGAGATTTGCGGAGCCATGTCATCAGCTGGTGTTGGTCCACTGCTTCATTAAGTCCAGGGTCAACGCAGCCATCTACCAAGAGATTTTGGAGCACTTCATGCTTCCTTCCGCAGACGAGCTTTATGGGGATGCTGATTTCATTTTCCAGCAGGACTTTGGCACCTGCCCACACTGCCAAAAGTACCAAAACCTGGTTCAATGCCCATGGGATTACTGTGCTTGATTGGCCAGCAAACTTGCCTGACCTGAAGAGAATCTATGGGGCATTGCCAAGAGAAAGATGAGAGACATGAGACTGAGCAATGTAGAAGAGCTGAAGGCTGCTATTGAAGCTTCCTGGTCTTCCATAACACCTCAGCAGTGCCACAGGCTGATAGCATCCATGCCACGCCGCATTGAGGCAGTAATTGATGCAAAAGGGGCCCAAACCAAATACTGAGTACATGTGCATGCTTCTACTTCTCAGAGGTCCAATATTGCTCTATTTGCAGTCCTTGTTTTGCTGATTTCATTTAATATTCTAATTTTCTGAGATTGTTAATTTGGGGGGTTTCATCAGCTGTACGCCATAAACATCACAATTGTAACAAATAAAGGCTTGACATATCTCGCTTTGCATGTCATGAGTCTATCTCATATATTAGTTTCACCTTTTAAGTTGCATTACTGAAATAAATGAACTTTTCCACAATATTCTAATTTTTCGAGTTTCACCTGTATATTAACTGAACCTAGCCTACCTCAAAAGAGTTGTTGCAAAGATATGGAGGGTGTGGGGAGCAGAGGAAAATGTATACAATCTTGAGCTGGCTAGAAAAGCAAGATACAACTACATGTCACGTAGCGCAGTTACAGTTATGGCACACGCTCCCACAGGAAGCAGCACTGGCGAGTGCCCGGAGGGGCAGGCTCTCTGGGGCTTGGGCCACAAGGGCTGTGCTCTGCCTCCCCAGGCATCTGGTTGGCCACTGGGCTAGAAGATGGCCTGATCCAGCAGGACTCTCCTTATGTTTTCTGGTAATGTCATTCCCACACCATGTAAAGAAAGCCAGAAAAGAGGCCTCCTTGCTTTAACTGCAGCATTTCATACCCAAGCAAATAGGTTTGCCAGTCCTCTTGAAGCATGTGCGCTACCATTAAAATGTTGTATTTTAATCTTGTTTTTAAGTTGTATTCATTCAACTTGGTTTTATTATTGCTTGTTAGCCACCCTGAGCCCGGCCTTGGCTGGGGAGGGCAGGGTATAAATAAAAATTATTATTATTATTATTATTATTATTATTATTATTATTATTATTACCAGCTCTCAGCCCACCCTACAAAACAGGGCTGTTGTGAAGATAAAAGAGGGATGGGAAAGAGTGCACACAGCCTGGAGCTCCTGGGATCAAGACACAAATATACAAGCATCCAGCATGTGTGGAGTCACAACTCTCCACGCATACACAACTTTTTGCCAACCTAAAAGATCCTAAAATATAGTCCATGGGAATTTTAACTTGATGTAGCTGTAGCTGTAAGCCGTTTTAATTATTTCGTGGGTGCATTTGCCAATTCATTCTGTAGTTCATATTTTTGTTTTATGGTTACTTTCTGCATACTAATAAATGACAAGCAGAACAATAGAGGCTTTGTGGGGGGCTTGGAAAACTGGTGGGGAGACACAACTGCAATATCAGTTTTTTCTCAGTAGAAAGTAAACCTCATTTATTGCAAGACAGTTGCTTCCAAAGAAAACAGCAAAGTCAGTTGTGTTTTATTATGTAAAGGCAGCACATTTGGGTGGATGAAATAAAGAAGAAGAAGAAGAGTTTGGATTTGATATCCCGCCTTTCACTCCCCTTCAGGAGTCTCAAAGCGGCTAACAATCTCCTTTCCCTTCCTCCCCCACAACAAACACTCTGTGAGGTGAGTGAGGCTGAGAGGCTTCAGAGAAGTGTGACTGGCCCAAGGTCACCCAGCAGCTGCATGTGGAGGAGTGAACAGGAATGAAGTGCAGTCATACCCCCATTTCCCTCCTTTACCCAACTTTTTTTTAAAAAAAGATTTTTATTAGTTGCAAACACAAATACATCAAATATACATAAATAAAACTTAAAAAGTAAATAATATAAGAGAGAAGAAACAAAATGAATAAAAATAGAAAAATAGACAACAAACTTCAAAAAATATATATTTTCACATCAACTTCTACATAGGGAGTTCAAGCCTTTTTTAAACAGCTTCGGCTTGGCTCCTTAATTTGTATCTTGACTTCCTGCTATCGATGAACGTGCTTAGTATATCAATTTTTTCCAGATGTGTATTCAAATGGTAAATCTTGGAGAGACAGTCTGTCAGTGGGATTTAGTCCACGCTAAGCCAGGTGATGTTCTGGAAGCCTTCTTTTTCCATGTAATTAATAAAGACTGCTCATTTTCTCCTTGTTCTTTCTTTTGAGTGATTTATTAGATCTGTTAATTTGGCAAGTTCTAAATAGTCACTTAATTTTAAGAGCCATTATTCTTTTGTGGGAATTGTATTACATTTCCAATGTTTCGCTATCACGATCCTTGTGGCTGTGATTACATATAGAAATCTCTTTTATTTTCCTTTGGGATGAACATTGTGAAAATTTCTAATAAAAATAATTATGGCTTTTAAAAATTTGTACGTCTAATCATTTTTTTTTATTTCTTCATATATCATGTCCCAGACTTTTTTGATTCTGGGACACGTCCACCACATGTGGAAAAGACTCCCCTCTTTTAGATTACATTTCCATCATTTGTTACTAATATTTTTGTTCATTTTAGCCAATTTTGCTTGAGTCAATATACCACTGGTACATCATTTTAAGGAAATTTTCTTTAATCATGTAACAGGCTGTGAATCTGATATCATCTTTCCAGAGGTTTCCCCATTTTTCTAATTCTTTATTATATCCCAGGTCTTGTGCCCATTTTACCATTACATCTTTAACTCCGTCTTTTTCTGCTGCTTGGGGAAGTGGGGGGGGGGCCTTCTGAGCCCCTGGTGGGGGTGGTGAACATCCCTTCTGATTGCTTAGCAATAGTTATTAAGCATCCTTAGCAATGGTGCTCAAGCACTCAATCTGCTTTCACTTTTTGTGCTCTAGCTTTCTCTAGAAATGTCCAACTGACTTAGCTTTCATTTCTTAAAAAATGAACGCTAAGAAGTTTGGGGGCCCTGCTGGCATTTGGCCCAGTAGAGAGGCATCCCTTGCATTTGCCCACACCCCTGGGTGGCCTTGCTTGGCCTGTATCTTGGCCTGGTGGCTATGGTGGTTTTGCATACGTCAGTAGAAGCCTTGGAGATTTATTAATCCTATGATCTGATGGAAGGGCTTTAAAATACAAGAAATGGAGTGCTATATGTATAATATATATCCCCAGTTTACGGAGCCAGCATCTGCTAAAAACAAGAAACTCATCAAAATTGTGGGTATGGAGCAATAGTGGTGCTTGTCTATAGCAAAACATGCATACCTATAACACCTAGCAAACCACTTTCTAGCACAGGTGTGGGGAACTTTTGGTATTCCAGATATTGTTGAACTACAACTCCCATCATCCCTGGCAGTTTCTTTCTGGGGGAAGTAAAGCTCTGTGTAGAAATTTTTTTTATAAAGTTCTGTGTAAAAATATGCAAAACCAAGGAGAATCTTTCAGACTGCAGTAAGACAAGGTCAAAGATGTAGGTTAGAAGCCCGGTGTAAGGGAAATGCAGCATGAATTACTCTGCCCTCCACTGAGAAAGGGTTTGCCCTCAAACTAACATCTGGTAATTTCCACGTACAGGCAATCTGAAAAAAGATTTGGACTTTCTTTACCACCCGTCTGCAGTTGTTACTCAGGGCGGTAAACCAATTACAAGAGCCCAGTAAAACAGGTAAGAGCAACAGAATCTCACATGGCCACTCCCCATTAGAGCTCTTTTCAGGACCCCTGAATTATATTTCATACTAATCTGCATTTTCTTCTCTTCCCAACCTCCTAATTCGCTAGCCCACCCATCTAAATATTCTGTACTACCACCTCCCCTCAACGATGCCCCATTTCTTTTTAGGTTACCCCATGTTTCAGCTTGCCTTTAATGTTCTCCCAGCGCGATTCTGTCCTCCACAAAACTGCCCCACCTCTTCAGAGATACCCTGGCCAATACAACTTTCTATTACTCACATAAAGGTAAATGGTAAAGGTACCCCTGCCCATACGGGCCAGTCGTGTCTGACTCTGGGGTTGCGCGCCCATCTCGCTTAAGAGGCCGGGGGCCAGCGCTGTCCGAAGACACTTCCGGGTCACGTGGCCAGCGTGACAAGCTGCATCTGGCGAGCCAGCGCAGCACACGGAAACGCCGTTTACCTTCCCGCTAGTAAGCGGTCCCTATTTATCTACTTGCACCCGGGGGTGCTTTCGAACTGCTAGGTTGGCAGGCGCTGGGACCGAGCAATGGGAGCGCACCCCGCTGCGGGGATTCGAACCGCCAACCTGACGATCGGCAAGTCCTAGGCGCTGAGGTTTTACCCACAGCGCCACCCGCGTCCCAATTACTCACATACTCAGCAACAAATCACCATTCTCCATTTTTCTCCCTAAGAGACAGACTACCTCAATACAATCCTTTCTGTGCTTCGGCCCTCCATTATTCTCCTCTGAACATTCCTTTGGGAAACCCCATTCCTATTTTTATTTTGACACTTTCTCCTTGATACTCTCCCTCAGTTCCTCCACAAACCCCAAAACAGCCAGTTCCATTTATGACTCCCCCAAGGCTTCTACTCCTTCCTCCCTACAGGAGCTCCACTTCTCTCTTCTCCCCTGCAACCACTTCCCAAAGTCAATTCCATGGGGGAAGAGGGGGAAAACTTCAATAGGGCATCGCCATCTTTTCCTTTCACATGTTGGAAATTGTTCTCTTCTCAACCCCCCTGGAGCCCGTCCCTGTTTAACATCTCCTCCCACAAAACAAAGCAGACTGGGCAGCTAATCTAAACCTTCAATTCTTTCAGAAAATTATACACATTTTTGACAATTATTGTATGTGGCACTCTTAACAGTTTGCTTGGTATTTTATCCCCAGGCATTTCCCCATTTGTTACCTGCAATATACTTAACAAAAGAGTAACAGATATTTAGTTCTAGTCAATTCAAAAATGCTACTCTCAAAATAACCCTTTATGCTTGAAGAGGCAGTGAGAAAAATAAAATAGTCAAATACTTAATTGGAACATTCAGAACAATTTATTGAAGTCAACCTCAAGCAAAGATTTAATCAGTGGAATGTCATTTTAAAAACCTTTCCAAATTAATTTTCACAGAAGCAAAACCACATCTGAATTCCAAAGTATTTGTAAAATAAAAAAGGCAACATCTCCGTTAATATAATGTACAAAAATTATATGTTCCTACCATCACTCACATTCAGTAAGAAGCTAAAATATTACAGGCAATCCTAGATACACTATGACTAATAAACAATGAGCTATCTATATACAGGTTAACCAAGCTCCATAGATTTCACACTATGCAAGAGAACATAGGCCAAACAACAAAACCCTCCAAAATGTTGTTTAAGTCTCAAAATCTACGCGGCAACATCAAGTCATAATACAGTAATGTCCCCATGGAACATCCCCAGGGAAAAAATAACACGACTTTTAAAGTGTTGAGAGCTTCTATTTGGGTTTGAGAAACTCCTCTAATATATTGACTTTAACGTGAATAACAATGATTTTGCTATTAAAGACTCTGGTGATTTTTGTTAAAATAACATTTCACAGAATCTACAAAGGTTGGTACGTAGTAACAAGGTCTACAGAAATAACAATTCTACAAATTCATTGTTACAGATAGAGTACACAGGAATGGAAACAAATTGTTGGTACTGGTGCCCATTGTGCAATATCACATGTGTGGGTACAAATGGATTTTTGTCTTTTCATATAGCAATGTCAGAATAAGCACATACCCTTATAAACAATAAAAAGACACAGTCTTGTTACTAGCCAGTCATAATAGCTATTTTACCATCATGATTTTCAACAGCAACACAAATTATTTGTTGTTGTTTTCAAAATGGGGAGGGGTGATGACACAGGCTAGACACAGATCAATATGAATGAATAAACAAATATAATATTTTCTCCAGTTCTTATTGAAAAATAATTCCTTCGGATGTCCACTTGGGGGGAGAGGACAGGTGTTTGGGAGAGGATTCAACACACTGATTTTATTAATTTCCAAAAGCAGACTTCCGAAACCACCACTACACTGGTTCCTCTGCACAACTGCCAATAGCATCACTAATGGGAAGCTGTGAATGGAGGAACAGCTTTGGCAAAGTGGCAGTGTTTTTCTTTTAACTGAAATGAAGTTAACACGTGGGGGGAAAGGATGAAACCCACCAAGCTCTGCTCCTGGGCATTCTGCACTCGTCTCCATGAAGCTTGTATGGTTTCTGCACCAATCCCACTGGCAGATATGGCAAGCCCACAGTAACAGAGCTTGCCACCCCTGGACTTCTGCATGAAAACACAGTTGCAAAGAGCATTCACTTCATTTCTTTCTCACCAAAGTCCAGGGAGGGGACCCCTCACCCAATTGCATCTGCACCGCAGCTTGTCACACAACAAAATGCTGATTTGCCCAATTCTACCCGCTAAAGCAATCTAAAGCACACCCAGGAGTGTTTTGATAAGTGCAAATATCTTTCCTGAAATGCATGAAGGGGGCAAGAGAAAGGAGACAACTGATTGTGGAAAAGTAAACATTTTTTAAAGTCATAATGCTGATGCCTTGTACAACTGTCCTTTTTTCTTAAGAGCACAGGAAAAGGAGACACTTTTCAAGTCCTTTCTGTTTGCCTCGTGACCAAGGAACTGAAGCAGAAGTCAGTTTCAGTTTCAGTGTTATGGTGGGGAAAAGAGAGACTTTCACAATACCATATAAAATACATAAATATAACACAAGGTGTAAAGTAAGAATGGGAACAGCTTCAAGTACATTAAACCCTGAATTCAATGAGGCAGAAGTTCCAATGTTAAAGTGACTAAATTCGTACCAGTGGCAGACCCCCCCCCAAAACACCCGACCCATAACGTCTCAGTATATACAGTCAACTATGGTTAGAAGGTCATTGTCAATGATACTCTAGTAATTACATCTTCCCAACACCACCTGTATATGTTGGAGGCAAAGAGTCCAAGCAAAAAAGACCAATGAAATACCCAATTCCCTTTTTACTTCATGTTAATACAAGTTCTAAAGGGCTGTTTTTCACATAGCAATCTATGTAACACAGATGCACACTTGAGGGATGCTAAAACACAATGTGAGAAGTGCATACTTGTATGTAAAATTTTGCTATGTAAAAACAAACCAAAAGCACCCCTCTATAGTACGTACAAACACTTGTCTGTGAACAGCAGCAGACATGTATGTCTGCATAATGCAGCTGCAAATCACACCCATCTTGAGAGATAAATGGAAAAGTATTGCAAAGATGATAGGGCAGGTGGACGTTCCCAAGAGAAGACGCTTTGCCTTTCCTTAAAATATAACCCAAATTATTTGTGTAGTTTTGAAGTGCTACCTCGCATGGTGTTCCCTATCTGTCCATTGCTTGCACGTGCCGTGAGCACAGTGACATCTGATGCAGGGAAAATGCAGGGGGCATCCCAGTCGACTGCATTTCCCTAGTAGGTGTCCACAGACAGGACTCCACTTTGGACAGGAGAATCTGCATCATGCCACATCTGGCTGACCTCTGGGGAACAGCATCAAAACGGCGGCCTTTATTGTGTACTGGTCTTTCTGGAGATGGAATCACATATTGCTATAGCTTTTGATGTGCCTGCAGACAAAAAAAAAGTGTTTCTTGTGGCAGTGCACCTGTGTTATTAAGACTGTGATGTGAAAAGCAACCCTGAATCTCTGGTGAATGCCATGGTGACAATTCAACCAGAATACTTCCTTACTCTACAGGCAGCGTTCCTGAGCTGAATGTATCCATTCTTTCATTCCAATGGGCAAGGTAAAAAGAACAGAAACCTGCAGTATTCTAGTGGAGCAAGACAGCAAATACTCCAGTCTATGGAGTAAAGCAAACCCTAACATGTTCTACACACAGCCAGATCAACATTTGTGCAAACAGAGTCTAAAGCAATTACAAACAAAATTGAATTCCACTGAATTCACAGAACAAGCCTAAGCAAGTTTACTCAGAAGTAGGTCCCACTGTGCTCAATAGGGGTTTACTCTCAGATAAGTGCGTATAAGATTGCAACCGAAATGAGGCAGGACCACCGCGGCCTACTGCATTGGCCAGGCATTGTTCTAGCCCTTTCCACTAACTGCCTGAGGAAAATCTTCAAGCCTTCATTTTAAGTCGTTAGGCAGAAGCGGGGAAAAGCAGGGCAAGAGATAAAGGAGGAGCGCTTAGTCCACATCTCTGCTTAAGGCAAGCATGCACAGGGGAGAGGAATGCCTATTTACCACGTGGACAATCCAAATAAAGGCTGTCAACTGGTGCAACCCCATCTTCCAATAAATGACACTGCTTAAACTGCTCATTTTACAGTGACAAGGTGACAAAATATTTAGAAACCAAGAAAAATAAAGTCCACAAGGATATTAAGACTGACTTGCTTATATGGAAACACTTATTAGTCCATGATTAGTATTTGTTATAAAACTTGTTTAAAATGTCACATTATTGTAGCTCTGCATTTTTAAAAGAAGGCTCCTTGCTGTTTTTCAGTATTATTTTTAAAAAACCAAGTGCTAAAAAGTTAAATAATGATGTATAATAAAAAATTAAAAGAACACTCATAGTCTCCCCTGCTAAGATGTGAAACATTTTAACCTTATGAAGAACCTGTGGGGTTCAAAAGCCACTTTTCCAGCACACCAAAAGGTTCCATCCAAATACAATGCCTTTTCCTCTTCTATACGCATTTCAGTGCATACAATAATTTAAGCTGCTAAGTGACCTGGCAATGGAATTCCTATTTATTCCACAGAGAGGGTTGGCTTGACCACTGGTTCAATGAGATACTTTCCTTGGGTGCTGACCTTGTAGGGCAGGGTGGCTAAAAGCCAACACTGTCCATGGTTAACTTAGTAGCTATGTACATTTCAAAACCCATCACTACCTGAACGGCATCTGTTGCCAGGAATAGTTAAGCCTTTGGGGACTGGCTATTTGCTCTATCCAAACTCTGCCACAGGAGAACTGAGCACCATCTAGCGCCTCCCACTCCATCAAGTGACAAAGGAGTGTAGGGAAGAGAAGATACAGCAGTCTGAGCGGAGAGTGCTTGCACCATTCTGTGCCCACCAGCTTTGTGTAGTGGGCAGGCAGAGCGGCTCTACCATCTTGTGGGAAGGCAAGCTCTGAGCCTGCAATTTTAGATGGGGACAAAATTCTCCCCAAAGGATTTCTTCCTACTCCTCCTTCAAAATACCAACATGTTGCCAAACAACATATTCAGAAAACTAAAATCTAGTACACAAAAACAAAGTGTAGTGTTTTAAATTTTGCCTTTAACATTGCGCCTTAGTGTGGTCAAGTGTGTGACAACTTCCTTTAGAGCTCTATACCACTCAGCTGGCCCACAAGCAGAGCAGGAAGAGGCAATGGAACCTGTTCTGCAATGGGAGTTGCAGAAAGACTCTTCAAAATACTGAAGCTAAAGTACAATTCATACGCTTTGCAGAAATGTAGTGTGTTTGCCTGTACAAAAGGAGGAAAGTAAGCTGCATTTTCTCTTAAATTAGAAGCATTTTAAAAGCAGCGGGGGGTGGCCGGTGGGAGGAAGCCTATTGAAAAAGCTGAGCCAGGAAACCTTGATATTACCAGAAACAGCCTACTGTCTTCTTTTCTTGTACTGACCAGTCTATATCTGATGTTGAACTTTTCCACATAAATCAATGCATGGCTATAATTACAGTAAGTGTCTCTGGACACATTTAGAGAGCACTCATTGGGAGAAAGTTGGTAAAACTGGCTACTTCAGTGCTGTACTGTTGCTTTGCAAAGAGCTATTAACAAACATGATCCCTTCTGGGATACAAACATTGCTTTTGTTAGACAGATGGTATCACCATGGGCCATTTTATACCCTGTACAGTTAAAGAACGTACTTTTAAAGACATTCAGGTTTTTATTTAATCAAGAGATTTCATACGACCAAGCCACACACCAAAATCAGCTATAGAGCCCCAGAACAAATAACCAAAACTCACAGTATCCTAGGTCCTCAGAAAGTAGGAGGAGGCTGGACCAAGGAAATGAACCTATCAGATATTGGCAAGCATGCCACAGAGCAAGCATGGATTGGACATTAAAAACGCACACTGAAGGCCAAATTCTGCCTCTCAAATTTGAAAGGGAAAGCATAATCAGGGGCTAAACCAGCAGAGACCTTGGAGGGCCAGGTGGCAAATCCTGCACAACACGTGGCCCATAAAACAAGAGTTTAGTGGAGCCCAGTTAGGGCAGAACCTGGGAGTGCAAACTCTGAAGGCAGTAGATTTTTACTTTGCACCCTGCACTACGGCAAGACTTACAACAAGCAAGGAAAGCACTGTTTAATCATTCTTTTCACGGTAGAAAAGTGACTTATGCTTAATTAAACTGAATGGTGGACAAGACACCAGATGCCCCCAGGTACCTCCAGCTATTTCCCATTATCTAAAGTGAATTATTGTGGACGCAATCTTTCAGAAGCATCTGCTCCCCAAGCACTTTCAAAATGAAGTGGGGTTTCAAACACGGCATGTAAGAAGTCTGCAGTTTCACCATTTTCTGAAAATGTAGTTTCAAACAGAATGCACTTCAAGAGTAAGCAGATCACAACTAGTTTGCTGTGGGGGAACCTCTAGTATGATCACTCTTCACTCAGTTAAAGTGACATAAACCAACCCTCATCTCAAAACTTTTTGTCATGGTGAACGTACTGGAATGAGGCCATGTCACTTGCCAGCTGCCACGATAGGCTCTTGCTCCAGCCCCTAATAAGATTTATCTAAAAGGCTATTGGTGTGCAGAGGCTTTTTCTCATGTTTCTAAAACTAGACAGGAAAATAACCCTACAGATACATACATAGATACCAGGCTGGTGTTGCTACTCCTTTTAGACACACTGACCGTAGTAGGACGCAAAATCCTCAAAGTCCATTAAAATTTAAATAAATAAATATTTTGCTATGTTTGGTTTCCACACTCAGAGAAGATACTTTAAACATGATGCCTCTCCCCCCACAAAAATGTCGGAAAGGCTTCCTCTTCTAACAACAAAAGGTTGCCAAGACACTTCTTCCCGTTTCTCAAGGGCAAATGGATCGGAGTGCAGATGCTGCAGGCTGCCAAGGGCCACACAGACTCAGGTGGCCCCTGTCTGAGTTCCAGGGAAGCCACTCCAAAGACAAAAAGAGAGGATGCCATGGCACTTTATCCAAATTCACAATAATGTGCCACTCAGTGGGGCGGGGGGCAAGGTGGGTTGTTGTTTTAAGGAAAGGAAAGTTTATTCCTTCAAATCTTCCTCAGGATTCTGCTGTTCCAATCGGCGTTTGATCTTGCTCCAATACTCTGGTGCCACAGGAGCCTTGGGGTTGTGTTCAGAGCAGCACGGACGCCCATCCAAACCAGAGGCCACAAGGGCCCCTTTTTCATGATCCTTGCAATAAGAATGGGGGCAGAACTCACAGAACGAAGAGGCAGGGCTGCTGCAGATGTCACACTGGTGCCACGGACATTCCCATTTTCCTGAAAACAGAGCAGGGTGTGGGGAGATATTAGTGCAGGCACTAGGAAGCAAATATCCTGTTACCAGATTGCCAAGGCCCACATAGTTCCAGCTCACACATAATGCCAAGCCACATTTTATCTCAGGTACTTCTGCTCTCCTCTTGTACACTCCAGGTTTTTAATTACTTTCTCTGCAGCATACACCACAGTTTGATGTCCTATCCAGCAAACACTGGTTTGAAGCTGCCTAAAAATCCTGGGTGAGATTTAAAGCATAAACCAATGTTTGAAATGGCAAACTATTGCGTGCTCTAAACAAGGGGATTCTGCAATCTGAATCTGAGTGGCAAAGTTTGAGGAAACAATTTAGCTCACTTCTATTCTCAATATAAAAAAGAAAACAAAACTTTAATAAACCACATGCTAATGTAGTTTATTGGTCCCACTCACAGGTGGCACTGTGGTCTAAACCACTGAGCCTCTTGGGCTTGCCGAGTGCAAGGTCGGCGGTTGAATCCATGCGATGGGGTGAGCTCGTTGCTCTGTCCCAGTTCCTGCCAACCTAGCAGTTCGAAAACACACCAGTGTGAGTAGATAAATAGGTGCCACTGTGGCAGGAAGGTAAACGGCATTTTCGTGCACTCTGGCTTCTGTCCCAGTGTCCCAGAAGCAGTTTAGTCATGCTGGCCACACGACCCAGAAAAACTGTCTGCAGACAAACGCTGGCTTCCTGGCTTGAAAGCGGAGATGAGCCCCTCACCCCATGGTCGATTTTGACTGGACTTAACCGTCCAGGGGTCCTTTACCTTCACCTTTACTTGGTCCCATTATTATTAACCATCACATATGCCAGGAATGGAGAACTTGTACCCCCTCCCTTCCCTCCGGGATGTTGTTGGAATATCAAACTGTTTCCTAGGTGTCACAAAGTTAAACAGGTGAACTCTGCCTGCTCTTAATAATTCCACACAGAGGTTCATGGCTACCAAGAAAAACCTGTAAAGTCAAGTCAGGAAGCACCTACCAAAGGGTGGCTGTGTCAAGTTAAGGCAGAGGAGGTGGTATGCTTTGGGACAGTCTTTTTTGTCACACATGACCAATTCACCCCCATCTCCACACTGGAAACAGTTGTCCTCATGCATCTGCTTCTGCTCTGTTTTTATCTTCCGCTTCTTCTGCTTTAATTTTGCATTCTTTGCTTTCTCTTCATTTGCTGTTGCACACGCCGTCTAGCAGTTGGAGGAAAGAGTCACCGAGTCACTGGATTAGACAACTTTAACTGTCAGAGTTCCTTTACCTTTTACCATTAAAAAGAAGAGCCAATCCCCCCCCCCTTCCTTCTGTTTCTCAGGCTCTGGCACTGACACCTGAAGACACCAGCAGCCAGTAACAAAAAGTAGTACATCACCCAAATAGATCCAAGCAGGCACCAGATGTTTTGTACATGCTGTGTTTGTTTATAACAAGAAAGAACAGGGACGGATGGTCCCGTTTTTCTCCCACAATGAGCTTTACTACCGTGTGACATTAAGCATGAAGGTTTCTATTTGCCGATTCTGTCCGAGAGGGCTTTACTCCGCTTGCACAACTAACCTTTGGCCGCACTCCTAGGAATCCACTGCAGTTATCTGCTCCACAGTGGCATTCTGTCCTGCCATTCCCCAGGCAATCCAAATTATAGTTAAATGTTAATTCCATCCCTAGAAGTTCAAAAGAAGCACTTTACACACTAGCTGTTTGTGAAACAATGTCAGCATCAAGTGTATTTCAGAAAATTATGATGCGCCAGCACATGTCAAATCTTAAAAGAGGTTGGACAAGCAAGCAACATATTTTTAAAAACGTGACTGCCCCTCTTGCCCATCAAGGTCAGAGCATTTCAGCCAAGAAATTTCTTCTAAACTGACCTGGTGTTATGGCTTTCAGGATCCAGATCCCTTGCCTGCCCTATTTCTATATGGTATGCACATGTGAATTCCACACTTATTCTTCTACACTTAACCTTAAAACATTAAAAACAGTTCAGAATGAATTACCATGACAACTAGAGTGGATCCGTATCACACATGTATGTCAAGGGTAAAGAGGTGCATCTGCAGCATTTGGCAAAAACTGTGCAATGAATTTTCCAGAGAGGGAATCCACAATAGCAGCCACCCAAATGTCAATGGGAAGCCCACAAGTATGACATGAACAGAAGAGCACTCTCCCCCCGCAACTGAGACTGAAGGAGCACCACAACCAATATTGGAGTACAAAGCCATCATGACGAGAAGAGCTGGGCAATATATTGGGAAATTGTCTGAAACCAGTATGGCGTTCAGATAGTGATACCAGTTTCAGACATTTTGAGCTGGCAATACATCACACCAGCTCAAATTGCCTGCAGACAGCAAAGGCGCAGGCAGATGGAGCCTGAGAGGGTTCTGGGAGAGCACCTTCTTGGGCTCTGCCTGCCTGTGCCTTTGAGGAATCCGCCTGCCTCTCCAGCTCACGCGAGTCAGAGCAATATGGGGGCTCACTCAGCTAAGGGGTAGGAGACTTCCCATTCCCAGTGGAGCAGTTTAAGGAAGTTCTTGCAGCCTGCCAGCTCACATGAGCTGGAGAGGCATCAGGGCTTGCTCAGCAGGGCTGGGCATGTCTCTCGGCTGCGTCTTCCTCCCCTAAGGTGGAAAGGAAGAAGCAACCAAGACAACATTCAAGACATTGTAATATATTGGTATATTGTGATATTTAGATTTTGAAAACCAGATGTTGCCTAGCCCGAATGACTAGCAGCTATTGAAAGTGTTATTCTCCATGGATTTGTCAAATTCCCATTTAAAGCCATCCAAGTTTGTGGTCATTACTCTATCTCACAGCAGCAAATTCTATAGTTTAAACATGCATTGTGCAAAAAAGTACTTTTTTGTCTGTCCTGAGTCTTCCAACATTCAGCTATATTGGAGAACTCAGGTTCTAGTATTATGGGAGAGTAAGGAAAACTTCTCTAACTCCACACCACACATAGTTTATACACCTCTTTCATGCTCCACCTTACTCACCTTGTTTACTCAGAGTAGACCAGCTAAAATCAATGATCCTTATTTAGTCTTGCTTATTACATTCAGTGGGTCTATTCCAAATAGGACGCTGTATGCCTCCCTTTTTGTCTAAAGCAAAAGGCCTTGAATCATGGCAGTGACAGGCCTTCTGTGCCCATTCAGTGCTCATGTGATAAAAAGTGTGAGAATGGTCTCAACCACCGCAGACCCTTCCTGATGTGCACAGCTGCCTTAGAAGGCCTGATTCCACTGCAGAACGTGGCTGTTGTGCTGCCACTTCTCTATCCCCTACCTGAGGATCAGGCCCATCACCCAATTATATTAGCAACAGAGCAACAATTTACAGTATTACAGATCCTCAAGAAAAAGGCAAGAAAAGGCTGCAAGGCAGGCGAGGAAGACAGAGTAACATTAAAAGGAAATGGAGCAACGCCAAAGCACTCTTACCTGCAGGAATATCACAGAGAGCGAAGAGCCCAACTCGGACATCTCCACTCACTGTCCATTTCTGAGTTTCACAGTTGGGGTTGCAGCTGTGGTTCATAAAGCGAGAGTAATTTCCCTTGGGGCCAGCATCTATTATACGGTCCTTCAAAAAGACCAAAGAACAGAGACACAATCATATACAAAATGTCTAAGACTTAAGTTTGAATCCATCCCGTTGTAGCAAAAAGCAACACACTTTCTTGCGCCAGATATTAAGTTACCTCAAGACTCTTCAAAGTTTCAACAAAACTATCTGCAGATAACATTCACTGAGACAGGAAAGAATTTAGGCACAAACCAATGTGGAACTGTGTTTGTAGAGAAGTAACTGGCCCAGAAATACAAAGTGCTTCTACCACATGAAAGCCCTGAATGGCAAATGCTAAGCACTGCCAGAGGGGAGATCGTGACTGCACAGGTCCAACTTGCAGGTTTCCCGTTTGCAACCCACCTAAGAACAGAATGCTGCACAAGGTGGGTCTTCCACCTGATACTGCAGGGTCTGTCTCCCAGCACCAACTTTACCTCAGTTCGAACTAGATGTGTGAACTCCATATATTCAGAAGGTTTGTGGCTCATGGCTCATATCAAGATGAACCAGCGGGTGGGGCTAGGGCAATGGGTTGGTCCTTACTATTGGGGTGAACAAGCGAAAAATGAAGAAAAACCCCTGTCGCCTCTCCCCACAAAGCAGTTGGGACCAACGGATCATGCACACACCAACATGCTACCTTGAGCACACTATACGTAGCAGAGTAAGCAGCACAACAGAAGAGGCTTGAGGCTGGGGATACATACTAAACCTACAGATTTATTATACATAAATCAGAACAAAGAAACATGTCATCTCTCCTTGCCGTCTTCTCAGAGAGAGGCTCAAAACCAAAAGCAATACACAGAGCAGAAGTTCCACTCACGAGACCCAGCAGTCTGTGCTGGACTGCAAACAGACATGTGACACGCAACAATCTCATGTCTGCAACAAAAGGTGGAATGGAATCTCCCAACACATGCTGCTACCAAATGCTGACCGCAGCAAAGAAGCACAAGGCCTCCGCTTAGTGTGAGGCTGAAGGGCAAACAAGCAGATTAGCATGAGACCTCAACCAAGTGGGGAGTGCGTGCTTGCAGGGGTGACTTCTTAGGGTGAGGTGGCCTTGGGGGGCACATTCTCTGAGGCCAATTATGCCTAGTATTAGAGGCAGAGCGTGATGGCAGCTTCACCTGGCAGCTTCGTACAGAGGATGAAGCCGATGCCTCTCCCAAGTCCCTTTGCTGCCAGCGCTGCTTCCAATGTTGGGCAGCTGGTAGCAGAGGGACTTGAGAGCAGTGGTGGCTTCACCCAAGGTATACTTCCAGGTGAAGCCGCCACTGCGCTCTGCCCCTCATACCACAGAGGGAGGAGCAAACTGTATCACCAGAGCAATTCAGCTTGTTTCTCCCTCAGCTTCTTTCAAGTGCTCAGGGTTCCCTCAGCTGGGGGGCAGGAGCAGTGCAAGGCAGCCCCAGTGAGGAGCCAAGGTTGAGGCAGCCTGCTCCCTCTGCACGCTGAGAATGGATTCCCTCCACCCCCAGTGCCTGGCGCTGGGAACAAGCTGCGTTGTCCCTGGCCCCGCGAAGTGCTGCAGGAAGAGTGGCGGCAGTCACCCCGGGCCTCGCAGGCTGGGGCCAACACAGCTTGTTGTTTCAACAATGCGGTGTACCCCCAGATTGTGATCTTAGGCTGGTGACAAATTGTGATTTTGAAAAGCTGACATCACCCAGCCCTAAGGACAATTCCTAGCTATAACTTTTTTTTTTTACACAGTTTGCCACTCGCTGCATTTCAGACTCAACAGGCAAGTAGTTGCCCTTGTAATTCCACCTGAATGAGTGGCCTCATGGTTTATGAAGGCTTCATGGATATCTCAATCCAGTTTCTAATTGCCTGATTCCCACATACCCTTGCAGTAGCATCACCACACTCCCTGCAAGGATATGGTGGAGCAGCCAGCCAGCCAGGCTAAATAGGCTCATTTCAAGCCTTTTGCAATGTCACTCATTGTGGTAATCCATGCAGGGGATGTCACTTACTGGGATTTCAGTGGCCTTTAAAGTGTAACCCATTTGAAACTGAGATGGCATTACATGAACCAGTCCCACATAGAGAGAATGTCTTCTTTTTACCTTTGTAACAGTTAACATATAAAAATTGGTCACACTGTTCTCATGTGCTCGTTTGATTCGCAATCTGCATTCTTCCTCATCAATTAGCTCACCAACATACTCGTTGACAAATTCACCCTGAAAAGATTAAAAAGAAATGCATGCTGGCAATTTGTGATGCTACTGCAAGGAATAAACTCCTTTGTTAGGAGACAAGCAGTGTGGTACAGCAGAAAAAGAGATTGAAACTTGAATCATGCACCACTAAAATAAGCTGCGTGGCCTTTGGTAAGACAATCTAAATACAGTCATTTGCAAAAAGGTTACAGTGCCCTCACAGAATAACACTGAAGAGGTTCATTCAAAAAAAATCCTTAAGCATTTTGGATTCACACATCTGTGAATTAGCAAGCAATGGGACCACGGAAACCTTTGCAGCGGCTTAAGGCACATATACTTGTATTAAAGACGGAAGTAGAACTACATTTCCTTCTAACATAATTTTTATGATCCCTCCCAATTCTGTCTGGCTTCAGGCCTTCTAAAACCCAAAGAAATATGCTTCTACTAAATATGCTTAATTAATTTAAAACATTTCTCCCTTTATCAAAAGATTAACAGGAAGTGTACAAAGTGTGAAGAAAAATGAATTCATAGACAAGATATAAATGCAATTTAAAACCAGTAAATAAACAAAATTAAGTAGAATGAGGCAAAAAAATGTTACAATCTAAACCACTAAAGAGCAAATGAGAACAAAAATCCAACCACAACCTAAAAATTCCTGGGCAAATAGGAAAGCCTTCAAGAAGCTGGCAGTGTCAGCTCCAAGAACAACTGCTTGAGGAAGAAATCCCAAACTTGGGGTGTGACAGCAGAAAGGGCCCTCTTCCAGCGATCGAAGCTCCCGTTGTTCCAGGCGCATTTTGCAACAAGGAATTTCATTAACGCGAGCAGTTTCTGAGCTCTGGTGCAGTACAGCGCCTAAGATTTCAGATTAAAACTGCATAGTGGAAGGCGAGGAGGACCTTTTTCTCCCTCCCCACTTCCAGCTACTCTCTGAGTTGTACATTTAAAACCAATCTGACCAACAAGAATTATTTTCACCTACTCTGTCTCAAAGTTTATTTGTATGGGCTACAATTCAAGGGAAGACACCCCCCCAAAAGCAGCCATCTATTTAAACACTCTACAACAGTTCAAAAGCATTCATCCTATATGTTACCTTCTTAATGCTGCGTTTTGTCCTCAGACCCCAGCCGCGCCGGTCCGTTTTTATAATTTCTGCTTCTGGGTAGAGTCTTTTGGTGAAGCACTGGTTCTGGCAGCGCTCTCCTGCAGGGCAAACCTGGGGGTGGCATTCATACTGCAGCATTCGATTCAGACACTCTGACTCCAAGCCACAAGGGTTTTCGTCAGTTGGCTTACAGTTACATCGAGGGATTTCTGACAAGTCTGCAACTTGGATCTGAACTTTCCCTACTAATTTGTTGGACTGTGAAACAGAAAAAGAAGAAAAGATAAAATGTGTAATTCTAACACTTGCATGCAAGCACACACAGAGATTTGGTTCATATATGCATGTACATCATTTGCACTCTCAGAATTTCGTAAACCATGCACCGCCCCCCCCCCCCCCCGGAAATGTACCAAGTTTAAAATTGCATTTGTGGTTTTCGTATGGCTACTTTTGGGGACAGACTACAGCACAGTGTCAGAGTGCATGCTTTGTATTTAGAATGTTAAATTCTTGACATTTCCTGTTAAAAATTCAGATAGCTGGTGATGGAAAACCTTTGCCTGTCAAGGGACTTCTGGTTTGCCATAACTCATATCAGGGCACATGTTCGTTCTCTCCAGGGGCAAACCTGATCGCTGTAGGGGACCTGGGGGGCAACGCGGCCCCCAAAGGCTCAGCTGCGTGTCCTGAGACCCTAGAAGCCTCTGTGGTGCCAAAAAGAAAGATTCCCGGTCCACTAATGTTTTATAAACTAATGTTGGTAGACAAGGAAAAAGCATTTGATAACATCTCCTGGTGCCTCATGAAAAGATTAATTAACCAAATGGGTTTTGAAGAAACTTTCTGCAAAGGAATTGGGGCGATATACTTGGAGCAGCGGGGATGTGGGTGGCGCTGTGGGTTAAACCACAGTGAGCTAAACTTATCATAAATAGCAGTATTACATATAGTTGCAATACAAGGAAAGGGACATGGCAGGGGTGCCCTCTGTCCCCGCTAATATTTATTTTGATTTTGGAAATATTGAATAGGAAAATAAGAAGTGATGAAAATACAAGAGGAATTGTAGTAGGGGGAAAATCATTTAAATTGAAAGCCTTCACTGACAATTTGATAATTATGACTGAAAATCCAAAAGAATGCTTACCAAAAGTGCTGGAAATGATTAAAGAATTTGGACAGGTGGTGGGTTTTAAACTCAATAGTAAAAAACCAAAACTGCTGATTAAAAATATGGAAACCCAAGAAAAAGAGGAACTAGAAAGGATTTCCAGATTGACAATTAGTAAGAAAGTAAAATATCTAGGAATATGGCTTAGGCAAAAAAACACACCAAAAAACTTATTTTAAGATATTAAGACCTGGAAAGAGATTTTTAAAAAACATGGAGATCTGGAATAGACTTAGCTTATCATTATGGGGGGAAATATCCACTATAAAGATGAATGTGCTTCCAAGGATGCTTTTATTCTTTCAATCAATTCCTGTGATCGGGGGAATGGGCTATTTCAAGGAATGGCAGAAGGATTTCTCTAGATTTATATGGTGGGGACAGGATTAAACACAAATTGCTAATAGATATAAGGGGGGGGCGGGTTTCCCTGCCAGACTTGAAATTATATCACGAAACTGCCAGTCTCTCCTAGATCCAGGAATGGATGATGTTACAAAATACCGATCTGCTCGACTTGGAAGGATTTTATAATCGATACGGATGGCACACCTACTTAGGTGTCAGGGAACTGCCATCGGAGAAGAAGGTGAAAGGGCTCACAGAGGCTGAGAGAGACTATTCAGCTGAGGAGGGAACCAGCAGGGGGAGAGGAGGAGGAGTTCCAAGGGAAAGTGAGTCGGAGGGAGGGCTCAGAGACACTTCCAGCGAAAATAGTGGGGAGGTTTCAGGACCTCCCATAGGGACACCTACTCCTCGCCGGAAACTGTCATGCCGAGAGTCCAGAAGACGCGTTTCCATTAAGGAACTTTTATGCTGGAAGAAGTTCCGTAAACGCCCACTGTCCGATTCTACGAGCGACTGATGGAGCCATGCTTAAGGAGCTCCGCACAGACAGAGGTTTGTGGACTTAGCCAAACTCTGAGGAACTAGGACTTTACGCACAAGCAGCTCATCATCCCATCACAGCAATCGGACAGTCCCTGAAAGCAGCTTGTGCAGAGAGGCATCATGAGCAACCCAGCCGGAACCGGGGGAGCAGGAGGAGCTGGAGAGGGTCCAAGCCTGGAAGAAAGGTACAGGGTGTTGGAGGTCCAGCTAGCGCTGCAAACGGCGAGGCTAGAGGAAAGGAGGGCGCAGGATGCAGAAAAGGCAAAAGGCGCCCCACTAGCAAGAAAGATGCCAGGATTGGTGCAGAAGTTTGGGGGGGACCCCAGGAACTATCAAGCCTTTAGGACAGAGATGCAGTATGCTCTCGAGCTGCAGTTTGACGACTTTCCCGACGAGGCATCGCGAGTGGCGTTTGTGGTTGGCCATCTCGAAGGGGGGGCGAGAGACTGGGTTAGACCCCTGATGGCAGGGAATAGTGAAATGCTGAAGGACACGAGGAAGTTTTTTTGCGCCATGGATTTGATGTTTTCCAGCGAGATTGAGCAGGGACTGGTGCGCAGACAGTTGATGGCTTGTAAACAGGGGAGCCGATCGGTTCGTGAGTACTGGACTGAGTTTACAATGCTGATACATAAATTGGGGTGGGACCTATCGGCGGAACCCATTCAAATGCTTTTTGAAGAGGGGCTTTCTTCGGCGGTGAAAGACGAACTTTCCCGGGCGCCCAGGGCGGAGTCTATGGACCAGCTGACCAAATCAGCGCTGACCATTGGAGCGCGCCAGGAGGCGAGAGCCTTGGAGAAGCGGGAAGGGAAAGGAGAGCGTTGGAGGGATTTCCGCATTCCAGAGATTCCGGAGCCAAATTTCCCGCCAGGAGAGCCGATGGAAATTGGAACAGCGCGCGCGCAGTTTCAAATCCCAGTGAAGGGCGGAAGAAGGAGGGGAAGAGCGCCAAGAAATGTTATCTCTGCCAGCAGCCAGGTCACTTTGCCAGAGTCTGCCCGCAAAGAAAGGAATGGCAAGGGATGGCAGGAGCTGTTGGGGGGAAGGAGGAGGGAGTCCAGGAGCCAGTAAAAGCCAACGCCTGGCTGCCACCGTCAGGGCACAGCAGCCAGGCCAAGGAGCAGTAAAAGTGCCCACGCCGGAACCTCCAAGACCAGCCCTAGTGATAGAGGTGTTGCTAGAGCTGGCAAACGGACACCCACTAAAGACAAAGGCGCTATTGGACTCAGGCAGCTCCTGTAATTTTATGAGTAAGGAGTTTGCAGCTGAACACCAGATACAGATACTCCCTTTAAGTAACCCCCTGCAGGTGACCACGATCGATGGGAGGGAGCTGTTGGGAGGAGAAGTTAGCCTACAGACCGTCCCAATGGTTATGAGGGTGGCCAGGCACACCGAAAGGATAGCGTTCAATGTGGCCACCCTGGGAGGGGCTCCCGTTATTTTGGGAATGAGCTGGCTAGCGTTGCATGATCCGCTAGTGGGCTGGCATCAGAGAGTGGTCTCCTTTGGGTCAGCACATTGCCTGGAACACTGCAAAGAGGGAAAGGCGCCGGAAGGGGCAAAAGCCTTTCTAGCAGGGACGGAAGTAACGGACAAAGGGAAGGTGCCCAAACAATACGCTGACCTGAGCAAGGTCTTCAGCGAAAGGGAAGCAGATAAACTACCACCGCATAGAGACTTTGACTGCCAAATCAACCTGGTCCCTGGAGCCCAGCTCCCCGCGGGCAAGCTGTACGCCATGTCAGACAGGGAAATGCAGGAGTTAAGGGAGTTTATTGATAAAAACCTGAAGAGGGGCTTCATCAGAGAGTCCAGAGCGGTGGGGGGCAGCCCAGTGTTTTTTGTGGACAAAAAAAACACGGATAAACCCAGACTTGTAGTGGACTACCGGGCCCTAAATGCAGTGTCAGAACCAGTGGCTTTCCCCATGCCCAGAATTGATGACATTTTGACCAGGGTGAGGAAGGGAAAGATATTCACGAAACTGGACCTGAGAGGGGCATACAACCTGATACGAATAAGGAAAGGGGATGAATGGAAAACCACCATGTTCACCCCTTTGGGGGCTTTTGAATATTTAGTTATGCCCTTCGGATTACAAGGAGGCTCAGCATGTTTTCAATCGTTCATGAACCACGTCCTGGGACCTCTGCTCTACAAGAATTGCGTGGCCTTCCTCGATGACGTGTTGATATATTCAGAGAATGAGGAGCAGCATGTAAAGGATGTCAGGGAAGTGCTGAGCCAACTGCAAGCAAACCAGCTGTGGGTGAAATTGGAGAAGTGTCAGTTTCACACCAAGGAGGTGGAATTCCTGGGGTACCGCTTATCAGACAAGGGATTAGCCATGGATCCAGGCAAGGTCCAGGCGGTGCTGGAATGGAAGACACCGAAAACGAAAAAGGATGTGCAAAGGTTCTTAGGGTTTGGGAACTTTTACCGTAAGTTCATCAAGAACTTTGCCCACTTAACGGCTCCCATCACGGACTGTCTCAGCAGCAAGAAGAAATTCGTTTGGACGGCGGAGGTGGAGCAAGCATTTGAGGAACTGAAAAGGGCATTCGCTTCGGAAGAACAGCTCCTGCATGTGGATTTACAAAAACCAATGAGAGTGGAAACTGATGCCTCAGACCGGGCGGTGGGGGCGGTGCTGCTTCAGCCGGGGAAGAATAAGTCGGAGTGGAGACCGTGTGCCTTCTTTTCGCGTAAGCTGAACAAATCCAAGAGGAACTACACCGTATATGACCGAGAACTACTCGCCATTCATGAAGCGTTCCGGAGATGGAGACATTTACTAATTGGCGCACAGCATAAGGTGCAAGTGTGTACGGACCACAAGAATTTGGAGTATTGGAGAACGGCACGAGTGCTCAACCAACGACAAGTGAGGTGGGCCCAGGAGTTCTCCAAATTCCATTTTGAAATTTGCTATGTGCCAGGTCCAGAAAACATCAGAGCGGACGCTCTCTCACGCAAACCTGAATATTTGGAGGGGGAGGGAGCGCCTGAAGAGAGACATATCATCCCAGAGGACCGCTGGGTGTGTGGGGCGGCCTGGGTGGGGCAAAGGGAACTGGTAGAGGGAACGGTAAATGATGAATACGCCCAGAATAAGCTCAGAGGTTTAAGGAGAGAGGGAGAAGACCCCGGAGGTTTTGAAGAAAGAAACGGGGCATTGTATTACAAAGGGGCACTATATATACCTGAAGGGGAATTGAGGGGGAGAGTACTCAAACAGCTGCACGACAACCCCACAGCGGGGCATTTTGGGCAACACAAGACCATGTGGTTGGTGACCAGGGAATTTTGGTGGCCCAAGGTGAGGGAGGATGTACGGGAGTATGTAAGAGGGTGTGACCAATGCCAGAGAGCCAAAGGAGAAAGGCGGGCGCCGGCGGGGTTATTAGAACCGTTACCCACACCAGAACGACCGTGGGAGGCGGTATCGATAGATTTTATGACTGATCTGCCTAAATCCCAGGGGAAAACCGCCATACTGGTCGTAGTAGACCTGTTAACTAAGATGGGTCACTTTGTAGCTTGCTCACATGCAGTCACGGCGGAAGAGACAGCGAAATTGTTTGTAGAACATATTTTTAGGCTGCATGGCGCCCCCTTGAGGGTGGTCTCCGACAGAGGGAAACAGTTCACGTCCAGGTTCTGGAGGAAACTTATGAGCTTACTGCACGTAGAGGTCAATTTTTCGACTGCCAGGCACCCTGAGACCAATGGGCAGGCGGAGAGAGCAAACGGTATCCTCCAACAATACCTGAGGTGTTATGTCAATGACAGAGAGAACGATTGGGTCGAAAAGTTGGCGCTAGCGGAATTTGCCTACAATAATGCGGAGAATGTGTCCACCGGGATGAGCCCCTTTTTGGCTAATTATGGGTGCCACCCCAGGGCGTTTCCAGGGGGAGGAGGGGAGAGATGGAGTGTCCCGGCCGCCGAACATTTTGTAGAAGAAATGGAAGCGATCCATCGTCAACTCCAACTCAACTTAGAAAGGGCCAAAGAAGAATATAAGAGGCAGGCAGACAAAAGCAGAAGGGAAGGTGAAACCATCAGGGTGGGGAGTCAGGTCTGGCTGTCAACCCAAGGGTTGCCGTTCAAGGGGGGTTGCAAGAAATTGAGACCCAAAAGATTGGGACCATTTGAGGTCATTCAACAGGTCAACCCAGTGGCTTTCAGTCTCCGGTTACCGAACCACATGAAACTGCACCCAGTATTCCACAGGTCATTACTGTCACCATATAGGGGGGAAGGTGAAGGGGTCTCCACACGGGGGCCAGTCTTAGAAGAAAGGGAAAGCAGCAACCATGTGGCGGAGATCATCAACTCCAGGTGGAAGGGTAATCAGGTGGAGTATTTGGTCGCGTGGGAAGGGGAACCGGAGTCGGAAAACACCTGGGTGACGGCAGAGGAGGTCAGTGACGAGATCTTGATCGAAACGTTCCACCAAAGGTTCCCCAGGAAACCTCAGCCAGTAGCGAGGTTCCGGAGGGAGTACTTTGGCACCACCGACGATGAGGAGGAACTGGAAGGATTCAGGGAATCGGAGTTGGAAGAAGGAACAGACTCCGATGAGGAGGAGTACTTAGAAACCGGAAACAGCAACCGGTGGAGGGAAGTGTTCGAAACTTCGGAAGATGAGGGAGGTTCTTTCAGGGGTTTTGCTCCCTCGCCTCCCGCAGAGGAGGGGAGGGGGTGAAGGGGGCCCTGGAGGGGAGGTGGATGTCAGGGAACTGTCATCGGAGAAGCAGGAGGTGAAAGGGCTCACAGAGGCTGAGAGAGACTATTCAGCTGAGGAGGGAACCAGCAGGGGGAGAGGAGGAGGAGTTCCAAGGGAAAGTGAGTCAGAGGGAGGGCTCAGAAACACTTCCAACGAAAATAGTGGGGAGGTTTCAGGACCTCCCATAGGGACACCTACTCCTCGCCGGAAACTGTCACGCCGAGAGTCCAGAAGACGCGTTTCCGTTAAGGAACTTTTATGCTGGAAGAAGTTCCGTAAACGCCCACTGTCCGATTCTACGAGCGACTGATGGAGCCATGCTTAAGGAGCTCCGTCACAGACAGAGGTTTGTGGACTTAGCCAAACTCTGAGGGACTAGGACTTTACGCACAAGCAGCTCATCATCCCATCACATTAGGGTATGATAAAGTCCATAAAGGTTTCTTGAACCATGCCATAAGAAAATCTTTATATTTGGTGTGGTCTAAATATAAAGATCTGGTAGAGCCTAAAAAGCCATGGTGGTTATCACCGGTAGAAGCATTCTCTGTTAAAAAAAAGAATATGAAAGGAAACTGGGCAACTTACAAAGTATTACTGGAGGAGGTAGGAAACCGACTCAAATTAAAAATTTGTTTTGAAGAAATCGAAACACATTTATCTGACTGGTTACAATATCATCAGCTTAATGAGACATTTAAAATAGATAAAAGGAAAGGTTTTTCTACAGAACCATGTAAACTCGAGAAAGAACTACAGTGGTACCTCGGGTTAAGAACTGAATTCATTCTGGAGGTCCGTTCTTAACCTGAAACACCACTTTAGCTAATGGGGCATCCTGCCGCCGCCGCCGCTGCGCGATTTCTGTTCTCATCCTGAAGCAAAGTTCTTAACCCGAAGTACTATTTCTAGGTTAGTGGAGTCTGTAACCTGAAGCGTCTGTAACCCGAGGTACCACTGTAATTCAAAACAAAGACAAATCACTCTCTAAAATGTATAGACTCCTCCTAGACTGGAAAGTCAGAGAGGAGGAAGTTAAATCGGTAATGATCCAATGGGCCAGAGATTTTGGTTATAACATTCTAATGGAAGCCTGGGAAAGATTATGGAGGGAAGACGTGAAGTTTACTGCATGTTATACCCTGAAAGAGAACTTTATGAAAATGCTATACTGGTGGTATTTAACACCATCAAAATTGGTTAAAATGTATAGAACCAGGTCAAGCATTTGTTGCAGATGTAGAGAGGCGGAGGGTATGATGATTCACATGTGGTGGAATATAACGAGCTCAAAAATATGTTTAAAATCTCCTTTGAATAAAACCCCGAATGTACATATAGACATTCCAAAAAAATTGAGGAAAATCTCCCTGAATGCAACAGTGGCAGCAAGAATCTTAATAGCCAAAAAATGGAAAGAAGATTCCATTCCGACCAAAATGGACTGTCAGATGAAATTATTGGAATACACAGAATTAGCAAGGATGACAGGAAGAATTAGAGATAATACAGAACAATCATTTACTAGTAATCATTTAATCATCCACCTAAACATTAGGAAGAACTTCCTGACAGTAAGAGCTGTTCGACAGTGGAATTTGCTGCCAAGGAGCGTGGTGGAGTCTCCTTCTTTGGAGGTCTTTAAGCAGAGGCTTGACAACCATATGTCAGGAGTGCTCTGATGGTGTTTCCTGCTTGGCAGGGGGTTGGACTCGATGGCCCTTGTGGTCTCTTCCAACTCTATGATTCTATGATTCTAGAGAGTGGGATTTTTACAGAGAATATCTTAAAAGAGCATTGTAAAAATATGAATTCTCTGGCTAGCCTAGAATGATCCCAGTATGAACATAGAAAACTTATTAAAACAAAAATTTGGGAGAAGTTTGGAGTGATAATGAAAAGTACGCTACTTAAAAGAAACCTGGGACTCTTGATGGGGTGACTGCAAGTCATAAAAAGAAGTTGTATTGTAAGAAGTTAATTTAATTTTTTGTAATTTGTATCATCCTTTGGTTCTTTTCTTTGTTGACTTTTTTCTTATTTACAATCAATAAAGCAATTAATAATAATAAAAAAATGAAAACCTCTGCCTGTCAGCTGCTGCCTGTCAGAATAGACAATCCTGGGCTAGATGGACAAATAGTCTGATTTGATATAATGTCACTTTCTATGTCCTTATGGCACCTCTTTTGCAAGCCTCTTTAAATCTGTACAGGGAACATGCGCTCAGAGAGGCTGGTTACCTGATGTCGTCGTAACATTGGGTGATTGACAGTGGGTAGCCCTGCTCACATGTCGAGTCTGGCCCATGAGGAGTAGGGCAGATGCAGACCTGGCCGGCCGGGAGAAAAGGTTTCTCACTGTGGATGTAAAGTGCTCATGTGCTCAACACATCCAACACAAATAAGAGCAAGAAAAGGGGCTCACCTTAATATGTTTGTATGGAGGTGGTTTTCTTGAGTTCCTTTCAATTTCAAGTGCTTCTTTGCTTTCTCTTTGTGCTTTCAGTTCCTGGAAGCGTTTTGCTGCTTCTTCAAGCGCTGTGTGAAGGAGCCCAAAATGGAGGAAGGAGTTAGTATTAGCAGTTGGTGCAGAGGGAACACTCGACAAATAGCTACGCTCTGGAAATCCAGAACAAAACGGTTTTAAGCCATCAGAGAATATTTAGACCTGTTACTCCAACTTACAAATTTTAAAATCTATTATTTCATTTAATTGATTAACTGCATAAAGGGGTGTGGGGAAGCATACTCTTGTTGCTTATGCCCCATTCACAAGATGGCACAAAGAACCAGCCCCCCACCATGTATTTAAGGGAAAGAAACTGCTGCCCAATAATCAGGAACATCTTTTTCATCAAAGATTTTTTAACCAGATTTTAAAAAATCAATTAATAGACTAATCAACTAAATGTTGCAGCACTAATATTAATGTTTTATCATTTTACCAAATATGCACAGGGATTGCTACCTTCTAGATGGAAAACAATTCCAGAACTGTTGTCGCATATAGTTATAAACATTTAAACCAGTTCTCAGTAGAGTTCAGCTGGAGTTTCACACAGGACACAAAACACAACAACCACAATTTCCATGTGATTAAGTAGTGATGGAGACACAAAAAATGTGGAACATTTTGTCATTAAACCACTAAAAACTGTCTTTTGATTTTACCTTTCTTGAAGGTCTTGTTAATATTAGTTTGCCCCTCAGCAAAGCTTTTGTCTCCTTCAACATAAGGGAATACTCTGCCCTGATGTACCCAATAGTAGTCATGTGAACCAAAGAAAAATACTGGAAAGTCCCCGATATCATGTTTGAGGCCCTGAATGTTGAGAGGAACAGACCTGGGATTGCAGATCTCAGCTGGCCACCACCTAGAAATAATGGAGTGAGAAAAAAGGAGGGGGTTTTAAGAAAGAAATTCATTAAATAAAAGGCATACTGTCTGTCTTACAGCTCTCAAACCATCTCTCTGCTAGTAAATTATGTTCTGCAGGATTATTCCTAGTGTAGGTAGCAATCTTAGAAAATTCCTTATACAAGTGAACTCCTCATCACTTAAGAGCTAACCACCCAGCAGTCCAGCTGCACAAGGTCCATTTATTTCAATGAGTTTGTGCAAAAGTGGTATATCCTAGAAGAGAATATGAGCTCTGTAAGCAGAAAACAGACAACAATAATTCAATTTTGAAACTGTCAATCATCAGTACTAGTCCATAAGACATTTTACTAATCAATTCACATAACTAGGTCAGAAAAATATGACAACTAGTCAAAAGACAGAGAGAGAACACTACTAAATACTGTTAAAAGTTGCAAAAAGTTTTATTAATCCACAAACATATTCAATATCTCAGCACATTTTAAGCCATGCAATTCCTTAGAAGAATATTATTTTTAAATGATTGTCTGGAGAACTGGAACTTGGCGACATCAAGTTATGAATGATACATCTTTCTTGCTCTATTCCCATCTCAGGTTTGGGAAGACTCTGGAGATACTGAACTGTAGCCCAAGATCAATAATGGACTGGATATTTATTTGTACAAGTATATATATACCACATAAAATATTAAGGCAGTGCACAACATAAGGTACCATAAAACAACACAAACCTTTCTTCAAAAGGTTTGCAATTTTTGGATCCTCTTCAATACATCTTTCCTCCTGGATTGTGGCCAAGAGTGCCACTGCACAGCTGAGGCCAAGGCAACAATGACACTCTTTCCAGGAGTCACAACTGGTTTATTTATATCCAACTGAATAATTATAATGGACTCTAAGTGAAGCTGCTCCAAAGACTGTTCAGAAGCTTCAGGTGGTACAAACAGCAGCAGCAGAGCTGCTGACTAGAACCAGCTACATGGAGTATGTGAGGTCTCTAAATCACCTTCACTGGCTACTGGTTCATTTTGTAGCACAATTCAAAGTCCTAAATGGTTCGGAACCAGGTGGAATCAAGGGCTATTTCCTCTCATACAATTCTGCCTCTTCTTTAAGGATAGCTGGAGACAAAGTTGTCCAGCCTGCCACTGTCTGGAGGGTGGCTGGTAGAACCTTAAGAAAGGAACTTGACCCGAATTCAGACTGCCAGACATCATGAATCTCCTTGAATTATCTTGGGCCAGGTCTTATTCTCTGAACATAACCTATCTTTCACTCTTACTGTGAAAATAAAAAGAGGGAATGCCGCCTCCCCCAGCTGCACTAAGCTCCGGAGAAGAGGGGAAGCATACAAATATGACGAAAAATAAAATCTGCAAAGTATTTTGTACAGGTAACTCACATCTTTTGCTAATTTCACTTATGGGATTGCAGCTTTGCACGCTTGGCCAGAAAATAATGAATTAAATACAAAGTGCTTGGAGTAGGCAGAGAGAAGGGCCAGTGGGTGGTCCAAGCAGAATAGCAACCCCCCTACATCCCCCTTCCTCTTCCTTTCTGCAAGACTGGCTCAGAAACAGTGACTCACACAAATCCTGTCCCTCGGGCTGGGCTCCTCTGCATGGGGTAACCAGAGCCCAGCAGGCCCAGGAAGGAGCCCAGCAGCAGCATGGAGAACGGGGTGTGGAGAAAGCTGCTAAGAGACCCGCTACTGTAAGCAAGCTGGAGGGCTTAACAGCTTTCTCCATGCTGGGCTTTCCAGATACAAAGAGAACAGGAAAAACCAGAAAGCAGAGCCAGTGTGGGGTAAAGATGTTCTTTTTTAAAAGAAAGTTTGCGGGTTTGCAGGGATAGAACAGAAAGAGCAGCAGCAGTCAAGGAAGGACAGCAGCAGCAGCTAGAAGATGACTGAGGAACACTGCTGAGGGAAGGAGAAGCGAAGCTGCAAGGAGGCTGCATGAGTACAAGTGGTGTTTCCTGAGACCCCAGTAAGAAAGCTGGAGGGCTTAACAGCCAGATCTCAGGAGGTGGGAGCAGTTCTAGGAGTTGTTGAGGCTTTGAGCAATTTAGAAACATAACCCCTGCATAAGATGTGAGTTACCTGTATAGTTTTAAAAAAGAAATCAAGATAGAGTAGTAGTAGTAGTAGTAGTAGTAATAATAATAATAATAATAATAATAATAATAATAGGATAACCACAAAGTATTTTGAGTTGGGCTTCACTTGCCTGTAGTTTCCCAGCTTGACCCAAACAATCTGCTTGTACCGTAGCTTCTTGCCCACTTTGCAGTCATTGCAGTTCCAGGAGCCCTCTGGCATCTCGATGTTGAGACATTCCGGGTGGAAGGACGCTGGACATGATTCACAGCACAACAGTTTCCCACCTTTAAACAAACAACATTGCTCAGTTTATAGTTAAAGGCGTTGGGCAGGATTCACCGTCTCTCAAGTGCAATATGCCCAGGATTACCAACCCATACAATACAAACGGCAAAACAAAAAGATCAAGTCAAATTTGCAATGCTGGATTTAAAAACACATATTCTGTATGTACAAGACTAATAAAAAAAACCTCCTAAGCCATGTGATTTGCTAAAGCACATCAACTTTTTATGTTACACAGCCAAATCAGACCTACTTTTGAATATAAAAAAACTATGTGGAAGTTTCCTTTTCTCAGGCAGTCTTAATATTAAGAGATGCCAATATTTCAGAGAAATGACTGGTTGTAATATGTTTTAAACCAGCACTGCCATGACTGAATCCCTTAGCAATCAGTTAGTGCATAAAAGTTAGCCTATAGGTTGATCAATTTTTTTCTGCTTCAAAAACGATACAAGAGAAAAATAAATTCTATTATCTCTAAATTGCAAATCTTTGCTCTCTCCAAAACAAAGGTTTCCTGCACTACGTGGCTTGTGCAGATGTAACAATTCCCTTCTCTAAAGTGCACAGCAGGCTAAACTCACTTGCGCATCCCTCCCTCCAAACACTTTCCCTATTTTTCTGCTTTTGGAGCAAACCACACAGTAGCCTGACATCTGCACCAAGGTTGGCTCTTACTATGGGAAGCTTCAAACCAGTGTGATCAGGGACATCACATCTGCACGAGCTACCTGTATTTTGAAGTAGTTAAATATTTATACTAACGGATGGGGATATTTGCAAGTGGGGACTTGATTTTTGTTCAAATATGTTGTTGATAGCAAACAAGCACTCTTGCAAAGCCGGGGGGGGCCCTCAAAATTTAGGACACAGCATTAAGCTGCTTTTGTGGGACTTTTTAGTATCTGGAGAAATTTGGATTCATGTTTTCCAAAAGGCTGTCAGAAAATCTTGTCCACCTATAGACTTTCAAAGCTGTGATTGCACTGGTTGTTACAGAGCTCAAAAAAGAGTTTGTTAAAACAACAACAAAATAATTACTGTATTTCCTCTGCTGTGGATGCAATAAAGCCTAAAATGCTTGATTTCCCTTTCATTTCAAAATCCCACAATTAATTCTAAAAGCATAAACACCATTTCAGAGGAAATACAGCTCCAATCATTGAAAAAAATGCCCAAACAAGGTAAAATGTCAAAAAGATGTGAAAACCAAAGCAAACAACCAACAAAACACACACACACACACACACAATTTTCCAATGCTAAGCAGGAAATTGGCTCTTACAATGCATTAGTAAGATTTGCTGAAGCTAAGCATAAAGAGGGCTCAAAATAATTCTCAAGTCTCAAGTGTCTCAAGTCTCTCAGTGACGGAGACTAGCTTAAGAACAGCAACAAGGTGAGTGAGCTATTAGCCAGGTCAACATTCTTTTGGAGAGTTCAAGCACTCAGAAACAATAGAAGCTGTTTTCCAAACTTCACAGACAAAAGCCCTAGTTTGGACAAGGCTCCAACTGTGTACAGCTCACATGCAGTTGAGGAGGCAGGCCCAACCAAAGTCTTCATAGTGAACATTATGGGTTCTTATCAAACTAGCATCTACTTGGAATAGACCCACTGAAATTAACAGACCTTAACTAGCCGTGTTTATTAATTTCAGTGGATCTACTTTGAGTTTGTCTTATGTTGGATGCAACCTCATGTTGCATCCATAAGAGCTATGTGTGCCAAGTGGAAGTGAAGGCAGGGAACATGGCAGATGGCTGGGTAAGCTCCTCCTGTGGATAGATAGGGTCTATACATGCATGGAACCTCTCCAAATTCCTTCAAAACTGGTGTCCTACTCTTGTTCTCATTTGAACTGAAGGACTGTTGCAGAGTTTTCACCTGGTTGGTCTTCTGTCTTGTCTGAGTCTCAAAATTAAACAGCAATTTTGAATCTTCAGAAATTTAAAGAACGATTACAACTGTGCAAGAGTTTCTACATGTGAAGCCCTTAAGAGAATTATTCAGTAGCATCAGGTGACCACATTTTTAAAGCCATCCTTCCTATTCCCAACTGTCTCTTGCTGGAAGTACTAAATTTGCTCTCTTCAAATGTAGTTTCTTAGGAACCCCATGAGAACTATGGTTCCAGGGAGAGGTAGAGAAACAAATCAGCTGTGTGTAATATGTGCATTCTGTTATACCACATTAATGAAAATGGATGAGGGGATAAGAACATAAGAACAGCTTTGCTGGATCAGACCAAAGGTGTGGGTATTATTTATCTCCAGCAGTCCAGCATTCTGTTCTCATGTGGCTAGTGAGATATCTATGAGAATCCCACAAGCAGGACATGAGCACAACAACCCTCTCCTACTCAGGTGTTCAGAGGGCACACTGCCTGTGATGCTGGAGGCAATAAATAGTCATTGATAGCCTTATCCTCCTTAAGTGGCGACAACTGGTCAGAAGGAATCTTCTGGGAATTAAACCAGCAAAAGCTATCCAGCTGCCTAAGGAAATATCAACAAGCAATTAAAAGGCTGCCTTCTTCCTCATGGAGACTGAATAAGTCGAGCAAAGGCTTCTCAACAGAAAAATGGCAGTTGAGAAATGTGAAAGCCATCCAGGCAGGAATGGCAAGGATTGGTTCAAATACATGGCAGCCCTATACGATCGATGGCTTGAAAAGGGGTCTTGGCGATCTTACAAATCACGGCACCAAAAATCTTCTCCTGGAATCACTGGCTAACATACTTGCAACCTCTAGGCAATCCCATTCTGGCTGTGAAACAGGTCTGAACGAGGCTCAAATGGGCATTAATCTCATTTAGTGTGGTTAACATGCAACACAAAGACACAACAGATTCTGTCTCACGGTTTTCAGGAAAGTCTATTAGATTTGGTTGGTAAAGTGCAGCTCAGTAACAGAGCGGAATTTAGCAATTATTTTAAGCCCCTTTGTAATATTTTTGCCAACATGAATGCACACTCACAATAAGCAATGAGTGAAGTTTATCAAGCGCAACAAGAAGGTGCTGGATGAGCATAGAGAGCTTGATTTGTTTTTAAAAGCAAACAAAAAGAAAGGAAAAGCAGGAAAGTGAAAGAAAATTAAAAAGAGAAAGAAGCTATTTTGGTTACCTTTCTCACATTTCTTTTTGGAAGCTGACGAAGAAGGAGGAATCATAGGTAATTTCATCAACTCAGCACGATTTGATTCATTCAGTAGGTAGTGGGACTTATTGGCATATGAACTGAACAGGGGGTCTGAATGATCCTGCACTATCAGCCCTATACGAAACAAACAGAAAGAAATGAGTTGCAATGAAGCTACCCATGATTCCATAAGGAGAAAAATAAAATAAAACCAAATTAAACACCTAATATGCATATTTTACTTATGTTTTAAGTATGGAAAGAAAAGTGATGTGATGAGGAAAAAGAAAAAGTGAGAGAGAAAAAGGTTCTATGTCTACGGAGAGGTTGTTATGTTGAATAAGATAGCATCTATGTGCCTAAGTATATAGGATTAAAGATAAGATATAGGTCCAAAATTGTTTTTCACCTGTGCTCTATTTAACCTGCATACTTGAGAAAACACATCTGTGACTTTCCCTATAACCAATCTACCCTCAAAAAGGAAAGGCAGCTAATTGGGAAACATGCTGCCAATCCCATCAACAGGGGCTAAGAACTTAAGACCACACGTAAGCCACAGCCATGTTAAGAATCACCTAGAGAGGATTCAGAGCTTGGCTGTAACTTCTGCTGCACAATGCGGTCCTGAATCAATGCCCTTCTTAGATGTTGCTTCACGGGAGCAATTTCAGCCTGGTGAAATTGTTAGACTCAACAACATCTGATTGATGTGCCATGTTTATTTGAGTATTCCTTTCCCCAAATCATCATTGGGAAGAATGAGTAGGGGGGTTGGATGGTTGTGGTGTAAGGGAGGCATCATGATCAAATAAATGCAGTAAAATGGGGATCAGACATTTCACCTGTCATGGTAAACCATCGTGAGCGGTTTGCCATGGAACATGCAGGTGGCTCCTGCTTCACGTCTGCCCTGGCAGGAATGGGAACAGCATTATGTCCAAACCAGGGCTCTAGCAAACCACCCCTGCAGAGACATGAACAAACCTCAGCCTCAGATCATAGCTTGTCTGGAGTGAAATAAAGCACGTTCCCAGGTTGAAGGTAACCTTGCACAGGGATTGTGATTTGTTGTAGCCACTAGTGAAGCAGCAAAGCACAAGTCATCTGCACATACATAGCAAACCATTCATGTGAAAATGCAGCCACTACTCCCCCCCCCCACAGTACCCCACACGGATATATTTTAGAGAGTCTCACCAGATTGAGATTTCTCTCCAGTAAGTTAACACTGGAGCATAGTTTAATTTTTACCAGTCTCCAGTGACTAAGGAAAGACCCCAATATACAAAAGGGATGGAAAATAATAAAATGACTTTTCCAGAAACAACTGCAGGACACAAATCATGATTTAACCAAAAGCCTCCTCAACCAAAGCATCCTAGGTTTGGCAACTCTCATGGCAAAGGGGACAATTTCTCCTGACTTCCAGCTTCAACAGAACTTTTTCTTTCTTTACTTCTTCCTCCTTACACAAATTAAAAGTGTAAAACATACATACTGATCAGTGCACATCTATGCAGCATGGAATCTACATGCTAGAGAGCACGATCTTTCAAGAAAAAGGGGCCATATACAACTAATTCACTTAGAGCATACCCACTGAAATTAATGGACCTAAGTTACTGAGTAAGAAAAACACTGGATACAGCCCCAAGATTCTTGTGCAAATGCTTCATAGGAAGAACCTGAAGTCTATTCCTCTGATGACTACGGCAAGGGAGGCAAGCCATGCTAAGTTAATCATTCCACGCATGCCAGTCCCATTTAAAAAGCTTATGTTATGAAGTGCATACTGCAGTCTCAACATTAAATGTTGGTTTCCTACACAAAAATGCACATATGTTGAGGAGAAACGCACAAAGAGTTATCATGAGATGTCTGAATTGTATTTGTTCTCAGGGACCCCAGTATTTACTAGAACTGTTATCAGCCAAGCTAGGAGGCAAATCCAGAGAAAGATCAAGAAAAAATCATTATAAACTTGATTATAAACCATGCAGCAAAATTAACACTGTAGGCCACTAAAATTCTGGTTAGCTTTACACCTCTTTTTTGCTAGCAGCAAAGCACCCCAGAATTTTGGGGTTAGCATTACATGGAAATGTGGCCAACATAAACTTTTGTCTTCAAACTACAGAAGGCACACATGATAATCAACAGAACACTTTGGGAATCTTAAAATTTTATTACAAAAGCTAAGAATTCATCCATTTTACTCAGATTTGGGACAAGTCTCCATTTTAGACCCTCGCACGGCAAGGCTACACTATACTCTCTCAAAGCCTTGCTACACTTCCAAAGTTGTTGTCTCTGAAACACGTGTTCCTAACAGTGATCAATACTTCTCAAAAGTAAATGCAGGATATAGCTGCAATGTACTGAAAGCTATTCTTCAATGCATTTTTTTTTAAAAATCCTAAACATGCCTACTTAGAAGTAAGCCCTCTTAACTTCAAGGTAACTGTGCCTTGGATTACAGCCTTCATTACAGAACCCTCAAGAAATACATCTCTGTGAAAACCAGATCAACAAGTCAACGTACAATAAAGTCCTTGTTCTTATTATTCAATGTGTTACTATTCCACCTTTCTCTCATGTTGGGATTCAAGGCGGCTTCCAACATTAAAAAATAGCATCACAAAATATACAGTAATAAAAATTAACTAGTAAACCCAATAGTTTAAATATATCAAAACACATTTAGAAGTAGCAATTGAAATCCGATGTGCCCTTACATCAGCCCAGTGACCAGCATCGTCTGTAAGGATAGCAAAGAGGGAGCCAGTCTAGCCTCTCCTGAGAGGGAATTCCACAATATGGGACCAGCCACAGATGAAGCTCTATCTCTGGTGCACCCCCCCATGTGCTTGTGAGGTTGATGGGACTGACAGAATGTCATTAGTCAGGGAGCAGGCAGGGTATTAATGTGCCATCCTGTGTGCCTTTGGATCACACAAGAGCCCATTTAGCCCGCTGTGCTAGTTGGAGCTGATGGGAGTCCCATTATTATGTTCACTAAAACACAATACAAAAGGAACATTGGACACTTACCATGAAGGTTCCTTCTGGTTTGGAGTGAAGAAAAACCCAATCAGGTGGGCTGACTCTTACCACCCAGAAAATTAGAGAACTTGTGAGCAAACCTTTGCAGTTCAGCCTGGTCATGTAGACTCCTTCTCTGTTCTGCCCTATGGCCAAGCCTGAGGAAGAGTTTGCTGAGAAGTGTAAAGAACTGGAGCTGCAGGGGACCTGATGCCAGCCGGAGGCCTCAGCAGATGTAACTGTTCAGGAGTGTCTAATAAGTGCTAGAGGTTGGCTGTGGTAGAGTGAGCCTTGGATGCCTTGTTCACCCCAAAAGAAGATAAATGCCCCAAGTTCCTTTCTCAGTTTAGAGTAAAGGAACATCCGATAGTGTGATGTGTGCAAAAGCTGCCCTGATCACCAGGGAGGGAAACAGAAAATGAACAGTGGCTGAAGTTCAAGCAGAGGGAGAACACGCTAGAGCACTCTCTCCCCCAAAGCCAACTCAGTGGAGGTAAAAATGTTTGGTGAACATGAAGGATTTCTATATGGCTGCCCTGCAAATCTCTATGAGAGGAGCACTGCTAGATAAAGCAGTGGTGTGAGGTTTGCAAGAAAGTTCTGGTTTCTCTCCTGTGAAAAGCACATTAAATTCTTTTTTCTGGGTCTAGAACTGCTCCCATGTGCCATAACTTTCTGGGTGGGTAGAGATGGCTTTTGTGCTTGTTTATAATGAAGCCAAAGTTTTCTGTAAGTCCTGTCGTGCTCTGTTCCTGGATAAAGACCCAAAGAGCAGGAAGTGAAAGGATGCTACCGATATCAGTGTCTACCTGTTTGCTGGTATACAAAGCTCAGGAGTTGCCCAAACAGAGAGGATATGGGGATATGAAGGCATGGCCCTGTTAAATCTATGGAGTCCACTTTGTGAATTGCCTCCCTGGTGGTCCTGAGGGACTCCATCCTGAACTTGCAATAAATCCTGACACTGTTTACATATTCCAATTCCAATATGGACATCCAGTTCCCTCTTTCCTTTGAGTCAACAAAGATGACTGACTAAAGCAGATAATTATTCCTCTGAGGGAACTGGCTCAATGACCCCTATTTCTAACAGATTCTGGATGATGTTATGACCTGTTTCACCTCCGACCAGAAGGCTGGCCATGGTCAAAAACAGTCTTTTGGTCTGGACTAAAATTCTGTGACTGGGTTTAACACCCAGTTGTCCAATTAGGGTTCCTAGGTGAGGAGAAACAACTTCAATCTTCTTCCCACTGGAGGAAGGCTGGCAGCTCAGCAGGTCTGCCCTAGAATATGTGTCACCATGTGGGCTTCAGTTTCTATAATCCCTGTGGTGAAATGAGCTTTTACTGAGGTGAAATGAGTAATAAGTATATCTAGGCTGTCCCTCCCCTGTTGGGATGCATTTGTCCTTTGTTTCTACAAGGGGTTGCTTGAGTACACATCACCAAAGAGACAAATCCTGTTAAAGGGCACTGATTAAAATGGGAGGTGGGTGGTGAACTGCTACTCACAGAGTAGCAGTGATCGCCTGGTGAAAAATGGCAAAGCATTCAGGGTGGGATCTACAATGAATGCCAAGGCCTTGGCCAGCCTTCTCAATGCTCTATGGAGGATTCTATCATCCAAATCCTTGTTTTGAAGGTTTGCAAGTCAGAGAAATAAAATGATAATTAAAGAATGAAAGTAGAAGTGGCTCTTAAAGCCAGGGCTTAGTCTGAATGAGATTTCTTGACTGCCACATTGGATTTCTTTTCAATAGGCTCTTAATGCAACATTCATTATCCATAGGTAAGAGAGCACATGACAACAAGACTGTCCCCAGGGAATCTACTACTGGGATTTCTAGTTTTTCCATTGGTTGGGAAGAAAGAGTGTAGAACCTGTGAGCTAGTTTAGCAGCCTTTTTGCTCTGTAAGGAGCTAGCCCATTCCAAGTCTACCATCTGAAGAGGAGGAGGAGGAAGAGCACTTCCTTGGAGGCTGACCAGAACTCAGAAAACACCAGTACGCCTCTGGAACTCATTTGAGATGGCTGAGGAGCCAAGGTTGTAAACCAAGTGACAATAAGGCTTTTGCTAATAAAGGCAAAATATCATAATTATGAGTAAGTCTGGTAGTGGATTACCCATTAGTTCTGCTGCCAAGTGACCCTTCTCTAGCTCCCTTCTTCAAGCTACTCTGTTGTTGGAAGGGCCCTTGATTAAGAGGGGAGAATGAGGTGCCTGTAGGGGAAGCCCTGAGAGGCAACATTCTGCAGGAGGATAGAAAGCCAGCAGGTGTGAGTTCAGGCGAATACTGATTAGGTTCCTCTGATAAACAGTGAACAAGCAGCATGAACATGTTTAGCTGGGGGCTTTTGTCTGGCTTCTAGCTATCCCTCCTGTCTGGGGGAGACAGAAAACTCTGAATGTGCTGATGCCATTCTAAAATGTTTTTGAAATCTATCTTCTATCTATCTTCTTTGTTTTGTTTTAACATTTAATTGGTGAAATCATCAATAACAGCCCATAAATTCTATGAATAAATTGTTCCTCAGTTTAAAAAAAAAAGGCTGGAGGTGAAGGACTTAGTAGCCATGGAGGAGGGAGACCCCAAAGAAGACATGGGGTGTGGCATTTGAGCAGTTGTGGTGCATTTTTGAAAAGGCACTGCATTCTGCTAAAGTCAGCTGCAGGCAGCTATGTGAGTTAGCTGCTTGATGCCCTGCTATCCTCTGAAAAGGGACTGCCATATAAATGTTTTTTCCCCATCTGCAGATGACACCTGATACAAAGATGCAGAGGCTGAGATAATGGTGCTGAGAGCACCCTCCTCCTGCTTTGCTATCCCTTTGCATCAGCTGAGCTGGAGGGCAGGTCAGTACTCCTCAGACTCCTCTGTTGTTGTTGTTGGCTGGCCTTGAAATTTTGTAGTGACAGCCTCAGGCATGACAGGACCCCAGCAGTTGGCTGCACAAAAGCAGGAAGCAAGCAGAGGAGGAATCTACAAGGCTAGGATGAAAAGTTTGATCACATGTCCTCTGCCTTCCTGGGTGGTAGAAGGAATCAACCCACTCTGCATGCTTCCTTTTCCCCAAACTAAAAATGTCAACTGTAACAATTTTTTTGGCAAAAACCACACTTTCCCTTTTTTCACTTCCCTTACACTTCAACGATTAATAGCACACCTAATGTTTTTACCTATAGACTAGACTGTCCTAGCAGACAGAGCAATTTGAAACACAACAGACATCGCTGTGCTTTTGAAGAATACTGCTCAACATCAAAACCAGTAAATTTGGGAAGGGAAACAACTTTTATGAAAGAGAGAACAAAATGTACCAGCATCCCCATTCACCCCATGAAAGTTTCCAAGGACAACTGAAACCATGAACCTGAGAAGGCAACGGCCTAGAAAGAACAGTAATCAGAGGTTGTGCATATCTAATAAATACACTGTTGTTTGCATCAGCACTCTATTACTGTAGCAACCACAACTCACCCTGCAAACCTTGTCAATAGCCTTCTATCCAACAAAGCTTTTCAGAAATAGTGTGTATATATCTTAAAACGTGCAAAGAATTTTCAATTAGGAAGTAGAAATCTACAAGCTATTCCTTCACTGCACAAGTACTGCAACAGAGCAAATTTCACCATTCTGAAGGCCAACTGTAATTTCTCAGAGAAAATGTTTATGTCACCATCTCCAAGACAGAAACTGCTCAAAAAGTGTCGGCATGGTGCCTTGCCTTGGGCACTGGCTCAACCACGTAGACAGTCTCCACATCAGGAGGTTGGCAAATGGTTCTCCAGTGAACTGGGGCAACCCATGAAGATTATGAGCCCCCATGTGAAAGCTTCTCGATGCAACAGCATGTGCAGCATCTTCCCATATGAAGAGGGAAACCTGAGCACTGCAGCGACTGAGGCACCAAGTCCTATTCTAATGTGGCTGTCTATGCCTTTTGGCTGCTTGAATTCATATGTTTTGTTTTCTTTATTTATAGATTTATTTACATACCACCCCCTTGCAAAATATCAGGGCATAAAATCTTTTGAAAGCAATACAGAACAGTAATTAAAATGACTAGCTACTTAAGAGCATTTAAATTACCAGCTAATTCTCCTTTTGATATAAGAACAAAAGAGCTACTCCCTCTGTCTGTCCTAAAGTAGAAGTTCAGGAGAATTTACCCAACCCAGACCAGAGAGGTAGGCAGAAATCATAGTGTGATGTAATTAACTTAGGACTGGAGTGTAGGATGACCAAAGTGGCCACCTGCCTTTCTGAACACTAAAAGAGCTGGAATCTAAAAACTACAAGTTTTGGAAAAGCTAGCAACAGCCAACCCATTTAAGAAGTTTTGATCTTGTATATTAGATATTTCTAGCTATTTTAAATTTGATCGCCTATCAGATGTATTTTTTTTTAAATCATGCTTGTAAATATGAAAGTGAAGTCAATCTTAAAGTTGGAGGGAAAGGTAGCTAAGAAGTAACCCCCAACCCCAACAGGTAAAAGGAAACTGAAGCAAACAACACTAGAGATATGCAAATAGTTTGTGCCCACAACTGTGACTCCATTGGCATGAAGACTGCTTAGGACAGTCACAACATGCTGAAAAGGAGTTAGATCCATTCACTCCAGATGTTGGAAATTATTTGGTTTTCTTACTGCTCCAAGGACCCCTGCTCAAGCTCAACACTCTAAAACTTACTGTTTCCCTCTGAGCCTTCAGGCGCCATTCCTCTGGAAAAAATTAAATTTATTTAAAGGGACATGAACTTTGTCTCCTGTTTACCTCCATGCCCTGTGTCAGCATCATTGCCTCTCCTGTATGTAATATATCCCAAGGAGGAAATGAAATAGTTATTTCCACCACATCTGTTTATGTTCTCTGTCTCTGTATGTCTCTCTCTCTCCCCTTCACCTGCCTTTACAAACAACATTCAGAAAAATAATTTTAATTGACATCTATTGATGAAACTTTGGGGAATCAAGCAGAAAGGGGTGCATTCTACCAGGCAATGCAGGTATATTCTTCTCATTTCAACAGGGCAAAGGTAGTTGCTGTCAGTACCTGTTAGATTCTAGTCCAGGCTTCCTCAACCTCGGCCCTCCAGATGTTTTTGGCCTACAACTTCCATTATCCCTAGCTAGCAGGACCAGTGGTCAGATATGATGGGAATTGTAGTCTCAAAACATCTGGAGGGCCGAGGCTGAGGAAGCCTGTTCTTGTCTAAATCACTGCCTGCATCCACTGAATACAATTTAAGAGTCACAGCTCAGTTATTCCCTCTTCCTAGAACTGACTTCCATAACTGCTCATGTGAAATTTACTACCACATTGCTGGTATACTACAATGCACTATACATAAGCTCATTTTACATCTATACAGCTAATCTTGCTGGGTTATCATTGACTAAAACAAGTAAATGACAAAGAACTTACTGTACAATCCTAGCCATGTTTACTCCCAGCAAAGTGTATGCAATTCTAGTCTCCATGCTTTAAATTGGTAAAATTTGTAAAGGAGGATTCAGAACTACTAGAATTAGAGAACAGAAGTCTCTTCCTACTTATATTTAGCTTAAAAAGTGGTGTTTCCTCTAACTCATATTTAAAAGTATTTCATGGTTGAAAAGGGACCTTTTTCTAATCTATGAATAACCCACCCACCTGCAGGATCAGTTTTGATTTACACGATGAACTGAACACATTCATGGCTGCCAAAAGTGACTGGAAAAGTCAGTATTAGAATTCCAGCCGCTGGCATCAGGGACTTTGCCACAGGCTCCCCCCACCCCACCTGGAAGCAGAAGGCACCACCTTGGTATCCTTCCTAACGTGTCTAAGAATGGGCACTAGCAGCTAAACGCCTGTAGAAAATTAATATGCTACATCCAATAGCCAAGGAGGAAACTTGAGAACAAAAATAATTCCCCCAGAGCAGAAGGGGTGGGAGTGGGGGTGTGGGGGTTCACAGTTCAGTTTTTAACAAAATCAAGGACTGAACACCAAAGATATAAACAGAGGAAGACAAAAAAACAGAGCTCACCTCTTGCACAAACGAAACAAAAGCCTACATTTACAGCTGATGAAGAGTGATTGCTCCTTTTGGAATGGTTACTACAGATGAGAATGTGGGATGACACAAACAAACTTCCTGCAGCAATACAGCCATCTCCCGAGTGATAGGCAATGGGGCATCTCAAACATCTCACCATGCGACCTGTTTAATATAAAATGGACCATAGGACAGTATGTTTAGAACATGGCTACAGACTTCAAAGTCTGCAATGAAGTTTTGATTTTCATTTGATATACCTAATAATGATGTAACAGTTTTCAAAAAGCAATGACATTTTGCATCCCTAGGGGTGCAACTCCACCCACACCCTGGGGAGAACCTGTTTTGGATAATCCTAACATGAGCCGTAAATGGGCACAGCCAAATTCATATTGGGATTATTCCATAGGAGTGCAGAAAAGATCTAGCACATCATATCATGCTCAGAGGTCAGGTTCCCAAGAACCTCAGCTTCCATAAATAAATAAAGACATTTTTAGTGCTCATGTCTATGAAGACAGCTTGAAACACCTGCTGCAAACTCAGAATCAGAGTAGATTTACTTACACACTTACACACACACACACACACCCCTGCAAAGTGAGGCTTTCGTGCCCTGAATCTGGCCTTCCACTCTCCCACATCTAGAAAAACTAGATGGCTGGGTTGTCAACACAGGGAGCAGTGAATACCACCAGTATTTCCCAAAGAATCTCTCTTTCACCTGCACATCAAAAGCACGGTAAAGACCCTTTCTGTCCACATGGCTCCACCGCTGCAAGAGTGAGGGCCATTAGCAGAAGAGTCAACCTTTTCTTTGCTTTGACTAATCTTGATGAGGCTGAGATTCCCCCCCCCCCCTTTCAACCTAAAAGAGCCTCAGTACACCAAAGTCTTGAGAGTCCCTATCTGACGTGCCTTTTTGTGGCTGAGAATTCATATGCTCTACAACAAGGGTGAGGAACAGAACCTGGCTGATGGGCTGGATCCTTATCTCTATGCCCCCCCCCCAATGTAAAGTATGACAGGTGGGCACACAGACAATCAGCTGACTGCTGGGACTTACACAGCCGTGTGGCACTTACCAAATCCTGGCAATCAGGTGATCATCTCTTGCAAAGGGCTGTGCAGGTGCTGCTGATTAACAGTGCGTGCAAACCCCCTTTGGTGCAGCTGTGCCTTCTCCTGTCCCACACCTGATGACATGTGTAGGGTTGGGGTCATGGCTTGGCCAAGATGGCCTGGTGGGCCTCATTAGGCCCATGAGCTGCAGGTTCCCCAGCCCTGCTCTATAGCTTATCTCAAATGTATTCTAGCTAACTCAGGCCTAATTCAATAAAGGCTGCTAGGAACGCTAATGGATGTTTGTTAGGCAGGTGTGTTTCTGTACCTCAACCCAATTGAGCAATCCTCCAGCTATCCCTTCTTCTTTAAGTGACAGCTCCACTTTTCTGCACGCACAGGGTACACAGATTGTTTTACACAAAAGCTATCAATAACCAAGCAAAATATAATGTCACTTCTTTTCACATCCTACTGTACAGGTTTTATGTCTGCTGTACCAAAAGGTCTCTGCAAATTCTGTTAAGTAACTGAAAATAAAATGAAACAAGCTCTGCTATACTTGTTGATGGCCTAATATTTGGCTTCTCTTGTTCACTGCCAACAGCAATGAAAAACAGCCAGAGGCCATCAAGACAGGTTAATACAGTAACTACTTCTCACTCCTTGGATAGAACCAGAACAGAAATATGGCCACCCGTATTAAGTGCCTGGCTGAGTTTCTTGCTGATATGATAACAATCTGAGACTAGCTCAGCATACCGGCATGTCTGGTGCACGAGCAGGAAAACATACAGATATTTTAAGTTGCATCAAACCTTCTCCATCCATTAGTGCAAGGAGTCTTACACTGGTGGACGGGTGTTTGAATGTTGCGCAAGAATCCAACACAACAGCTGGGATAGTGAAAACTTGTTACACAACAAGAAAACATTTCACCAGTGAAACAAATATGCTGCCAAGTGGCTTTGTGTGGCACTCAACTAAGTTTAACTCAAAACAGACCCACTGAAGTTAATGAGTATGACTAATATGTGCTGATCCACTTTCAGATCTTGGCAATGGGTTCCTCCATCACAAGCCAACTACAGGAATTGGTAGCCTCAATTCAAGGCCACCAACACCATTTTTTAATTATATAAAAGATTTCTGACCTGCCATTCATCACAGCATGAACGTCAAGGTATGATACACCAGGCTGCCCTTGTGCCATGGGAGAATAAAACAGCACATTCTCCAAGGGAATTCAAGGACCACAGGGAAGCCTTGTATCAGGATACCTGGGCCTGCATTATCAGGTTGCCTTAACGGCAGCTATGAAGAGTGTCCCTGATGCTGCTCTTCCTATTTCCAGGGTCAAGCTAAACAGGCTGAGTGGTAACTGCAGCAGTCTAAGCGCCTTGGGGTTGTTGCTGCAACACATCAGAGAGTCTGCAGTTTCCTGCTCTTCTCCAAAGACAACAAGTAAGAATCTTACCTTTGCTCGCTTTATGAATATCCTTCTCCATGGAGCAGGCAGTACAGCAGTGTTGGGGGCAACGGAATCCTCGGGACTCAAAAACAGCCGTAGCAAACTTGCGGATGCAGACCTCGTGATAAAATTTGCCACAGGCATTGACAGAGCAGCGTTTCACGTCTTTGCCAGGCAGCTTGCAGGAAAAGCATGTATGCTGTCCTTTAGAAAAGAGAAATAAAGAGGACCAGCCTAGGGTAAAACATTCTGAGAATATAAAACAAAGCAGCCATGACAGGTAGTAGCTGCCCTAGGTCTCTGTAGACTTCTTCAGACAGAGTGGATGGGAAAGGAAGACAACTGTATATTCCTGCCAGCTTTCTGAGGCTGAGAAAGCTGACCATGAAGGCGATTTCCCCCAGTTACTCAGTACGAATAGAAAGTGGGTGGCAAGGGGGGAAGCTGAGTTAATGGACGGTGGCTAGAAAAGAAGGAGCAAATTAGCCAAGATAGTGCCACAGAGCAAGATCCAGGCTGGGAAACCTGAATAGTTTAATGTGCTTTCACACACACACACACACACACACACACACACACACACACACGGGAAGCCAATATATTTGCTAGTGAACCCTCCAGGACAGGAACACAACAGCCAAGCTGAACAAGAGCCTCCAGAACTCCTACCAGGAGAATTCACAAGGTGGAAGTCATTCCCTCATTTACCATTTTTGCACTCCAGGCAGATGAACTTCCCATCAGGCTGTGAGCTCAATCCTAGGCATTCTGTATGGAAGACCCTGCAGCATTCTCCTTCACAGGACACCAGAGATTCACCAGAACTTTCACAAATCTTAAGAGAAAATAATGAATATGTGATCATAACAACCAGAGGTTTTAAATATTCAATGTAAGCAATCAGAGCTAAAGCTAAAAGAGGGGGACACCACACAACCCTGCAAGGTTCCATCACTGTCTAGCACAGGACTCTTCTACAGGTCATATTTTTTTGGTATGTCAAGAAGCACTGGTTGAAAAGTACTGGGCTGGTGTGACCAAGATTCTTCAGATGAAGTGGCTGGGCTAGCTAGATGGGAGGAGGCTTGAAGACCAACTGTTGGGGCCACCAGAAACAGGGAGCAGAGTAAGCCCATTTCAAGGCCCTACATTTGAAAGAAACTAGTCCTGCATTGCTGGAATAAGGCAGCCCCACGGTCAGGAGGTTGCAAGACACGAGGAGCACACCAAGGCAGAGGGCAACCCTCACAGATCCTTGCGACTCCGTTGGTGACCCTGGGTACTTTGCCCAAGTCAAATGGCAGACTCCAGAGCAGTAATGATGTCAAGAACCTGGTAACACTACTCTGCTTCAGCTCTATTCCTATCATTGGGTGAATGTGATCAAACCAATATTTTCTCCACTCTTTTAACAAACATTTATAAGGTGAAGTATGGTTTCTACTTGAGTAGAAACAGTGGCTTCAGATACCAGGTATCTGAAGAAGTGTGCATGCACACGAAAGCTCATACCAAGAACTAACTTAGTTGGTCTTTAAGGTGCTACTGGAAGGAAAAAAAAAATTGTTTTAAAATAATGCTGACCAGCCTTATAGGACTATTGTAAGGATTACTAAACTAAAGTAATTTGATCCCTTGAAGTTCACCATTAAAATGGTCTTTAAATACTGATTACTAGGGTAGCCGTCAATGTCAATGTAATGTAAGGATTCTGGTCTTCAACCCAGTTCTGTTTGATTCAAGTCTGCTGCTTTGCAGATTATGCCCAGGGCCCTTCAGATAAGGTTGCAATATCATGTTTTCTAAATGTCAAGTCTTCTAAAAAGTAGTGCCTGGCTAAGACCATTACCAATCTGAGATATATTAGGCTTATAGGCGAATCCCTTGACACCCTGCCATAACCTGCTTAGTCCTGGAGTCTTGCCTAATATTTCTACCCCTTCTACTGCCATTCACTCCCCATATTTTCCTTTCAGTGCACTGAATCCACTACAGTCTTATTCATTTCTTCTTCATCTCTTCTCACTGCTCCCACTTCTCAGCACCTGGTTGTATTCTAAATTAGTGGTGGATAGGACAGTCTATTTCCAGACCATGTCTATCCTGCATGTGTTCATTTGTAAGTCCTGTTTAGAATCCACAGGAAAATGCATATTTATATTTATTTTAAAATATACATCATTCTAAACATTTTATTCTAAGATACATATTTTAAACACATTTTAACACCTTTTTTGAGCAAAGAACATATCACAAAATTCAAAGAAGTGCTAAATTTGAAGGCTAATTATATTCCAATCCACCTATTAGTGCAGGAAATGTGTATCAGTTTGCATCCAAATTCACAAAAACTAAATTCCTCAAACATCCCTACTCTAGATATGACCTATCAGAGGTTATTCTCCCAATTCATGACTTTAAGGCTGCAAGCCTATACTCACTTACCTGGGAGTAAGCATCATTGAACTCAGTAGGACACTTAGTTTTGAGAGGGCACATGTAGGCATGTGCTTGAAAACTATCACAAATCTGTATTATATGTTGTAATCAGTGCAACCCCTAGTGACCTTTGGACAGAGCATTTAAAGGATAGTTTTGTCTCTGTCTAAGATACAACTACCAGGATCAAGGAAACTTAGAATCTTAGACTGTGTTCACATTATATTGTATCCTGCGGTTGCTGTTACCAAAGATGCCTATTGTGCTTGCCTCTTGGTATTTGCCAGCCTCCCTCAAGACAACCAGTGTTGGACTTGGGAGACCTGGAAGATTCAAATTTGAATCACCACTCAACCCTAGAGCTTACTGAGTGACCCTGGCCAGTTGCTGCTTCTCAGGCTCACAGAGAATAAAGAGAGAAAGAGGAGAACCACATGTGTCACCTTGAGCTCCTTGCAGGAAAGGTGGGGTATTTTATAGTCTCTCATTGATGCAGAGGACAATCTGATGACATGCGAGTGGGAATTGCTTTAGATTGTTAAGGGGTTTTTATCGCTGTTATAACAACAGCTACTTTTTTATCATTAGCAGAGTACCTGGATTTTTCAATGAGGTGAGCATTTTGACCTGTTTCCATTCTGTTAAAAATTGTTATGGTTGCTTAATTTTTGTTTCAGCATATGGTTATAACAACTAAATGTTTCCCCCCTAAAAAGGATGTGGATGATGATTACGATAATAATAGCAATAATGTGGAATTACAGAGTCAGTGCCCTCAAGCTTTCTGGATCTATAGAGATCTAAAATAAATGGGAATTCATTATGCACTGAACAGCTGTGATTCAGTTGCATTTTGGCCAGCACTAATGCAAAGTAGCCACTTTCTGCTTAATTTGCAAGCAAAAAAAGCAGGAAAGAACTTATCCTGGGCACTCAGAGTTACATAGTATCAGAAGCAAGGCTAATCCTTAATTTTGCCAGAGGTACGAATGCAGAGAAAATTAGCTGGAGGTATATTATGGGAAATGCAGTCAAAGGTATGTAACAAGGTTGAGAAGTACAGTGGTACCTCGGGTTACATACGCTTCAGGTTACATACGCTTCAGGTTGCAGACTCCGCTAACCCAGAAATAGTACCTCGGGTTAAGAACTTTGCTTCAGGATGAGAACAGAAATCGTGCTCCGGGCACGGAGGCAGCGGGAGGCCCCATTAGCTGAAGTGGTGCTTCAGGTTAAGAACAGTTTCAGGTTAAGAACGGACCTCTGGAATGAATTAAGTACTTAACCCGAGGTACCACTGTATTTCTTAACGAAGGCTTGAATCAGCTAAATAGCTTTCAAGTCCATGCTGGGATTTAAACATCATGTAGGTGTTTCCGTGCGCTGCTCTGGTTCGCCAGAAGTGGCTTAGTCATGCTGGGCACATGACCCGGAAGCTGTACACCGGCTCCCTCGGCCAATAAAGCGAGATGAGCAACGCAACCCCAGAGTCAGTCACGACTGGACCTAATGGTCAGGGGTCCCTTTACCTTTACCTAGCATGGTGCTGACCTTGAGTTGTCCAAAAGGTTTTAGCTGAAAGCAGTGCAGCTCAATCCTGTGGATTTTTACTCTGAAGTAAGTCTCACTCTTGCTCCTATGAGTGCATGTATAGGATTGCAGCCTTGATCCTGCCACACTTTTTATTTACCTGACATATTGTGTCTCTCTTACTTGTCCCAGAACCTCTTCTTGATAAACTTGAGTCCACGGATTGTACATCAGAAGCATCAGCATCTGCTGCAGCTGAAGGGCTGTCTGACTGTTTTCCAAAGCTACCCTAAAAGAAAAAGCCCACAGCCACTTATATTGCCAACTTTTTAAAAGGAATGCTACAAAAGATAAATGCCACTGATTGAAAGAGAAAACCATAATAATATGATAGACATTGAAATTTTCTATGAAATCTTCTCTCTTATTTTAGATCAACTCTATAGTATGTTCTGCCATTTCCAAATTTGTATCAATACAATGTGTAAATGAGGAAAACCTCACAGCCTTGGGGGGGGGGGACTGCACCAAAATCTGAAATAAGAAAAGCTGAATTGTGTGGTATGGAACTTAGCATCTTATTTTCAATAATTTAGTCTGCCAGTTGGAGGAAGCAAAAGGAGCAAAACTGAGTATTTTCACAACCATAGGACCTTGCTAAATGAATTAAGAGAGAGGGAGGAAAGGAGCAGTAGCTGAGATTCTGAGTAAGTTAATTGTTGTAGCTAGGATGTGTTCTGAATCTTTGAAATATGCAACTCTGTCCATAACACCAATCTACTCCCTACATTTCCCATTTTCAATGTAAAATGCTCTGACTAATCAAGGAGAAATTATGCACAGTTCACTATCATCAGTTATTTGCCCATTTCAAAGCACATCAAGAAATACAAAACATGTACCTGTGGATCATTAAGACCTCTCGAATCAGAGTCAGATGTATCTCTGTATGCTGAGCTAGTCAGTTCTACATCTGTTGAGGCACGACTCCTTTTCTTTAGAGGCTTACAAGAATCTGAAATCTCACTGGCACCTTGAATACAACATACTGGAATTAATCTTAAAAGATCTCTTAAATGTATTAAACACTGAAGGAGAAACTAAGGGGCTGGGTAGACAAATGCAGAGATGGAACTGACAAGACACTTAGTTTAAAAGCTTTTAAAATTGCAACTAGTCCACTAAGATAACTCCAATTCTTTGAAAGATTGTCACTCCAACCCATAGATCAGAGGTAGCCCCCAGGGTGCTCTGCAGGACTACATCTCCCCTCATTCATGACCACTGGTCATGCTGGTTGGACTGGATGAGAGTAGGGAATCCACAACATCTGGGAGGCACCATGGAGAAGAAGGGAGTAGCAGGGGGTGAGGGTGCTTTGTATAGTGTTTATTTCATTCATCCATAACCTGTCTTTAAATATGAAATATTTTCAAGGCTGCTTACAGTAGAAGCACTAAAACAGTAATAAAAACAACTGAAGTTGAATGCTATACAGCACGTAAAGGTCAGGGAAGAGGCAATGATGCTCAACCCTACAAAGCTAAACCCCACAAAACTAAAATTCAAAGCATGCTTTAAAAGGCAGCAAGAAAGGGGGGTTGAATAGTGTTATTTATAGATTTTTTTACCCTATTCTTCAGTAGGCTTTGGGGCAGTTTACACATATCAATGGCATATTGCTGTTATTATAATGATTATTTGTCACCTAGTACAAAATGTCTCAATGACTTGCATGATTTTTTTTAAGTGCATCATCAAATTTAAGAATAAAATAATACCATCCTCCCCTCCAAATAATATTTGCACAGAAACAGCAGTAAGAGTGGTAATCAGATTCCCTCAAATGCTTGGAGAAGACAGGCATCTTAACCTGGCACTGAAAGGATGTTCATGTTGGCATCAGAGGCCCTTGCCAGGAGAGAGCATTCCTTAAATGGTGGGGAGGGAGACAACAGAAAGAAGTATTCTGCCTTCTCACCACCCTCCGAACCTCTCTCAGAGGGGCCAGGGAAATGTTGGAACAGACCTATAGCTGTCACAGTGAGCCATCCTGGCAAGGATACTTTTTACACTTTCCGCAAATTGTCTGCTCTTATACACAAAAGGCTGCACCAGAAGCAATTATCACCACACACATTTTCCAGCTTATATTGAATTGACATCCTTTTGTTCATACGTAGTGTGATAGAGAAGACCAAGGTCATAACTATTTCAATGACAGTTATTGGGGACAGAGGAGCTGGAAATAATAAGTCTCGTCCCTGCCTTGCCACCAGTGACAAAGGCTAAAATCCATCACACTACTTGTTGTTGTTGTTTAGTCGTTTAGTCGTGTCCGACTCTTCGTGACCCCATGGACCAGAGCACGCCAGGCACATCTGTCCTCCACTACCTCCCGCAGCTTGGTCAAACTCATGCTGGTAACCTCGAAAACACTATCCAACCATCTCGTCCTCTGTCGCCCCCTTCTCCTTGTGCCCTCCATCTTTCCCAGCATCAGTGTCTTCTCCAGGGAGTCTTCTCTTCTCATGAGGTGGCCAAAGTACTGGAGCCTCAGCTTCACGATCTGTCCTTCCAGTGAGCACTCAGGGCTGATTTCATTAAGAATGGATGCGTTTGAGCTTCTTGCAGTCCATGGGACTCTCAAGAGTCTTCTCCAGCACCATAATTCAAAAGCATCAATTCTTCGGCGATCAGCCTTCTTAAGAAAGCCTACTTAAGAAAGCCTAAAGAATTTTTAAAAACTCTCTCACCCACCCCATTCCTCTGAAACAAGACCTCCGCACCAAATCAGCTTTCCATGTGACATGCAAGATGAGTGTTTGAGAAACACAAGCCCAAAGGCTTCTGAGGCTCATGGAACCAGCGACAAAGCTCTTTTGATTTGATTTAGTTCTTTTGATCCCTACCTGCCTGCCAAACTTTTCCTAGCTCTTGTAGGTCAGTGCAACAGATCCAATGCTACCAGACCTGATTGATCTAGCAGAAGGAGAGACAGGACCGCAGGGCCTATCCATCTACTCTGCTGAGAGACCACATCCATCAGGCTCTTCCCTCAACTGTCATCTATCCACAGCCATCCCATAAGGCGAGAGGGGGGGGGAGGACCTCTCTATGGGATCTGCTGAAAGATCGCCAACTCCTCTCCAAATTGTTCCATTCCAGCCAGTCATTACAAGAACATTCTTCTTTCCTTTTTTGTTCCACCCAATCCCTTTTGAGTTTCTGTCTTTTAGATTCTGAGCATTTCTTATATTTGGTTATGTTTTGGCCACTCTAGAAGCCTTTTTCGGCTGAACAGCATGTTAAAAATTCTTTAAATAATAAATAAATATTACCTCCAACATCAGAGGTAGGATGTCTCTGAATATCAGTTGCTGTGGGAATTTTAGATGGGCTTCTGGTCTTATCCAGGTGGGATCTTATGTTCACTGCATTAACTGTTAATGCAAGAGATTAAGAAGGAGTGTCCCTGCTTTTTTGCAAGCTTTTAAAAAGAACTTTAAAAGCATGCTGTTGTCCCTATGCTCAGGGACCTGGTTCATTCCCTTTTTATTTGATCTGGCTACCACTGGGCAGTAGGTGAATGAGCCAGTTGGCAAGCAAACTCTTATTGTGGCAAGCAATGACTTCAGACCAGGGCAAAGTCTGTGAATCCCAGTCCTATTTTCCTAGTAAGCGCTCCAATAATCTATAAAGTAGCATGGAAAAGGGGGACAAGAAGGACTTGAGGCAATGAAGTACAGTCCTACACTCCATTCAGATGTGCACATTGAAATATGCAAGAGGTGGTTAGGCAGGTGGTTGTTGGATGTGGGACTACAATGCCTACATGTATTACTTACATACACAACATGGAAGGCATAGATGAGTAAAAATGAAACAGGCTGTATACCAAGTTTGGGGTTATAAGCAGCACTACTCACCTTTCTGTAATCCAGTCTTCAGTGTTGTCTGTGGGACTGTTTCCACCTGTTTGGACAGGAAAACAAGCAATTAATAGAGGAATTTCCTGTTCCCTAGTATAACAGAGGAAATGAAACTTCAACGCAAGCAATTAGCAAAAGGGAAACTCATGTTGCCATCTCCACCCCCACCCCACCCCACCCCAGCAAGTCGTTTCTGATCCACCTCTTATGGAGATAAGTGACGCTGCCTTCTCTGAACTGGGTGATGAGGCGCCTCCCCTGAACTGTGTTTACTTCAAATCATTCACTTTGTGTACTTAGTGATGGAATGGCTTTATCTTTGGTCCAGGAATCAGGAGAGGGGGTTTAGCAGCCACTCCTTGGGCTACAGAAAACCCCTACAATGGCTAAGAAAAATAAAGAGAAACAGGACACTCTAGTTCCATGTGACGCTTAACTTACTGCCCCATTTTTTAAAAAAAGGCACTTCCACTCAGCAAGCACTTGAGCTTCTGAGGCCATGGGCTGCTCCTCTGTATAGAGTGCTGCAAAGGCAGAGCGAAGCAGGAGGCATTGCAGGCCTCTATACAGCAACATCAGCACAGTGCTTGGGCAGGCAAGTTGGCGACCTTGTGAAAGCACTTCATGGCCTCAAGTATCAGCGTCTTGGATCCTACATTGGAAGGCAAGCTTTCTTCCAGAGTACACCCAAGTTGTGAATTTGGTAGTTGCAAGCAGCTGCTTTCGCTAAGATCTTGCTTTTAGGCTAAAAATTACCACTTTAAATAAATAAATAAATAAATAAATAAATAAATAAATAAATAAATAAATAAATAAATCTACACAGGTTGGTTATATGTGCATGTAAGAAACACGTCTCATAGATATTTATTAAGGATTATTCTATAATTTTTTAAAAATATTTTATTTCGTTGTACAATGGATAAAAACATACAATAGAAGGATTTGTATAGGATACAATTGATAATACAAATATAAAATCTAAACAATCACTTGTATTTCACTACCACTCACTGCAACAGAATTAACATTGCATCTCTCATTTGTAATTAAAATTCCAGTTATAATTTTAAAACCGAAAGGATGCAGAAAAAATTTGGAAATTCACTGCAACAAAGCTCGACCCTGGGAAACAAATATGGTTGCAGAATCCTAAGGTATCAGGACGCCTTTCTCAACATATATCACATCCAAGCTTATGCATTACAGTGCATCTCTGACCATTAAGTTTTGCTGGCCATATGCTCTTCCTGAAAAACATGAGTACAATATACTATGTTGTCTTAATTAGCTACATAGTATAAAGCAAGCAAGACTACTTGGGGAACAATGGCATGTGGTTCTTGTACCATGGTTAATTAAAAATATATAAATTACTACAGCTTCATATTTAAAAAGGGAAACCGCAACAATTGATGCCAAGAGTTATATATGCTATTTCCCAATATTTAATATTCACTTTAGGAAAAAAGTTGCACTGAAGTCATAGTCCTTTAACTTCCACCATTTTGGAAATCCAACAAGAGAAATGTTGAACAGGGCAGCAACAGAGTGGATATTTAAATAGAACGGTGATGATGTATTTTCAAGACTTTCAGCTAACCAAGAAATCATGTGCAACACGCTTAAAGTTTATTAGAATTGTAATTGCAAGAAATGTTCCCCCCCCCCAACATTACTTGGCCCTTGCAATAATCGTGTTAGAGAATCTTTATTACATAGTGTATATGGTTCAAGGTGGGTTGCCCTTAAATTTAAAATGGGAGCATACTGAAACAGTTGAAACAGTGACAATAACCTTCTTGAGACCTGCAAAATCCATATATCGCATGGGTGGTATGCAACTTGCCTATTCCTCTTCACTTACAACTGGCTAGTTTCAAAAGCAGTATCCTTAAAAAGGAATGCCCTGTACATGTTGGTTCTACTTAAAGGACAAAACGAAATCAACCCATCATGATGCTCTTCCCCTTCTGCTAACATAAAAGGCTATAGCCTTTAAATAATGATTATGCTAATAGTAAATTTTCAAGAGTAACCAAACAAATCCATCTAGCTTTTCTTTGAAAACAAACTAAAACCTCAGTATAAACCAGCAGCTAAACCAAGGGTAAGACAAGAAAGAAGCTGGTAGCATTTCCAGAGAAAACACTGAAACATAAAATCACTATGCTTGTAACAGAAACAGCCAAAGTAAACGTATCAGCTCATGAAGAGGTCACTGTGTTCCCATTTATCCAAAGTGTGATTGATGCTGAAAAGGGATATCAGTTAACAGCAATATTTACTGAGGGAAAGGATCTCAGGAGGGGAAGTCCAAAAGCAAACCCAATGGGGGATATAGAGGGGCAGGTGGGTAGGTAGAAATAAAAAGGCATCAGTATTAAGCCACAGAAAGTATGTATACAGTATATTTTAACTCTCTACATGGAGGAAGCCAACCTGCTCCTTTTTGATCTTCTTCTTTGGCACAACTTCAGTGGATTTCTCAGACTCTGAGCGAGTTCGTATTGATCTTCTCTGTTGCTTCTTTTCTACAGAACCTGAGGGAACAGAATGGTTTCCATTACAGGAGTCTCTCTCTCTCTCTCTCTCTGCTCTCTTTCCTCAATGAGGGATGACGTTCAATAGCAAAGTCCTGATTTCTCTACATTCTTCTTTGAGTGCATAGACTTTAATCTGCCAGCTGGCGTTCTGGCTGCAGGCAATACATCTCAGTGCTTCAGGGAGAGTCCTGAGTTCGGGAAAAGACCAGCTTTAATATGAAGATAAAGGGGAAGTCTAGAATTCAAAGTATTAAGAAGGGGTGACTTTTCATGTTCAGAACCTTTAAAATCAACCAGGAACTTGCTTACATGTCATAGGTTACCAACCACACCAAGGACACAAATATGTTCTGAATTTTATTTTCAAAGTATTTGCCTATGTAGGCAATATTTTGCACGTCTTTAAAAGAACATCTTATTCCTCTCTCTGCCTGAATCTAAGAAGGGGATGGAACCCTAAAGCCTCCATATGTTGCTGGACAACAACTTCCTTCTTCCCTGAATGTTGGCCATCAGAAGTGGCTGGTGAGATGCAATGTTCAGCAAAACATGGAACCCACAACTTCCCCAATTCCTGTCCTGCCAGGTTTAGTCATTGTACAACATATAATATTCTAGTGCAATATTTTGGGCACTTTAGAGTAAGTCAAAGATGAGAAACAAAGAACTTTTATGCATTCTCCAAGCATGGGGCTGTTCATTCAAGACATGGAACCCAAGCTCAGTATCAATAAGGGCAATTAGGGTACTCAAAGCCATCAAAGAACCTGTGCTGCTCAGCAAATGAAAACCGCAATTCACTCAAAAGGGCTTAAAATCATTGAGAGCAAAAGTTACATTTAAGAATCCTGGGGAAAACTTTAACAGGCAACAACTTTTGATACCTATCAAGGGGCTGAAATAGACAGACTCAAAAGAGATTTATTGTCAGCGCCCAATTTCTAGAAGGAGCTATACTAGAAGACCAATTGCCTGAAAGTCATGTGGCCCCCAATCAATGATACACAAGAATGGCATCCTGAACCTGCTCAGATGCATCAATTACTTCACATACTCTGGAAAGATCTGTGTCTTCATAAGCCAGTTTGTTTTAAAACATGGGTTAGTAGTGAACATGGCTGCCATGGCATGCCCTGCATGGCTTGCTTCTGTGGGTGCTGCGAGAAACAAAAACAAGGCATGGCATAACTTCTTGTGTCATGTGAATGCAACTCTGATTTGTTTGTTTCAAGCATGCCATGAATGTTAAGCCAGAAACAAGTGAAAAACAAAATTTTAGCTTATTTCTGGCTTAACACTTGTGTTTCTTTTTTAAAAAACTATGATTCAGGTTTGCAGAACACAAGAAGCCACACTATCTGAAGGAGGCTATGCTGCAGGATTAATCCATGGTTTAAAACAAATTATGGCTTAGCACGGCATGTGAATCAGCTGTATGAATATGAGGAGACAGGCAGAGCCTCATTTCTAAGCATTTTGAAAGACACATGTGAAAACTTAGAATGTGCTTACCTGTGGATTATCCTCCTACTTGTTCACCAGGCAGTGGTCCATGGCCATTGGGCGCAGAGGCAGCAGAAAGACTGGCTCTAGGGAGGAGCCTCTTAGTCCAAACCCCGCAGAGTCTTTCTTTTAAAAGAACCTGCCTCCTAGTGGACAGAGATCCCCCCAAGGTCTGGACCAATGAATGGTGACAAATAGGGAAAATAAAGCATCTTGGAAATGAGTGATATTCAAATACTATAGAATTCTGTTGGTGCTGTGACCCTCACAGAATATACCAAAGGGCTCCCCCCCCCCAATAAACAAACACAGTTGTGTCACATAAGTAAAGAAAAATCCACTGGGAGCATCATTTGTTTGCACAATGCAAGTAAAAATGACTAGAAGCATTGTGAGAATACAACTGCACTCCTGCACAACTCCCATTCATTTCAAAGAGGGCATTGGGTTGAGTGTACTTAAAATGATTAAGGCCTTATTCAAACACATCTAAAATACTGAAAATGATTAAGGCCTTATTCAAACTCATCTAAAATACTGAAAATGATTAAGGCCTTATTCAAACTCATCTAAAATTCAAGCTCATCTAAAATACCAGATTCAGATCTGATGTGCTTCACTGACAAATGCTTAAGACATGACATTAAACATATGATCACATTGGAGTCTGAGTAGGAGTAGGTTGGAGGTTTTTTCCATTTGTAAAAGGTCAGCCTATGTTTGGTTTACCCATCAGTCCATCTGTTTATGTGGTACACTGCTATTTCCTCTTCTGGCTGGATATGCAGAGGCATTGAGAAACATTTCTTCCCACATAAAGGAACACATACCAGTAGCAGCAAACAAAATGTTTCACATGCATGAGGCCTAAAGTTCAATCACCAATACATCCAGTTAAAAGTTTTGGCCAGGAGTGTGCACAGGATAAGAACTCTGACCTAGTCAGGGTTGGACTTTACAGAGATAACCAGGTCATTGGTCTGCCTCTGTATTAGGCAATTCCTTGTAACTGCTCCCAGAGCCTTCCAAGTAGTATTACCCTACATCAAACTCTGAGATGTGTTTTGAAAATGCAAGATATTGGCTAAAATTCCTTTCCTGTGTTAAGATAATAATGGGAACATTAAACCAAAATCCGTAAACCCCTCTAACTGTATGACTCTAGCCTTTTAAAGATAATTCACAAATACTACTTAAAATTCAAGACCAAATTAAACACAGTAGATTTTCTATTGTGCTAACCTAGACAGAATTAATGGCTAAGAGGGATTTACCGTATTTTTCGCCCTATAGGACGCACTTTTTCCCCTCCAAAAATGAAGGGGAAATCTGTGTGCGTCCTACGGGGCAAATACAGGCTTTCGCTGAAGCTTGGAGAGCGAGAGGGGTCGGTGCACACCGACCCCTCTTGCTCTCCATGCTTCAGGAAGCTATCAGCAAGCCTGGGGAGCCCGTGGGAGTTCCCGCAGGGCTCCCTAGGCTGCGGATAGCAGCCTGCCGCCCGGCGCGCCCTGAAGCAGAGCGCCCCGCGCGCCGGGCAGACATTGGCCAGCCCCACAAGCTCGGGGGACAGCGGGGAGGTACAGCGCCGCCATCCCGCTGTTCCCCGACCTGGTTTAGAGGCTGGCGCTGGGGAGAAGCGCGCTTCTCCCCAGCGCCAGCCCCACAAGCTCGGGGGACAGCGGGGAGGTGGAGCGCGGCCATACCGCTGTTCCCCGACCTGGTTTGGTTTCCCCGACCTGGTTTTGGGGGGGAAATAAAGGGAAATTTCCCCCCTTTATTTCCCCCCCAAAAAACTAGGTGCGTCCTATGGGACGGAGCGTCCTATGGGACGAAAAATACAGTATATATGAATCTGCACCTGCTCCTACAAATAATGTACTAAATAAAAAATGAGATTTTAAATGCACAACTGCCGTCCTGTGAAACAGTTTTAGGATCCAGAATGTGCTATGACATTTAGGAAGTTTGGGGTGGGGAATTCATGGTACCAATCAGTACCAGAGTGCAAGATGAGCCTAAAAGGAGAAGCATCATGCAATGAAGTGCTGGGGTAGCTGACTTGGTGTCTCCACATCTTGTTGGACTACAGCTCCCATCATACCTGGCCCTGCTGTCTGGGGTTGATGGGAGATGTAGTCCAACAATGTCTGAAGAGCATCACCTTAGCTACCCCTAGAATGGTGGATAGTGTGTTAGATTTGGACTGGGGAGGCCAAAGTTCAAATCCCCATAAAGTCAAAGTGTGAGCTCAAAGTGTGCCTTGGGTCACTGAGCATCTTTTAACTTAACGAACCTCACAGGGAAAACAAACAGTTTTGCAGCATTGTTTAAAAGACTAACAGATTTATGTCATAAGTGTTTGTGGACTGGAGTACAGTGGTACCTTGGGTTATGAATACGGCAAACACGGAAGTGTATATTTCCAGGTTTTGTCGCGTACGCATGTACAGAAATGATCTGTGTGCTTCGCGCATGCGCAGAAATACTCTATCGCACCGTGCACAGAAGCGCTGTATCGTGCTGTGCGCATGCACAGAAGCGGCACCTCTTGTTGTGGACTTTTCGGGTTGTGCACGGACTCCTGGAATGAATTAAGTTTGTATCCGGAGGGTCCACTGTACCCAGAAATCAGTTTGTATTTAAGATGCTGCAAGACACATTGCTGTCGTAACAACAACAACAACTTATTTATAGCCTGCCCATCTGGTTGGGTTTCCCCAGCCACTCTGGGCAGCTCCCAACAGAATTAAAAGCACAATAAAACATCAAAACAACTACAACATAATACTATGGCTTCCCCCTCTGAATTCCCCTGCAACCTCACAGGGATGTTGTGTATGTAAAAATGGGGAAGTCTTGAGTAAGATTATCAGTCTCTAAGAGACAAACAAGTAACAAAATGTTTCCGTCAGTTTTCTGTGTTCTGTAAGTTTAAGAGTTTATGACTAAAATGAGAATTCCTGCATTGCTTAAACTGCTGCAGCATAACGACCTCACAGCCCACCACCCCAAAATAATTTTTCAATGAAGCTTTGCATAATGCATTAGCCAGTTTTACATAGTAAAGTGATACTTCTGACTGCTGTATTCTGAAGACTACCCCAATGGAGGTGGTTTGATTTACTGGATATAACCCAGGAGTTGCAAACTTTACCTACTTGCCAACCCAGAAGATGTTTCGGGAGAAGGTGCACTTTGTGAGGATGCTCTTTCATTTCGCTGGTTTGAGACAGAAGTGAGTTTGTCTTGCCCCTTGATGATTATTTCAGGTTTGTTTCCTATACCCTGTTATGAATAGAAAAGATCGAGTTAGTAACTACTGAATTAGTCCTTTGGGTTAACTGCTGCATCTATGAAAAAAACACTTTCAACTGCTCAGTTATAAACTTTCTATTTAAACTGAATGCCTCCAAAGTGGGAGAATAATCCTATATGCCGCAGAACTGTGCTAAGGGTAGAGAATGCCAAGGCTTTTCCAAAAAATAGTGAGGGAAGTAGGATGTCCAGCAACTCTGCTTTCTCAAATAGCCAACAGCTAGACAGTTTGTGCAAGATTCTAATCCTCAGAATAGTTTCAGTCGCAGAAGCTGGCACTGCACACAAACTAAGTGGGGAGGGGTATGCATGCTACTGGTGCTGCCAAGCGTCTCACAGACTTCACAGTTTTCCTGACCTGACTTTTAGCATTCATCCTAGGAGGCTAGGCTGGGAGTATGAACAGGAAACATCAGAAAGTGTGATGATGTGAAGTGAGAAGGGTTTTTTGTTTTGTTTTTTTAAAGGAGACTGGGCAGAGTACCCCCACAAGTTTACTTTCTCATCTGCTGCTTGTGAGAGCTAGGCCCATAATAACTGCCTTGCAATAAGAGACCAAATATATTATTTCCAGTATATGTTCAATGCCAATCAAATTCCTCTGGAAAACACACACACACACACACACACACAGGGTTCGGTTCTTAGCACCCAATATTCAACGGATGCCTTTGTGCAGAGGAAGTCAAGAGCCAAACATGTTACATTTTTAAGCAATGTAGTGAACATCCACTTTGCCACACAGGCCCAGTTCAGATGTCACAAACGTAGGGATCAATTATGAACTATAGCTTCATGCACTCCCCTTTCCTCTCACATTGCAAGTTCCTCCTCCACTTCCCTAACCAAAGCTCCCTGTGATGTCAAAATTGGTACATATAGTTAACACCTTGCTTCCAAACCATTGTTTAAAATTATGGTTTGAAGTGAATGTGCAAGTCATAATATGTAAAGCAAGTTGCTAACCATACTTGGCCACTTCAGATGCCATGGCAAACTATGATAAAAGAAGGAAAGCAAGTGAAAGAGAAAAATACTAGCATGTTCATCAGTCTCTAAAACCATGGCTTGGCTGATTTGAATTAATGATGTCTGAAGTGGGCCATTGTTTACCAACACCTAATGACAACCTGCAGTCCCAGAATGGCAGAATCATAGAGCTGGAAGGGACCACAACGGTAATCTAGTCCAACCTCCTGCAATGCAAGAATCTTTTTGCTCAACATGGGGCTCAAACCCATGACCCTTAGACTAAGAGTCACAAGCTTTACCAATGGAGCTATCCTTCACACAAATCGAATGAAATCAAATGAAATGAAATTAAGAAAATCTATTGCTATGCCATCTCTCTCTAACTAATCATCAGGAGTCAACAAATTCACTTTATTAGCTTGACAGCAGTGAATAAACTTTCTAATCCAACAAAACAAAATTAGCACAATTTCAGGGATAAAATCCTGCTGCTTTCGAAGTTGGGAGGAGGGAAGTCAGAGTAAAGTACAATCTTTGCCGAGCTAGCAAGATCATCTATAATTTGTGAACACCTACTTGTTAGTTACAAAGCAAAGACACAAGCTAACCCAAAGCAGTCTAAACACTTGTTTGATTTAAGACTGTAATATAACAGTAAACAAGCAATTTAAATATCATTACAGAAAATTAATTTAAATTATCTTGATTTTCTGAAACTAGGAAGGATTGGGTCACAGACTTCTTGTTTTGCTGAAGACCACAAGCATATATTGCTTTGGGGTTTTTTGTTTTTGTGCGCTGCTGGCAGTGTTTCATAGGGACTAATAGCAGTATAATATTTCACATGTATAAGAGATGATGACAATGATGATGTTATTTTGATTAACATTTACAATTGGGTGTGGAAGAAGAGCTGCTGATTTTCTGGGCATCACCTGCTAGCTCAAACTGAACAACTCTCACAAAAGGTACCTGATTTCACATTACATTTCAGTCCAGAAATCAGGCTTAGCAAGCATGGGATAATGAAACCCCCAACATTTTAAGACTAAAGAATTCACCCAAATATTTTACACAAGCTTGCAAATACCACATTCTGAGACAAAAGTGAGCAGACAAGAATAAACCTTTTAATTCATTGCACATTTATGCCCTTTCAATAAATATTTATGCCGTTACCTTGGTAGAGTAAACAAACTGATCAATGAACTTTCCATTCCCAGCAGCATTCTGTAGAGCAAACACTTGTTCAATTTTAACAACTGGAGACATATTACATTTCTGAAGGTCCAAAGTTCCCTGGTGCATGGTGATGGATGCTGGCAAGGATTTTCTGGCTGCAGCCGTTTTCCATGCTATTTTAACAGGAGGGGGCTCTTCATCCACACTTGACTGCCTTCTCTGACTATTCCTCTGGACTTCAGTATTGGATGGAGAGGACACGGCCAACACCTCACTGGTGTGTTCTGGCTGTGCATTAGGCGATGGTTTAGACCTACGGGTTTTCTTCACCTCTGTCTTCGGCGCACCAGTCCTCTTGGCTTTTGACAAAGCCTCTTCTGGCTCTTTATCTATATAGATGAAGGTATATTGCTCCGTCCTCTCTTCTCGAGTCATTTTCAGTGCTTCCTCAGCATGAGCAATGCCAATATCCCATTGTGCACGTTCTCTCTGTGGCCTTGGTTTCCGAATCTTTAAAATAAAGGAGATAGGGTTATTGCATTTACTCATTTTCACCTAGAAAGCATGCCTAATTGCTCTTGTTTTGTTTGTTACAACTGAATCTGTCAGTGCTAACAGGATAGCACGAAGTGGGAAACATTAGAAGGAAATGTTCAAAATGCACTACAAGCATCTAAAGTATTCAGACCTCAAAATACCCATTGTGCCCCTCTCATACTAGTGGACTGACCCAAGTACCCAGAACTCCCTATACTTTTGATAACATCCCTGATTGGAAACATATCCACTTCAATATATTAGATAAAACTATAAGTCAGTGTTGCTGCTGAATAGGGTAGGCAGCATGAGTTTTCAAAACTTAAGTTTAAGGAATAGTCTGGGAAGGCTGAATCTAGGCTGTACCTACAATGAGGTACAAAGGCTGTACCTTTAAACCATCCCCACACCACCCTGCTAAATCTCCTCCCTGACATACCCAAATCACAACTGCCTTCATTAAATTATTGTGAAATTACTCAAGCAGACAGATGGAAGGTGCATCCATATGGCTTTTAATTTTTAAAAAGCTACATATGGAATGTGCACCAGTAAAATTAACTTTAAAGGAAACAGCAAATGTTGTAGATTTTTTAATGGTATTTTGTATGTAATACAATACAAATGGCAAACTATGTATGTTGAGCCACAGCTGATGTAGGGCTTGAGACCAGGTGAGCCAGGGCTGACCATCACCATATCCATGTCTTCCTATTTCCTTTGCCTTAAGGGCTGCTGGCACTATTCCTGGCTCCTCTTCCCTGAGACAGCAAGGCCATGGAGCAATTTGCAAGCCCTGTAAAAAACTGGCTGCCAAGGCATAAACAGGAAAACAACATCAATCTGAATCTGTCCCAACAATTATCCTCTCACCCCGCTGGTAAAATAAACTGTTGTCATTTCAGACTGTACACACCTTCTGTTTTTCAGAGTGGTTGGCTTGCTTAGCAGCCTCTGCCACCAACTGATCGTACTGTTTATGTCCTTTGTACTCTCGCACCCGCTTCTCATGCACCCATGCTCTCTCAGGCTGGTTGCTAAAGAACTGGACATGATATTCCCGTGCACCTGAAATTGAAAGAAAGCATTCTGCTGAGAAATTCCATCAACACAAATCTCCCATCACTTTCTAGAAAAATATCCTCCACACCATTTTTTAAGCTGCACAGAAAATAATGGATAGTTGGTGAGAGGCCAAGCTGGAAGTATACCCCCAGCATGACTCAAGAGCAGCCCACTCTCTCAGAGACTGCATCAGGTGAACTCCAGCAACAACCAAGGCCAGTGTGTTGCGGGGCTACGGGAGAGGCCAGGTGGAAGCCCTCAGCTCTTGCTTTCCTGGCAAACGTCCAGACAGCACTTCACCAGAGAAGAGACCTTGGCAGTACATCGCTTATCAGCCTGTGGGCCAATCAGCCTGTTAAGGGCCAGCTGTTTTCAGCCTTCTCCACCTCCTACTTCTCATGGGATTTGCAGAAGGTAAAACCCAGCAACAGCCAAGGAAAGCCAAGGCCGATAAGTTGCTGGGCAACAAGGGGTGGGCAGGGAGAAGCTACCAAACACCCCCATCCCCTCTTCCTCTCCTTAACTCCAGACAAAATGTCTTGACAGAATTTCTCTTGTGGGCCGAACTTGACACAACATTAATTATGGTATGTGAATGTTATCAATGTGTATTTTCATTGTGTGGACAGCCACAGAAAAATCTTACGTCTTGGGACATGAGGTTGGTGGTAGGGAAGGGATGTTGAAACTGCTTTTTTACTTCAAAGGAAGATCACATCAGTGCCAAAGGGGTCCATCCTTGAAATGCAAATAGCTGCTTCAGAGAGGTTAATTTTAGAAGCTTCTTAGGCTTCCCCACGACTGTTAAGAACATGTAAGAATACCTTGCTGGATCAGGCCAATAGCCCATCTAGTCCAGCATCCTGTTCTCACAGTAGCTGAACAGTTTGCCTGTAGGAAACCAGCAAGCAGAATTAAAGCACAAGAGCCCTTTCCCCCTCCCGTGGTATCCAGAAACTAGTATGATTTACATAACCAACATGTCCATTAAAAAGTGAGCCTTCAGGGAATGATCTGTGAGATCCTTCAACTCCCCTGGATCCAAGGAAAAATGTGAGGCCATCCCCCAAAACTGTTTACAAAGCTATGCAAGGAGCAAAAAGGCTCTACAGTCAGATACAATTCACTAAGGACTCTTAAGCAAACCACTTACTTTCAGTCACAGGTCTTCAGTCTACAATTTGTGAAAAATAATACTGATCCAACTTTGAGTTGTGGCAAGAAAGGTAAGTATATTTGGGCTTTTAAAATGCAATAGCCAGGCCATAGCATGCCTAAAACTGGAATATGCTTTAAGCCAGATATCACCAAATCAATCCCCTCACAAATAGGCCAGGGTCCATAACAAAGTTGGCACCTCCTGGATTTAAGAGCTTCACAGTTATGTAGCTCAGGAAGAAAACTGCACAGTAGTAATCAGTTGCATATGAAATCTAAGAGAGCTACAATAAAGTACAGGATATTTGTCAATTCCACCCTCCTACCCCTCTCCTAATGGAATGGTGTGCAATCCTTCTATCATCTAAAATTTGGAAAGACCTCAGGAGCCACAGCTTCAGAGGCTACAAGTTGCCCATCCCCACTTTGTGCAGTTGTCTTTACTGTGCTACATGCAAAAACTAGTCCTGCGTGGTCTGAAAACTCATGAAGCAGCCACCTTGCTGAAGCTAAGCAGCTTAGAGTGCAGCTGACGCCTGGATAGGAGACTTCCTGAATTCACCAGCTTGGGGGCAACCACAGGTGCAAAGGTGCCACTTCACGAGACCTTGTTTATGGCCCTCAGCCATAGGAGACTGTGGAAGGAAATTTATGGGGAACTGTGAGGGGTGAGAGCCCACAATAATGGGTGGGCAAAATGCCCTTCTGAATGAGAGCCTGGCTGGGAATGCCAGCACTAGCCCAGGTGTGAGATGTGATGGAGACCTTCGGGGTTTGAAAATTGAGCCTGGGAAGCAAACCACTGGATACAAAGGCACCATCTGAAATATGGGATACATTATATGCTACTATTCGATTTTTGTTCTGTTTAAGATTGTTCTGTTAAGTTTAAGTTATTTAATTAGGCTTGATTTTTTTGTTTGTTTTATGCAATTTTATACTTCAAGCTTTTAAATTAGATTAGCCTATTTGTGTTGCTTTTATATATTGTTATAGGGACTGACTTTTTGTACTTATTATGATAAATCTGAATTGTTTCTAATATGTTTCTGAATTGTTGTATTGTTCATTTGATATGCTACAAGCACAATTTTGTGGAGAAGCAGCAAATAAACAGATGGTGATTAAGCCCCACATATGCCACCCTGAGTTCCATAAATGGAAGAAATGTAGCCTATAAATATACAGTGGTACCTCGGGTTACATACGCTTCAGGTTACAGACTCTGCTAACCCAGAAATAGTATCTTGGGTTAAGAACTTTGCTTCAGGATGAGAACACAAATCTTGTGGCAGTGGGAGGCCCCATTAGCTAAAGTGGTGCTTCAGGTTAAGAACAGTTTCAGGTTAAGAACGGACCTCCAGAACGAATTAAGTTCTTAACCCGAGGTACCACTGTACTTAAATACTAAGACAATGTATATAAAGTGATCTCAGCAATATACTACAGGCATGCATGTCTAATTAATAATTATCACTAATGTATTATCATATTCTTTGCATCATCTGCAGCCAATCTCATTCCTATACAGCCAATAGAATCATCAAATTGTAGAGCTGGAAGGGACCTTGAGGGTCATCTAGTCCAGCCCCCTGCAATGCAAGAATCTCAGCCCATCTGAGGTCCCCCATCCAATTTGAAAGAATACAGGACCCTGCATAGCTTTGAACATGGGCTAGCAGTTTTATTGCAGTACCACTAGAACAATAAGGCAATCATTCAGATATGCTACTCAAATCCTCCTGGGTTTGTGTAACACTAACTTCCACTCAGAGAAGCCCCATGTGTGTAAATTTCAACATGTCTACTCTGAGTAGGACTAGCACTGAAAACAACCTATACATTTTTAAATCTGAGTTTAAGAGAAGCCCTAACGAAGTAATCAAGTGCATTAGCAATTCCAAACAAGTTTCTAACAAACCTACTAAGTTTTAGCTACTTACCTCTTGTGTTAATTTTGGTATGAACCTCAAGTTGTGGATCACTTGAAACCATGCAAGGCCACCAAGGATATGTTCCCACTTTGGACCAGACCAGATCTCCAACCTCAAACTTGATATCGCTTGCTACTTGTGTTGGAAGAGGAGGAGAGATTTGCTGGACCTGCACAAAAAAGGAAAAGTTGTGTACCAGATATTCTGTACATATATCAAATACTACCAAACATGTGAATGAACAGACCTTTTACAAGAACAGCCCAGCAAAAATATACATGACAATCTCTCTCCCTGCCCCCACTGGTGTAGGTGCAAGAAAAGCAGAGTATATCAAACTCTGTGGAGTTGCCCTCATTCTCCTTTAGTAGAGCTACAGTCTTTAAACAATTCTTCAGTTAGATTCATCATTCTAAAGCCACTGAAAGTAACTTATACTGCAAAACTCACCATGTCTACACTGAAGTCCTACTGAATTAGGACTGAAGCTAAAAAGGTACCCACACTTATTTGACCACTGTGTGCAGTGAAGAGAGACAACCTCTTCTAAGATGGTGCAGAAGTGATATATACATGTACCATATAAGAACACATGTTGGTCTTCCATTCTTTCTCCTGCCTTGCACCCTTTTGAGAAACACTACTCCATTTTCACCCAGGCTTACCTGTTCCACACCCTACCCAAATACTTCTGTGTCCTGCAGGCTACCCATGCATCTGGCAATGAAGCCCTTTATCTGAAAGCAGATTTATTTTTTTATTACAATTTACATACCACCTTTTCTTTCAAGCTGAGTGGGGTCTCCCAGGTCACAGTCCAACACTCTAACCCAGGCTTCCACAATCTCCAGATATTGTTGGACTACAACTCCCATAATCCACAGCCAGCAGGGGCAGCAGTCAGGGGTGATGGGAGTGGCAATCCAACAACACCTGGGAACCCAAGGTTGAGAAAGGCTACTCCAACCCCTACATCATACTGGATCAGCTTGAAAATTCTGCAGTCAGAACTCCAGAGGATTTGACTCTACTCACCAGGGTTTCATCCGTCAGCTTAGTTTCTTCCCTTGGTCTTTCAGACAGTGTGCTCAGCCTTTCATTTGGTCTCTGTGAACAAAGGCAAACAAAAAGATAAGCGTCAAAACGGAACAACAATGAAGAAGATGGAAAGGGGGAAAAATACAGGAGAAATAAAATCAGAAGAGTCTGGGTCACATCCTCAGTAGTGATGTCCCAGTTTATTTTAGAATTCAGTTCGAGCCACAGACTCCTAACTGCTCTGGAGATCTACATTAATAAGACACAGGTCAGAGAAGTACAGGAAAAGAGAGGCAGGACAACTGATATGCCATTTATATTTTTGAACTGTTATATGCAAGTTTGTTGACAATTAAAACAAAAAAGGTTCTTTTTGGACAACAAACTTTTATACATACTAACCTCAAAGAGAGGTTATTTCACTGTCAGTGGCAATGAAGTCCATTGAAGCACACAGAGAAGTGAACGGCATGCATGATGTAAGCCAACCACGAGGGGAGGGGGACTGAGGTAAATTCAAAATTTCCTAAGGCAGTTACCTTCTAAACAAGGTTGCTAACTGTATTTGGATTTAAATTAAGTACGTTCAGTCTTTAGAACTATCACATCTTGAACCAGAAATAAGTCTTTAGAACTATCACATCTTGAACCAGAAATCCAATTTAATGTAGCCAGACTTGACAACCTTCTTACAAGTTCAACAAACAATTACTTGAACTTAAGAGATAGGAAAGCATCCTTACAATTCAACTTATCCATATTTCATTTTCTGTTGCAAATGAAAAACTCGTTGGCAAACAGGCAGTTCAGCTAAAATTTTAAGAACTATTTTGCCAATGGGAAGTTTACTATGATTGTGATACAGCTTCTCGTTTATGTTTTCAGCTACGTTTGGCAGCACTGTACAAATTGCACACACAATTACAGCATTCAACCCAAGTGTATTTTGAAGCACTCTATGTACAATCAATTTTCTTCCTGATGCTACAGAGGAATAGGCCCACAGAGGAACAGGCCCCTTTACCTTTCTCTTCCCAATAAAAACACAACATACAACCAACTGCAATATCAGCTTCATCTAAACTCACAGCCTGTTTCCAGGCTGAAAGGCCAGATATGAAGAGGTCCTATGAAACCCCACAGAACCCCTTTAAAAGTATTTGTAGAGTACAATGGAGTATCAATAAACATGGATTAGTTGTAGCAGCAAAGCAGGACATAAATTTAGAAACATGAATAAGGAAAGAGGCAATTGAGGCCAACTCAGTCTAATGTTACTGGAGATGGAAAGGTAAATTGCAAGCTTTTGAAAATTTATTTTTCTGGCTAAATTTCTCTCTCTACACTGTGCTGAAATGTATTGTCACCTTGTTTCCATGGGGTTGTGTAATCTCAGGCAGGCCAAATTGCTTGCCCAAGAATCACAGTGCCTGTATAAACCTTTGTTCTTGTTACTAAATTAAGAAAACTTGGTGAGGCTTAGTTACCACTAGCTTGGGTTCATGCAAATGATAATAATAAAGTCAGCAGAAGAGATTATTCACCATCAGTAATAATACTGTTCCGTATTTACGTGGAACAAATTGCTTAAAATCTACGATCTACCTTGACAACGTCTTAGAATTCTACTGTAGCTTGGCAAGAGCCATATGCCAAGCTGAGCTAAGCTATGAACATATAATTCCCAGTTTATACCAATACTCACTTTTATTTCACAGTAAACAATTTGTAGAGCACCTTAACAAAAATAAAGCTTGATGTTTCTCTAACTCAAACAGGAATGGAAACCCTTAAGCCTGGCAGCTTCTCTTTCTGGCCTTTCAGAGTCTATCCCGCCACACTTCCATCCTAGGAACAGCCCCTCTCGCTGGACCATGCCTCTCACCCGCTTGGTTCTGCACCCTTCATGAATGTCTTGGATTGGCTGGAATGTGCCCTTGTGCTCCGATAATGTCTCTAGGCTACCTGGATGGAGGATAGAGGGGTGTGTGAGAGTGTGAGCAGAAACTAGTCTGCTGTAGAAAGGTAAAATTTACATTCACTGCTCCACCAATTTTGGCCCCACCCAGCACTGAAAAATGGCCCCAGAAAAAGTAGCCCTTGAGTTGAAAAAGGTTCCCCACTCATGAACCCAGGTTCTCTTCCCCATGAGTTGCCTTAGTCTTGATCATCTTTAAAAACAAAAAACTTTCCAGCTTTCCCTGAAGAAGCAACACTTTAGCAGTAAACATATTAAGACTGAAGGGAAGGAACTAAGTGACTCAGATATCCTGCTGGAGAAGAAGTGAACCTTATAAAGGAGCTATGAGAATGTCTTCTCTCTACAGACTGCAGGGCTAACTAAGCTGTTAATTTAACTGTCCTGAAACTGGCTTGACTGCCACAGCCCATGGGGGGGGGTACTATAAATTCTGTATACTTTGAATTTGCAAAAAAACTCTGTAATTTAATTATCATTTTGTTCTACTATGGGCTCCAAAGAAATGTGCTCCAAAGAACTGTGATGCTGAGGAGACTTTAGATGTGGTTTTCTCCAAACAGCAACCACCCAAGTCAAATTACTTCTAAAACACAGGGGATTTCAAGTTTTGCTTTGTACCATGGCACTGTGGGGTGTCTGTGTTTGTCAATGGTTTGAAAAGGAAAAAGCAAGGATTACACTGGGCCAGTATAGGCAGCTCTTTGGAGCCTACTGCGGTTTTCTTTAATTGACAAAGAACCAAGGCTGAGAGCAAACTGATGAAGGTCACAAAACAAGATCATGGCACAGGCAGAACTCTTAACACGGCTTTCCGAAATGGAAGGAGGAGAGCTTAAAAGTGCTTTTTGTGCACAGTTTTCCTGGTGCAGAAAGACTTTAAGCTCTCCAGTTTGCTTACTGGGCTGTGGGATGTTCTCGCAGGAACAGCCCCATGAAAGCATCTGTGTACCAGGTAAGCAAGGTGGAGAGCTTAAACGTCCTCTGCCTTGCTTGGGGGTGAGGGAGGGGACTAGGCCCACTTAGCGGACAGCTCTGGAAAAGTACTGATGATCACGCGGGGGGGGGGGAGTTCTAAGTGGGTGGTCCGAGTATACATGCTTTTGCATATAAGGTAAAAAGTGCAGGTAAAGGTCCCTTGGACAGTTAAGTCCAGTCAAAGGAACACAGCTGGACCATACCGCTCACACATGATGCAATTGTACTATATATACATTTTTCCTCTCAAGAAGCTAGGAGAAAAATTATCCTTATCTGCACTGAAGTCAGAAAAAATCAGGCAACCTGCTCAGTAATATGGGAGGAAACTTCCCTTAAGCAGGACAACACCAAATCGTGAGGTATTCCCAGAAGAATTCTTAGTAGAGAAAGAATCAACTTCTCTCTACACTCACTAAACACATTACAATGCAAAAGAACAGGATCAACAGATTCTATCACTCCAGCTCCACACAAAGAGGATGGTTCATTAACCGTCAATTGTCCACTTAACAGTGCAAAAGGCAGCACATTAAAACAAGTCAGGATAAATGTTCCCCTAAACCTTGAGGCAGTTAATGTATACAAGTATGAAGCTGTGGTGATTCCAAAATTTAAAGGGTTATTTAAAGAGTAACGAAGAACAGATTTTGCTACCTGTTTGTGAAGCTATGCTAAACTGGCTGTTTTCCTATAAGCATGAGTTACCATACAAAATGTTTGTTGTGTGTTCTCCTAAATGTGGCAAAGAACAGTCGTGTGTAAGAATGCAAAATGGAGCCTGGAGTACCTCTCAAAGCAAGTTCCACTGGATCAACTTTCCAAGTTGCCCTTTCAACACCCACAATCAAAACAACCTCAGCTGGAGCTTTAGCAATGCCACATGAAACAATCATGCTGTGCTCAAGGCGAAAAGTGTGCAGAAAGCATGCATATGTGTAACTGTTGTTTAAGGTGTTGTTTAAGGTCAGGTTTAAGGTGCTGGTTTTAACCTTTAAAGCCCTATATGGCCTAGGACCCTCGTACCTAAGGGACCGCCTCTCCTGGTATGTCCCACGGAGGACCTTACGGTCTTCAAACAAAAGCGCCCCCCCAATCTGCAAAGGAACCCTTTTAAGGGCTCCGGAGCGGGACAGGGAGCAGCGCGGTGCTGAGAGTCGACTGCTTCTTCCGCGGAGCGAAGCCGCACAGCCGTGATCGGAGAGCGCTGACTTTTTCCTGGGACAATTGGATTTCAAAGTAACTACTCGTGAGTAGAACTAAAAATTGGATCTAAAAGGACTAAAATAAGCTAATTTGATACCGAAGCGGGAAGGTATAAACAGGAAGTCTGCCTTCCTTTCTTGTAAATAGATCAAAGCAAAGAGACTGTAAAGCGGAAGCTTGGAAAGACGTTTTTAAAAAGGCTCAAATCCTAACATCAAGAAGGTGGTCTCCCCTCCAAATTGCAGGAGTGGAGGGGGGAAAGTTTGTAGCTTAATTACCTGCAAAACAAGAGGAAAAGGAACCTAAAATCCACTGCCTAAAACCTGGGAACGGACTGCCCCCAGGTAAGGAAGCCGTTCAGTGGAAAGCCTATCGGCAAGTAGAGGACTTTTGACTTAGCCCTGCAAAAAAAAGATACAGTGTTTCTGGACTTCTCCTGGTCTTAATGTAACTTTTTAAGTGGACTGAAACTGTTATTTTCTTTTTAAGTGAATTGGGGGACTTATTAGGACTATATTTGTACTTTAAAAGTTGCAATTTCTGGCTGCTATTGTGCCCCCCTAGAGGAGGTTGACATTGTTACAATAACAACTGGGTTGGAAAATTCCTTTTCAAAACAACCTTTCAAACCGTGGGACTGACCTTGGATTCTCATGAGAGTGTTATGGCAGACGGAAAAGCAAAATTAGAGCCGGTGCAAGAAAAGACTACTAGGTCTGGCAGGCAATACCGAACAGACACTGCACAACAGCGAAGGGCCTCAACATCTGGTGCATCTGGAATACCAGGGGTTGCTCCCCCACAGGTTAAACCAAAAGTTATGTCATCTGAAGATGTTTTAGCACATGCACTTGGAAAAATTAATGAATCTTTGGAAAATTTAGCCAAGCAAGTAGCTGAGACAAATAAACAAGTATCTGAAGCATCAGTTAAAATTGATCTGAATACTACAAGCATTAATAATTTGGGACAGAAGGTCACTACCAATACACAATCTATTGAAAAATTATTGCAGGAATCTGCTTCGACCAGAAAGATTGCTGAAGAAGCAAAAGACATAGCAACTGCTACTCAAGAGAAGATACCACCAGTATACAAGCAATTGGAGGACCACGGTTTGACATTGTCTATGATTGAATTGAAAGATAAACAAAGGAATTTAAGAATTAGGGCGGTACCAGAACGCGAGAAAGACAATTTGGCTGACTTTCTTACACAGGAATTTACAGATTTTTGGCAACAGGACTTGGGCAAGGAAGAATTTAAGATAGTGAGTGCATTTAGACTTGGAAGAGGACAAAGGAGGAACAAGGTGAGAGACTGTTTGATTACTTTTCGATCAAAGGAGGAGAGAGACAAAATTTTGAATTTGCACTATCAAAGGGCTTTGGAGACTGACGACTCAAGAGTGGAGATATTCAAGGATATCCCAAAACATCTTTTGGATTTAAGGCTTAACTACAGCGACCTAGTTGCCCTGCTGAGAAGAAACAGAGTTCTTTTTAGGTGGGAATTTCCTCAAGGACTATCCTTTAAATATAAAGGAAGAAAGATAAAAATAACATCAGCTAACGATAAAGACAGGTTTTTGAAAGACCACGAAGAAGATTTACAGAAAGAAGCAGAAGCCGGAGAAGAGCCAAGAGCATTGGAAAAAGGAATACTAGACATAGCAAACTTATCCTTTGGATTACACGGCCCAGAGAAAGAGACACCACCGACAGAACAAGAACAGACACTCGGAGCAGTCGGAGGTAAAGTGAAGTAACACCATCATGGCTCTGCAACTTTTAAGTTGGAATTGTAATGGCCTTAACTCCCCTCGGAAGAGAAAAAGTGTTTTTCACCTACTAAAAAAGGAACAATTGGACTTGACTTGCCTACAAGAAACCCATGTAACAAGGCTACACAGGAAAATACTCATTAACAAGAGATTGGGACAGGAGTTTATCTCATCGGATAAAGTTAAAAAAAGAGGAGTTGTGATATATGCAAAGGAGAGACTATTACCGAAACTAATTTTTAAAGATGAACAAGGAAGATTTTTGGCAATTGAAATTCAAGTTCAAGGAGAGAAATTTTTGATCGTAGGAATTTATGCACCGAATGAGGGGAAATCTGAATTCTTTAAAAAGTTGCATGAGATTTTATTGGACTATTTGGATTATAACACGATTTTGATGGGGGACATGAATGGAGTAGTATCTACAAATATGGACAAGGCACAAAGGCAGGTAGTCACCAAGGATGGGAGACTACCCAAAACCTTTTTTGAGATGACAGACAATATGGATTTAGTGGACATTTGGAGAACGAAGAATCCCTTGGGAAGAGAGGGAACCTTCTTTTCTGAAGCCAAGATGACATGGACTAGAATTGACCAAATATGGGTAACTAGAGGAATGGCATCAAAGATAAAGAAAGTGGAAATCTGCCCAAAAACTTGCTCCGACCATAATGCTCTAAGGATGGAGATGAAGCAAATATCATCCGGCTCCTTCAGATGGAGGATGAATGACACCTTATTTGGAGATGAAGAAGTGTATAAAAAGGCCCAAAAAACTTTGAGAGACTATTTTGAAATAAACATGAACACCAATGTAGAAAAAAGAGTAATCTGGGATGCAAGCAAAGCTGTTATGAGAAGGTTTCTGATACAACAGAATGCAATAAAGAAGAGAAGTCAAAATGAGAAGAAAGACAAAATTTTGGAGAAAATAAAAGAAAGTGAGAAGAAATTGAGGGCAAAACCAAAGTCGCAGGAGATTTTGAGAGAAATAAAATTATATCAAGTACAATATATGGTAATGATGAATCAGGAAATAGAATGGAAAATTAAACAAATGAGACAAAAGACATTTGAACCAGCCAACAAATGTGGGAAACTGCTGGCTTGGCAAATGAAAAAAAGACAAAAATTAAATACTATTACAAATTTAGAAGTGGAAGGAAAGAACATACATAACCCAATTGAGATTAGAAACTGCTTCCAGAAGTACTTTAAACAATTATATTCACAAGGGCCTCAGAAAGAAATGGATATAGACCGATTTTTGAAAATAAATGGATTACAGAAAATTTCTCAAGAAAGTAAATTAATGTTGAACTATAAAATATCTGAAGAGGAAGTAGAAGGTGCCATTCAAAATATGCAATTGGGCAAATCTCCAGGACCGGATGGGCTGACTTCTAGATATTATAGATCTTTGAAAGAGTGGCTATTACAACCTCTGAAGGAAGTCTGCAATGAAATTTTGGAAGGGGAAAGGGCACCAGAGTCGTGGAAAGAGGCGTATATTACACTTATACCGAAAACAGAGACTGAAAAGACTCTGCTTAAGAACTACCGCCCTATATCGTTACTTAATGTGGATTATAAAATTTTTGCTGACATTTTGGCCAAGAGATTGAAAAAAGTATTGATGGAAGAGATTCATAAAGACCAAGCGGGTTTTCTCCCGGGAAGACATTTGTCTGATAATCTGAGGAATATAATTGATATACTGGAAAAACTAGAAGTGAATATAAACACTAAAGCAGCTCTGATATTTGTGGACGCGGAGAAAGCTTTTGACAACATCTCTTGGAGTTTTATGAAGAAGAACCTACAGGGGATGGGGGTAGGCCAAGGTTTTGAAAATGGTATAGGTGCAATATATTCTGAACAAAAGGCAAAATTAATTGTAAATAATGTGGTGACGGAAGAATTTAAGATAGAAAAAGGGACACGACAGGGGTGCCCAATCTCTCCATTGCTTTTTATATCGGTCCTGGAGGTTTTGCTGAACATGATTAGAAGGGACCGGTTGGTTAAAGGTATACAGGTCGGAGCCAAACAGTACAAATTGAGAGCATTTGCAGATGATTTAGTACTGACGTTACAGGAGCCAGAATCTAGTACCAAAAGGGTTTTAGAACTAATTCAAGAATTTGGTCAAGTGGCAGGATTTAAACTGAACAAGTCAAAAACTAAGGTTTTAGAGAAAAATTTAACACTGATTGAAAGAGAGAGGTTTCAGAATGAGACAGGTTTAACCGTGGTCAAGAAAGTGAAATATTTGGGGATTAATATGACAGCAAAAAATGGGAACTTATTTAAAGATAATTATGAAAAATGTTGGACGGAAGTGAAAAAAGATTTAGAAATTTGGTAAAATTGGAAGCTTTCCTTGTTGGGTCGAATTGCAGCTATAAAGATGAATGTTTTACCTAGAATGTTGTTTTTGTTTCAAACATTGCAGATTGTGGACAAAATGGATTGTTTCAAGAAGTGGCAGAAAGATATTTCTAGATTTGTCTGGCAGGGCAAGAAGCCTAGAATAAAATTTAAGATATTAACTGATGCAAAGGAAAGAGGCGGATTTGCCCTGCCAGACTTTAAACTTTACTATGAATCAGCAGCATTCTGCTGGCTAAAAGATTGGCTGCTTCTTGAGAACACAGACATTTTGGACTTAGAAGGTTTTAACAACGTTTTTGGTTGGCATGCATATTTGTGGTACGACAAGGTTAAAGCACATAAAGCATTTAAAAACCATATTGTCAGGAAAGCATTGTTCAATGTTTGGATAAGACACAAAGATTTATTGGAAAATAAAACCCCAAGGTGGTTGTCACCAATGGAAGCGAAGGCTCAGAAAAAGCTCGATATGGAGGCCAAATGGCCGAAATATTGGGAAATTTTGGAACAGGAGGGAGATAGACTAAAACTGCAGAGCTTTGAGAAACTAAAAAACAAAGTGCGAGATTGGCTACATTATTATCAGATAATGGAGGCATATAATTTGGACAAGAAAATCGGCTTCCAGGTGGAAAAATCAAAATTAGAAACAGAACTGTTAGAACCCCAAACTAAGATTTTGTCAAAGATGTATAACTTGCTGTTGAAATGGAATACTCAGGATGAAACGGTGAAATCTGCTATGATTAAATGGGCACAAGATGTCGGACATAACATTATGTTTGCTGACTGGGAACAGTTGTGGACCACAGGTATGAAATTCACGGCATGCAATGCCTTAAGAGAGAATATTATGAAAATGATATACAGGTGGTACATGACCCTAGTCAAGCTTGCAAAAATATATCATTTGCCCGACAATAAATGTTGGAAATGCAAAGAAACTGAAGGTACATTCTTTCACCTTTGGTGGACGTGCCCAAGAATCAAGGCTTTCTGGGAAATGATCTACAATGAAATGAAAAAGGTATTTAAATATACCTTTCTGAAGAAACCAGAGGCCTTCCTTCTGGGCACTGTCGGCCAATTGGTGCCAAAGAAGGATAGAACGTTTTTTATGTATGCTACAACAGCAGCAAGAATACTTATTGCAAAGTATTGGAAGACACAAGAACTACCCACTTTGGAAGAATGGCAGATGAAGGTGATGGACTATATGGAATTGGCAGAAATGACCAGCAGAATCCGAGACCAGGGAGAAGAGTCAGTGGAAGAAGATTGGAAGAAATTTAAAGATTATCTACAGAAATATTGTAAAATTAATGAGTGTTAGAATGATGTTGGATTGAAATTAAGTGGTTTCCAGCTGTAATGCTTTAAGAGAATATGAAAAAAAGGATTATAAATAGGTAATAATATAATGGTAAGGATTTGCTGAACTAACAATTTGGGGTGGAATACAAAAAAGGGAGGTATGAGGAGGTCCGGGAAACAAGTTAAAAGAAAATAAGTAACTGAAAATCTATGTGTGTGTTTTTTTCTTAAAAAGTTTCTTTATTCTGTATTTTTGTTACTCTGTTTTTTCTTTTTATTGTAATATTATAAAAAATCTTAATAAATATCTTATAAAAAACAAAAAAACAAAAGCATCTTGGAGGTCCCGGGCCACAGGGAGGTTAGGCTGGCCTTGACCAGAGTCAGGGCTTTTTTGGCCGTGGCCCCTATCTGGTGGAATGCTCTGTCACAAGAGACTAGGGCCCTGCAGGACTTGACATCTTTCCGCAGGGCCTGCAAGACAGAGTTGTTCCACCAGGCCTTTGGCCAAAGCACAGCCTGACTCCCTCCTTTGGCAATCTTCACAGAACTCTAGCCCAATGGTTGCCATCAATTTGATTTGAATTAATTTTATAATGAAATGATTTTAGAATGTTTTATCATTTTACTGTTGTTAGCCGCACTGAGCCCGGCCTTGGCTGGGGAGGGCGGGATATAAATAAAAATTTATTATTATTATTGGCATCTGTCTGTCTCAAGAGACAATGGAATGCGCCTTTGGAGGGGGGAGTCAACCTGCTGTATTAGCAGCACTGAAATGACCTTCTGTGGTGCAGTGTGTATGGCCTTGGCTGTGTGTATGGGGGTCCTGGGCTTCCCAGACGTCAAGACCCCCCTCTCAGCCTCGCCGATGTGGTCCAAAGGAAGCAGAGCAGTATGACTGGGACCAACTTGTCTACAGTAAAGGTAAAAGTAAAGGATCCCTGGAAGGTTAAGTTCAGTCGAATTCAACTTTGAGGTGCAGCACCAATCTCTGCTTTCAGGCTGAGGGAGTTGCCGTTTGTCCACAGACAGCTTTCCGGGTCATGTGCCCAGCATGACTAAACCACTTCTGGCCCATGGAACACCGTGACGAGTGCCAGAGGGCACAGAAATGCCACTTATCTTCCTACCACAGCAGTACATATTTCTCTACTCACATTGGTATGCTTTTGAACTGCCAGGTTGGCAGGAGCTAGGACAAAGCAACAGGAGCTCACTCTACTGCGCAAATTCGAACTCCTGGCTTTACGACCGGCAAGCCCAAGAGGCTCAGTGGTTTAGACCACAGTGCCACCCGTGTCTTGGGCTACAGTACTTGCCAGAAGGAGGCATACAAGGCGCCACCCAACCATCTAAGGGGCTCCACTCTGGATTTCTTTAGGGTTTACTCCTTAGCTTTTTATTCTCCTGAAGATACTCTGCAAGGCAGCAGAGGTTTGGAATCAGAGTGTTCCTTCTCCTAGATGGGCTACCTTCCCAGGTTCATGAGCCCCTGAACTTCCCTTTATAGAATGGGCAGAAACTGCCTTCTTGACTGTTGGGCCCACTATTGGTCTCATCTGCCGAATTTGCCAGAGACTGTCTTCACATGCAGAGGAAGCCCCTAACTCACTGAGGGTTTGAGACCCATTGGCTTCCCTCACCTGGTTTAGCTGGCCAGTTGAAGCCATTATTGCAGTGTGGCCGCTACTGTATGCTGACAGCTTCTAGGAGCCACTGGTGAGAGCTGAGTGCAGAGTGTGGAGCAAAGGTGGACCCACTACCCCGGAAGGAGCACAATGTGCCCCCCCCAGGTACTATCCCTTCCCTAACCCCACCATAAACTCCTTATCAAGGGTTGGCAACCTAAGGCCCATGGGCCACAAGAGGCCCACGGGGGTCATTTAACTGGCCCATGAGCCGCCCCTGAACCAAGCCGCCCACTCGGTGAGTCCCCGTGTGCTGTGCTAAACTGGCACAGCATGGTGCAGGGACTCGCTTCCGCAGCGCCGGAAATTGCGTCTGCGCGGATGCCGGAAATCGCAGGCGCGTGCACGCTATCCAGTCCAACGAGGGATCTCAGCAGGACTGAACTGGCCCAGGCGAGGTAAACCTTGCCGACCCCTGCTCTATATGCCTAACTATATTATCATTATTAATTACATTTCTATCCTGCCCTTCCACCCAAAGGAGTCCAGGGTGGCAAACTTCAAAAAGTTAAAACAATACAATTTAAAATAAAATAAAAACTTATTTAAAACATTTCACAACAATTTAAAAACCATCTAAAAGCAGTTACATACCCTCATAATTACGAATTTCAAAGTTGTAATGGCCAATATCTTTCAGCCATCAATTACCTGGGTGTTTTTAAATTTCTCCTTAAAGTCAATAAATATTACAGACACTTCTCACCAGGAAGGGCATTCCACAAATGGGGAATGAACATTGAGAAGGTCCTGTCACAGGTCAACACTAACTGGGCAACAGCTGGAGGTGGCAAACATGGTTCACCAACTATGTGTACCACAAATCCATTTTACAGTACAGTGGTCCCTTGGTTTACAAACTTAAACCATTCCGAAAGTCTGTTTTTAAACCGAAACCGTTCTTAAACCAAGGTGTGCTTTCCCTAATGAGGTCTGCCACCCATCCACCATTCAGATTCTGTTCTTAGACTGAGGTAAAGTTCTCAAACCAGGACACTATTTCTGGCTTTGCGGAATTTGTAAACCAAATTGTTCTTAAACCGGACTGTTCTTAAACCGAGGTACCACTGTATAAGAATGCCTTTCCAGTCCAAACTACAGCTCCTATACAGCTCAGCCCCTCCCCACCCATGCCTTGGGCCGGTTTTTCCTTTCATCTTCTGAGCTAAGGAGCAGGCATCTGCCTGACTATGGGAAAGCCAGAAGTGCACCTGCTTCAGTCTAAAGGTGCCAGACTTGTGGCTTTGGTGCTTCAGGTTGGCCATTCATGGATTTGTGCATCAAAATGAAAAGCTGGAGCCCTGAAGTCAAGCCCACCAAACAAGTAGCTTAGCTGCAAAACTCTATACATACTCACCTCAGAACATGTCACAATAAATACAATAGGAGTTGTGAGTAAACATGCATGGCATCACACTACAGAATAGAAAAAAAAGCTTTGAATTGCTCCAAAATCCCCCTTGCCTTCTCCTTTGCTCCACTGAATCGTACAGAATATTATTCTAAAGCCCTTGGCACAGAAGATTATATTTACTACTTCCAGCAATTCTTATCACATGCAACAAGTATAAATTAACTGTGTTATCTTCTGTTAATTATACAGAAGGAAATAAATTTACAATATTAAAAGAGGCTTCCTTTATACAGAGCTACCCCATGTATGTACAGTTAAGAAATTAATTAACACAAGAAGAAAGAGAAGGCAAGGAATGGTTGTTAAGAGACAGAAAGCTTGAAGTGATTTATACTGAATCTAAAAATACCAAACTTTTCTTAAAGAAAAAGTTTGATGCAGCTTTAGCAGAGTCATTCCCTCAGTAACAATAAAATCACTGAAAGAAAAATTATGTCATTGATCAGGATAATTTTACTCTGTCAGTATGTCAAGCTTCTGACAGATCATTATGGGAATTTGCATACTTTACGCAAAGAAAATCCAAATTCTGTTTTTGCAATAAAGAGCAATCCACCAAGATAAAAAATAATTTAAAAATGAGAGATCCATAATGGTGAACTGTTCAGGAAAGAAAACCACTAATCAATCTTAACTGTGCTGCCTAACTGTAGATGCTTTGCTAATCTTTCAACATGTAAACAAAAACAAAGAAAATAAAAGCAGTGTTGGAGGAAAAGGCTAAAATTCAGTTTTCACTTACATTTTGTTCCTCTGGCTCCAGTTTTGGAATTTTATGTGATTTGCGCTCTTCTGAGTGGGAAGAGTCATGCTTGCTACTTTTTTTCCTTTTCTCTTTTCTCCCTTCATGTTTTGACTTCGCATACTCACTTCCTTGTACTTCATTTAAAAGATCCCCACACAGAGAGGACTCAAACAATTCCCTGCCGTTCTGGATAGTTTTGGTTATTTTTAATTTGATTTCTGGTGAACCAGTCTTCTTTGGAATCACCGTTTGGGATACTGAAGGTGGTGGCTGCTGTGGAGGAGATGGTTTTTCCAGATTTTCATGTGGCCTTATGCTAGAGTTCTCCATGTGGTAATACTCTGGTGGACTAAAGTTTCTAACAGTGCCAAAGCCATTGGCTGAACCATTAGGATACTGACTATATGGCTGATATTTGGCTTGGGGTTCATACATGCCAATTGGTGGAAATCCATTAATGAGGGGTGGAAGATCCTCCGTTGTTGGCGTAGGGTACTGAAAACCTTGCTGCAAGGCAAGAGCAGCTTCATATGGCGTCTGACTACCATCTTCAGTGATGTCACTGCTGGCATCAAAAGCATCCTCTTGGCGGTTGTTAGCCGAGTCAATGAGTTGAGGTGGTTGCTGAATTGTGTTTCCCATGATCCCTTGCATGAAAGAGAAGGAGAAATCCATTGTTCTGCTCCAGCATCCTTAGCTTTCCCTTTTTCTCATAGGGCCTAAAAAAAGAAACAAGTGAAAAGATAAAGCAGTTGGTGGTGCAAGTTCTTTGGTGAAGTTTAAGAAGCCAAGACAAATGCTTGGAAGTGGGCTCGGTGAGAATTTCCCTCCATGCTAACACAATGAGTCTTAGGGCACTTCAAAGGCTAACAGATGTTTTATGGCATAAGCTTTAGTGTGCACTTCATCTGATGCATGAAGTGCTACCCTCAGTTAGAAAAGTATATATAAGATCCTAAGAAGAGTGCTTCTGGACTCCTCTAGTCCAACATCCTGTTCTCACAGTGGCAGGTCAGATGCCTGTGAGAAGCCTGCAAGCAAACAGCACTTTCTCCACTTGTGATTCCCAGCCACTGGCATTCAGAGACATACTGCCTCCAATAACAGAGGTAATACATAGCCATGATGGTTGCGTTCTACACACACCACACACAGAAGGGGGGAAAATGCATGTCTAGAATCTCTTGCATTTCACAGCCTTTCCCCTCACTGCTTATTTTCCCTCGTCTGTACCCATGTGTGGAGGCCTGGGAGACATGGCAATATAGCATGAATTCCCACTCACTTCCTGGCAGAGGGAGCTCGAGAAATTTCCTGCCCGGCGCCCGCCTGCTTGTATCCTAGCAAGTGGGCTGCCTCCTTCCTCCTGGTCACTCCTCCTGCCCACTCCCTCCTTATGTGCAATGGAAGTGGAGAATTGTGCCATGTAGCTGCTTGGCTCTTGCATGGCCGATATGCAGAGACCAGATTACAACACAAGGACTGGGTGATGTATCGTCCAAAACCAGTTTGAAGTCCATATCCAGGAATCAACTCTTGGTTGCTTCTTCTTCCCCACCTTATTTCCTCCTTCCTCCTTATTCCAGACATCATGATATATTGGTATATCGTGATGGTTAGCTGGTAATATATCAAGATGTTGAAAACCAGATCTCACTCAGCCCTATTTGTGTAAAATATATTAAAAATCTCTAAGCCATTAAAGGTGCCAAAAGCACCATGAACAATATGACTACAGTGGACCCTCTGGTTAAGAACTTAATTCGTTCCAGAGGTCCACTCTTAACCTAAGGTAGCACTTTAGCTAATGGGGTCTCCGGCTGACGCCACGCGATTTCTGTTCTCATCCTGAAGTAAAGTTCTTAACCCGAGGTACTATTTCTGGGTTAGCGGAGTCTGTAACCTGAAGCATTTGTAACCCAAAGTGTTTGTTACCTGAGGTACCACTGTAACTCTGTGGAGCTAAGGGCACTGGCTGAACTATTTTTTTAGTCAAGAGTTATCTACCTATACATTGCCCTGTATACCCCAGTTTTTATCTTTGGGATTATCTTGCATAAAAAATGTATCTATTAGACAAGAGCAACTACATTAGTATATATATGCTACATGTTCTTCCAAAAACTGAGTTTTCTTACATACTGATGTGAGCAACTCCATTTGTGTGGTGGCCATGACAAGGAAGCAGCAAATTATTTTACAATATCACTGATATGGAAGTAAAAACATAATCTTGCTATTCATGCATATATAATAAAGGTAAATTAAGTGGAGGTATCTCACAGCAAAAACATCCTAGGGCCTATTCAAAAGTTAAAACGGTAAAGGACCCCTGACAGTTAAGTCCAGTTGCAAACGACTCTGGGGTTGCAGTGCTCTGGCCGAGGGAGCCGACGAGGGAGTTTGTCCGCAGAGTTTTTCCAGGTCACGTGGCCAGTATGACTAAGCCGCTTCTGGCGAACCAGAGAAGCGCACGGAAATGCCGTTTACTTTCCCGCCGGAGCGGTACCTATTTATCTACTTGACTTTGACGTGCTTTCGAACTGCTAGGAGGGCAGGAGCTGGGACTGAGCAACAGGAGCTCACCCCGTCGTGGGAATTCGAACTGCTGACCTTCCGATCGGCAAGCCCTAGGCTCAGTGGTTTAGACCACAGCGCCACCCGCGTCCCTTATTCAAACGTTACTTATATCCCATTTTGGACTGTACACAAGGGAGAGAACAGAAGCATGCTGACAGCTCATGCACTCCCTCCCTTTCTATTCTCAATGCGGAGAGAGCAGAACATCCAACTTAGGAGGTCTTACCGTATTTTTCGCCCTATAGGACGCACTTTTTCCCCTCCAAAAATGAAGGGGAAATGTGTGTGCATCCTATGGGGCGAATGCAGGCTTTCGCTGAAGCCTGGAGAGCAAGAGGGGTCGGTGTGCACCGACCCCTCTCGCTCTCCAGGCTTCAGGAGAGCCGCAGCGCCAGCCCCACAAGGTCGGGGGACAGCGGGGAGGCGGAACGCCGCCATCCCACTGTCTCCCGATGTGGTTTGGAGGCTGACGGCGGGGAGACGCGTGCTTCTCCCCGCCGCCAGCCCCGCAAGCTCCAGGGACAGCTGGGAGGCGCAGCGCGTCTTCCCGCTGTCTGCGGACCTGGTCTGCAGGAGGGCGGCGGGAAGAAGAGCGCTTCTCCCCGCTGCCTACCCCGCAAGCTCCAGGGACAGCTGGGAGGCGCAGCACGTCTTCCCGCTGTCCCCGGACCTGGCCTGCAGGCGGGCGGCGGGGAGAAGAGCGCTTCTCCCCGCTGCCTGCCCCGCAAGCTCCAACCGGAGGAACTGTCTCCGTGGAAACTGGGTCTACCCGCCGCGGCGAAGGTGGGGACCCACTAGAAATCCCAGGTGGAAGAAGCCTGGGAACGTGGGGTTCGGCAGAGCACCAGGAGCGCCTCCCCTATTTGCGGGGAACCCCATTTTGGGGCTCCGGAGCAAAGGAGGGTGATCGGCGCGGTGCTGCGAACTGACTGCTATTTTCACGGAGGGAAGCCGCATTGCCATTGCCGGAGAGCGCTGACTTTTTCCTGTCGACAATTGGATTCTAAACAAGTACCCGTGAGTAGAAACGGAAAATTGGATCAAGAAATATTTTAATTTGGCACAGAAGCGGGAAGGTTCAAAACAGGAAGTCCGCCTTCCGCTTTCTGTAAATAGACTGAAGCAAAAATCTTGTAAGCTAATAGCCTGGAAAGTCACTTTACAAAGGTCGAAATTTCCTTCATTTATAACCATTAAAAACCCCTTGGAAGCAGGAGAAAAGGGGGGGAAATTAAACTGTTCAAGCCTGCTGGAGAGGGAGTAAAGGAAAATAAGTTTCCACCGTCTCAAACCTGGGAACGGGGTGCCAGAGACAGAAATTATCGGAGACGTTCATTGACTGTGAATGGAACATTTTGACAGATAGCAAGAAAAAAGAGAAACAACTTGATTCCACTGCTGCCTGTTGCATTCTAAAGAAACAAAATATTTGAAAACTGAAAGTAACTTTCTTTTGTTGGACATGATTTAAAAAGATGGACACAAATAGAAATTGTATCCTCTAGAGGGAGCTTGTCAAATTGTTGCTGCAGTTTACTTGGGGATTTCACAGCTGCGAGATTAACATTGTGGGACCAGACTGTGACCTTGAATAAAAATGTGTTTGGAAGAAGTCCTGGTGCTTGCTTTTTGCAAGACAAGTGCTTTGCTGGAGCAGTTGCATGAGAAGGTCGATTTGATGAATGAGAAGTTGGATTTGATGACTGTTGCAACTAGTGAATGTGGACAAATAGGGAATATTGACATAGAAATTATACAGGGACCAAGCCAGGAAACTGGTTCGACTGGGCAAATGCAAGGGCAGAAAATAATGGAGGAAGCTACGGTGCTACCTCAAGCAACACAAATGGTGAGACCCGAGGCCCTGCAGGAGTATAAGCCACTGTTTTGGAAGAATGAACTTGAATTAGGCCTGAAGGAATCTGGAGCTGAGGAGGATCTCAACTTTGGAGAGATTTTGAAATATGCTGTTAAAGATCTTTTGGATTATATTGATGATTGTGGGGAGTGGCACTGTGGGGAATGGGCTGGTTTGATGTGGGGAGAAGGACATGAGTATGTGTCAGAGCTGCCCTAGGTCCCAGCTCACAAAGGACCAACGCCGCTTCTTTGTTAAGTATAAAAGTCTTTATTGAAGTTCAGTTTCACTTCCACAGCCGCAGCCCTACGTCTCAAACTCTAGACTGCCGAAGCTCCATCTGAATCTCCTCCCCCCTGACACCAGTTTAAGATTCTAGCCTTGCTCCACCTCTTCCTTTGTTCTTTCCTCCTCTGGGTCCGCCTGTCCGTCGGGGTCTCGCCCTTCCTAGACTCTTCTGACGCTGAGTCCCCTGAATCTTCCCCCTCCCTCCGGCGGGCTTTAGGACCTGGTTCCCAATCCGGGTTTCCTGCTGTCCCGTGCGCCTGTACATTTGAACTTGGCGCGCGCGCCCAGCCTGCCATCTTCCTTCTGACCGTTACACTGCTGTCACTGCTCCCCCCTTCGGGGAGGCTAGCTGGAACTGACCTCCCCTCCGTTTCCCCACTTTCCGATGGAGGCGTGGTCAGCCCTGACTCATCTTCTCTCCCCGCTGGAGGAGACGCTGGTCCTGACACATGTGACTCTTCCCCCCCACTACGCTCTGGTGGGGAAGCTGGTCCTGATCCCCCGCTGCTGCTTTGGGAGTCCCCGCTGGCCCCTTGCTTCTGGTGCGTCCCCCCTGGGACCCCCCTTGCCCTCACCATCGGCGCCCCCTTCTGGGAATCTTCGGATTCGCTGGAGAAGCTCATGGAATCTCTCGGGTCACTGTCATACTCCCCTATGCTGCCCTCGGATTCCTCCCCTTCGCTCTCCATTTCCTCTCTCCCCTGTGCTTCTGCTCCTGAGCCCCTGACAGTATGGATGGAAATTCCCTGGAGACCTACTCCCTAAGGAGAAAGGAAAGAAACTAAGAAAGAGACCAACAAAAGTCAAGGAAAAGTGCAAGCATAAACAAGAAGAAAAAGATCTGCAGAAGGGGCATGGAAGAGACTTAAGAGCCTCGGATATCAGACTACCAGGTTGATGGACTAGACGGAATTGGATAATAAGGACTGACACAAACCGAGACCAGGAAGAAGGGACGTTGGATGATAACTGGAAGAGTCTATAAAGAAAAAATTTTATTTTGGGAATTAGTGTAAAATTAATGAATATTAGGGAGAATGTTGGAATGAAATTGTCTGGCTTTAGCAGAAATGATATAAGGATAAATAAGTATTAAGTTTTTAAGTTTTAAGGTATTTTACGGTATTTTATGCTAAGATAAGGTTAAGGTATTTTATGGTAAGATAAGGTTAAATAAAGTAAGGTAAATTGAACATCAGAATATGGTGAAAGATGGATAGGATGTATAGAGTTAATTAATTGGTTATAAGATAAAATATAGAAAGGATTTGCTGAAACAATGACTGAATCAGGATACAAAAAAAGGGAGGTGTGAGGAAGTCAGGGAAATAGGCAGATGAAAGATAGGATATGGAATGACTGATTTGTTTTTAACTATTTTTATTTTTCTGTATTTTGTATCTTTTGTCTTCTTTTTTTCCTTTTTTATATTTTTGTATTTCCTCTGAAATTTTAATAAATATTATTATAAAAAAAAAAAAGAATCCAGGCTAGGAAGGTGGTATCTTTTGAATGACTACGTACAGAAAACGTTTAAAGACCTCCTCAGGCAGCATGCAGATGAAGATAGCAAAAGAAATCTAGGTTATTTTGAAGAACACTCCTTTAAATTTGACACACATTGTGATGGTTTTATGAACAAACTGTTCAGCTGAACTACTTGCTGGCAAATTTGGCCCTCTGTATCAACAACCAGCTTGCATTAGCACTCTACACTCCAGATCCAAGAATAAGCTTTTACAGTACTGTATTGCTGATCCCAGGCCAATGGGACATACAGCACAGAATAAGCATAATGGCTCTCCCTCCTCTCCCCACAAAAAACATTTTAAATACACACAATATATCCACCATCCCAATGTTTCCTTCCTAGCTGGTGTTCTGAATTCAACAATATACCAAGTCCTAAACGTTTTGCACTCAGACTTATTATGACAGTTGAGAAAATGAACCCCAAAATGCAACTATGCACACAGCTTATAACTTCATGTTTGATCAGCAATGCCTGTTTTATATGTTTGTTTGAATAAACAAACAATTACTTTGCTATTTTGCTAAGTACAAAACATTTCTAAAGGGACATAAGTTTTTAAAGTGGCAAATTTAGGAAACTTGACTTCACTTTCCTAAAATCTGGTCTACAGTACAGTGGTACCTCAGGTTACATATGCTTCAGGTTACAGACTCCGCTAACCCAGAAATAGTGCTTCAGGTTAAGAACTTTGCTTCAGGATGAGAACAGAAATCGTGCTCCGGCGGCGAGGCAGCAGCAGGAGGCCCCATTAGCTAAAGTGGTGCTTCAGGTTAAGAACAATTTCAGGTTAAGTACGGACCTCCGGAACGAATTAAGTACTTAACCTGAGGTACCACAGTATGAACATTCTTTCTCTTCTATCATCTTGCAATTTAACATACAGTATTCCATTTACTAATGACACAAATTCAAAAATATAAATCCAGCACAGCTGGGATCAGGGAAAGTACAGAATGAAAAAACACAGATGCACTCACTCTCTCTCACACACACACAACTTTTTAAAAATGGGAAAATTGCTCAAAACAGAGAGCAACAGCTATGGCAAATTACATCTACAACTAAAATGAAAGTCATTCTGGGAACCTGGTTGTAAGGGTGACATAAATACTAAAAGGAAGGAAGCAGCAGCTCAAGATTCTTAAGACAGATCCCTGGTTTGAAGATCAGGCCACAGGAGTTCATGCTTTTGTTGGTTTTACTGTCATTTATAGTCTTGGAAATGGCTTCAATTCTTGATTTAAATCCTAGTAAAGAGCAAACCTTTAAGAATGGAATGTAAGGAACTAGGTTATTCAATTCCATGTCCCTGAGAATCCTAGCATACATAATTGGCACCATTTAAGAGTCAAAGAGAGAAATAATGCCTCCCCCATTTTCAGAACTGCTCTACAATAGAGAAAAGTTGGAGGAGGGAAAGGAGCTGCTGTGCTTAGAAAGGAGAAGCCACAGCTGCTGACAGCTTGGTTTTCCTCTGCAAAAGCAGTTTTGGCAGAGCAGCAGCAGAGGGGGAGTTGTACTGCTATGCCCTGACATTCCTGTTCGTAGAACAAAGGAAGAGAGGAGGGAACTTTTTATCACAATCTACAGCAGACACTCAACATCCTGGCCTGTTTGTCCACCCTTAAAAGTCATCCCTCCAGCATTCAAATAGTTCTTTTTCCAGGATACTTTCTGCAGGTTGAGATGTGAAATAGCCGACCAAACACATGCCCAATATAAAAAAATCAGCAGTACAGTGGTACCTTGGGTTAAGTACTTAATTCATTCCGGAGGTCTGTTCTTAACCTGAAACTGTTCTTAACCTGAAGCACCACTTTAGCTAATGGGGCCTCTCGCTGCCGCTGCACCGCCGGAGCACGATTTCTATTCTCATCCTGAAGCAAAGTTCTTAACACGGGGTAATATTTCTGGGTTAGCGTAGTCTGTAACCTGAAGCGTATGTAACCTGAAGCGTATGTAACCTGAGGTACCACTGTAGTTCAGTGACAAGTGTAAAACCTCAAAAGGATAAAAAGCATAATCTTGTTTACCTCAATCACTGGCTGCTCCACACTGACAGTAAACTGCAGAGAAGTGTGTCACAAGTGCTTGAGTTGACTGTAGATAATAATACTTTAACACCACACTGTGCTGGTCCTAAATGTTAAAGTGATCTCTGGTGTATATTAAAATTACTTTTTAGAAATGTGATAGGTTTTGCTACAAGGCAAGGAAAAGAACTACATATTGCAATCAGGGTAGCTGAGCATTTCCTGATATGCCTGGCTTCCAGAGTAACACACTTTCTTGCTCCGACAACTAATCATTTATTTTTATTTTTGCTTTATACAGAAGACATTACAATGCAGTGCAGCTGCATTGATAAACACTCAGCTAAAATCAAAATTCCACGAATTTCCAACAATTAATTTTACCAAAGTTCATTGGGGATGTTAGGAGCGGGTGGATGCTAGCATCATACACACAGGATCCTCTCCAGAAGCCCTCCTTCAGGTCCCCAAGAGGTGAGAAGAGATGGCTCATCTGTCACAGAGCTCAATGCCTTTGGTGCTGGATGGAGAGTTTTTATTCACCCAGGCCTTTTAGATGTTGGGTTTTATGAAATTTTTAAATATGGCTTATTGATCATTGTTCTGCTACTGTTATAGGATGCATTTTCTATTACTTTTTTAGTATTTCAGCTGCATTAGCAACTCAGAAATCACTTGAAAAGCAAGATATTAATGCTCTAAAGTAATTAAATAAACATTATTACAAAATACAGTGGTACCTCAAGATGCGAATGGGATCCATTCCGGAGCCCCGTTTGCATCTAGAAGCAAATGTAACCAGTGATGGCACGTCTGCGCATGCGCACATTGGTTTTCATCGCTTCTGCGCATGTGCGTGATGTCATTTTGAGCATCTGTGCACGCGGCAAAACCCGGAAGTAACGCGCTCCGTTACTTCTGGGTTGCCGCAGAGTGCAACTCGAATGCGCTCATCCCGAAGCACATTCAACCCGAGGTATGACTGTATAGCAATAAGCAAACTTCATGACAACTATAACCAACATGAAAACTTTAAGCACATTTTTACATTATTGGTATTTATTAATTTGTATCCCACTCTTCCTTTCAAGGCAGCAAACATTAAAATGTTACATTTTATATTTAATGTTCCTGAAAAAGAACATGATGCAATACCCAAGGAACAGGCTGCAAAAAGCAGAGTCAACAAATGGTCAAACTAGGACAAAGAGTCTGACCCCCTGCAACACCATTATATTGCATTAACTCCAGCATCCCATTTTGTGATGGTAGGCAAATAGCCAGCATTTCACTGATGGAACATAACCCTTTCATTAGTAATGAGACACGGTTAGACTGAGAGAAACAGAATATCAGAAAGTCAGCACAAAGCTTTACATCCTCCTTCATCAATACAGTTGTACTTTGGATCCCGAATGCCTTGCAACTTGAATGTTTTGGCTCCCGAACGCCGCAAACCCGGAAGTGAATTTTCCAGTTTGCAACCGTTCTTTAGAAGCCGACTGAGTGCAGGAAGCTCCTGCAGCCAATGGGAAACCGCACCTTGGTTGTCAAACGTTTTCAGCAGTCAAACGGACTTCTGGAATGGATTCCATTCAACAATCAAGGTACGACTGTAATTACAATTCTGCATTTTTCTAGAATGTACACAAATGATGTAATTCATTATTAGGGTAGTATTTTTCCCAATCTGATAAACACAATGCTACTCAATTGCAATTCTAGACACACACAAAAGGTTAAGTTTAACCTCAAAAGTAAGCCCAGGCTTAACTTGTAGGTTATCTATCATATGGCATTATTCAGCCCATTAAGCACTTTTAAGTCCCAGCAAGTGCTTAGCTGTCCGACAATAAAAATAAATGGGAATTTAGAATTGCTTAAATTTGATCATGTGCAGTGTTCTGAGTAGAGGCACTGCAACCTTCTGGGGGTCACATGGCAGTGGTGGGTAGCCCAAGGGACATGACGTAGCTTTGTACTGGAAGCTACAGCCCAGTCATTCAGAAGTCAAGCTATTTCTACATGTGCGTGCCTCCATCCAGGCAAGCAAAAGGCATTATTACAGTTCAGTGACACACTGCATCTAGAAGGGGAGGCGTGGAGCAGGGCCGGTGAGAAATGTGAGCTTGAGAAGGGGTGTGGCCTGAAAAGAAAAGGACCAGACAGGCAGAACTATAAGGCTGAAGTGGACCCCTGGATCTGAGACAGTAAAGCTTTTCTGTGTTTGCCCTACTCTCTGAACTAGAGAGTTCAACACGGCAACCTCCCTGCACACTTTCCATCAGCAGATGAAACACTGCCTGGGTACTGGTCAGCTTATTTATTTTACTCTGATTATGACACTGCTGTTTATGGCTTTTGTGGCATTCTGTTTATATGGTATCATATTACAGACTTTTTTCCACATCTTGTTAAGAGTATGAGAGAGAGCAGCTACTAAATTATATAAAAATAATTATATATACACTACAATAATTAGCAACACTACCACCAGAGGAGCGGACTGGACAACATAATCTGCAATCTTAACCCCACTGAATTCCACAGAACTTAATTCTGAGTAGACATGGTTAGGATTCCATTAGTAGGCTTCAACAGTAAATCAATGACACCCTCTTTCAAAAGAGGTGTGTCTGGGCTAAGGTGTCAGCTATCTAACACTATCAAACTTGCATACAAGCAGCCATACAGGGAAGAAAATCAAGGCCTTCATGCTGCCTACCATTTTTATATGTATGTATATAGTCTTTCAAGTATAAAAAATCTTCCATTTGCAAAATAAAAATTTTGCCTTCTTTATGTAACAAGAAACACAGGATGCTATTTTCACTAGATCAAGTAGGTTTTCAAAATAAGCTCAGTTCGAGTATTTTAAAGCCTAGCTGGTCCAACAAAGGCATCATCTCATGGGTCTGGGGTTTCTCATTCCCACATAAATTGCCAACACTCTGGTTGTTTTGTATATTTATATTATAGAAAGCATAGTCTAAACAGTTTTATGAAGAGCAAAGCAGTTCATCAACCTAGCCATCATACAAAACGTTATGAGTCATTTCCAACTTTACATACACATAGCGCTGAAGTAAAAAAGTAATCAATTTAAAGTGAAAAATAATTATTCCTAGAAAGCATTTTGTTACAAACTTCCCCTTTGCCAACGTCCTTGTCCTCTCTACTGGAGCCAAACATTACTACTTTAACTGATTCAATAGCACCTGGTGTCATCCACTGATCATCTTTTACTAAGACTTGCTTAGAGAAAATAGTAACAAGAAAGAACAGCACTAGAGTAGCAGACATTGCCTAGTGTTACACAGAACATGGTGCAGTTATGAAAATGTTAATGAAATATTGTTATCCTGCATATAACTGCAGCATTGCAGCCAATAATAGTAATAAATTATATCTTGCCCCCAGAGTATTAGGGTTTTTAAGGGCAAAAACAGGAACACTGAGAAGCAGATGTGTAAAAATGAAGCAAGCATATCAAAATATGATACTTTGATTTTAAAACAAACCGACACAGGATTTATCCAAACATGCAAAGATTGTGGCTGATTGACAAGACATTCACATTTATACTTCCGTCCAATCAACAAAGAAAAACAAAATGAACAAACTACAAACATTAGAGATACAATCAGAATATGGAGCCTCTCTCCACTGCAGAAAAAACCCTCGGATGCTATCAATTCAAAAAAAATTACCAAAGCATCACACAAATATACCTGCTTCCCACTAATCAGATACCTGAACAGCAATTTGTCTCACATCTCTGTTGTCTGCTGTACATGAAATACAAACAACAGCATCTGCACAGTTCAATGGCAGTTAAAATAAAGGAACACTTAGCTATCTGTACAGGAATAGAGTCAAGAAAAAGCATTAAGAAAAATGTAGGAGGAAATCCCTTCGTGTATAATATTTAAAACACAATCAGTAAGTAAGTTTCATCTTGCTGTTCACAAACAAGTGTGCCTTTTGTCGACAGCCTTGGCAATGTCATTTCCTTGTTTACTTAAAGAAATTGCTGAAGACGGTTCAGCCTTCTGCCATTTACAACAGAGACAGCCCCTCTACCTATTTAATTCTTCATGAAAATGGAGAGAAAAATGTCTGTATAATCCCGCTGCAGATTTGTATTGAAAAGGGTTAATTTCTGCACCACAGTCCCCTAGCAGTACTGGCTGCAGAAAGGAATGAGAAGGAGGAAAGATGTTCCTTTCTCAGCCTGCTTATGATAAATTTCAGAATGGTATGATTTTAAGATAGAGAATAAGGAACAAGGAGAAGGATCTTAAAGATCATTTGATAACCCAAAGCAAGTCTTGTTTCTTTTGGGGAGTAGGGGGTCTAAAGAGATTTACACTGCAGTATATGGAAGCAAACATGGCTGCCTCTGCCCCTTTAAATCCAAATGGCCCTACTCCATCACATTAAACTATTATCTGATCTATCCTCAATTATTCCTCAACCCTTCTTTGAAAAACAAAGAGGGTGCCTCTCCCTTTAGCAACAAGAGATCACTTTCTAGAACTCTAGGTTCAAGCCTTAATAGGGCATTCATGCAAATTTATACGTGTAGGCAGGCACTGTATATACATACACAAAAGGTTGTGTTATTAACAGTCCCAGATTAGACTTCTCCAACTCCAAGGCCAATTCCAACACTACCCCATGACTATTTATGGCTTTTTAGTTAGAATGTCATGCAAAACAGCAACCCCATGGCAAGCGACATAACCAATTCCACATCCACAGTCCATATTCTCACACTTATATATGACACTACATTAAGGCCATCTCGCCAGACTCCAGCACAGTTATTCTATTATTGTACTGGTTACAACACACAACCCATAGCAACACTTTGTGTATAAATTATTTCATAATGTATTTTCCTATATTGTTTCTCATATCCTTTAAGCCAACAGTCTTGAAGAGTCTAACACTCCAAACCACCTAAAATGCCTCAGCAACTGTGTTTTCATTGTCATGTTGACAACATCAACCACAACTATAGGACTATAGTTGAGGTTATAGGACTATAACCTCCTTGCATACCAGCTGACTTTATTATTTATCACCAAATCATCAATCCCATTTTATTTTATTTATTAAATTTGTACATCTCCCTTCATCTGCAGATCTCAGATGAAGTACAAAATACATGATAAAAACAACCATAACCCCACCTCCCACAAACAAATTAAAAAGGCATATACAGTGGTACCTCGGGTTACATACGCTTCAGGTTACAGACTCGGCTAACCCAGAAATATTACCTCGGGTTAAGAACTTTGCTTCAGGATGAGAACAGAAATCGCGTGGCAGCAGCAGGAGGCCCGTGGTGCTTCAGGTTAATAACAGTTTCAGGTTAAGTACGGACCTCCGGAACAAATTAAGTACTTAACCTGAGTACCACTGTACTGTAAGATGTTAATCAGTCAAAGGACTGATTGAAGAGGAACATTTTTGTCTGGAACCTAAAGGTGTATAATCATAATGCCTCAACCCGCCTCCAGCCTTCGTCCCAATTCTGGCATCCTCAAAATCCCATTGCTCTATGTGAGATCTAGCCTCCAGTCATCATCCCACTTCCACTCCATCTGTTTCAGAGTCCTATAGCACCCATACATCCTCACATTCCTAGGTCTCCCCAAACCCCCATTCCCCCAGAATATATATGCTGCCCATACCTCCCCTCTGCACTATCTACCACATACAGTGGCACCTCAGTTTAAGAACAGCCCTGTTTACAAATGATTCAGTTTACGAACTCCGCAAAACTGGAAGTAGTGTCCTGGTTTGCGAACTTTACCTCAGTCTAAGAACGGAACCTCATTAGGGAAAGTGCACCTCAGTTTAAGAACAGTTTCGGTTTAAGAACGGCCTTCTGGAACGGATTAAGTTCGTAAACCGAGGTACCACTGTACTGTCAGGGATTAAGCTGCTGTGGAATAGTTTTTATGTATTTTAATAAAGTGTTTGATGTTTTGATGATACTTTGTTGGCGTACTTTCGCTACAAGTTCTTGGTGCTGCTACTGCTAAATGTCTACCAAACACACAAATACTATGGTACTCAGAGCCAAATCCACTATGAAAAGTCCTTACTTCCACATCTAATGACCCCCTGACTCTTTAGAGCTCTCCCTCAACTGGTGGTATATTAACCAATTCACTACTACTGTATACATATCTCCTCAAGAGACCCACTAAGCTCAACGGGGCTCACTCCAAGAGCTAAGGGACTATTAGGTCCAAATTTGGAAACTTACATACAGTACTTTGCCATCTCACTTTGCCATGAACTCATTATGTGGTCTTCAGCAACCCACTGTCTCTCAGATCAAATTCTGATATAATAATAGCTACAGGTTATTTGTCATGATTTTATATTGCCCTTTCTCCAAAGAATTCAGGGCAGCACACATAGTGTTAGGCTGAGAAATATTGAATGGCCTAAGGTCACAAAGTGAGTTTAACAGCTGAATGATGATTTGAACCCACTGATCCTAATGCACACCACATTTCAGATTACAGTGGTACCTCGGGTTAAGAACTTAATTTGTTCTGGAGGTCCGTTCTTAACCTGAAACTGTTCTTAACCTGAAGCACCACTTTAGCTAATGGGGCCTCCCGCTGCCGCCGCCGATGCGCGTGATTTCTGTTCTCATCCTGAAGCAAAGGTCTTAACCTGAAGTATGACTTCTGGGTTAGTGGAGTCTGTAACCTGAAGTGTCTGTAACCTGAAGCGTCTGTAACCTGAAGTACCACTGTACTGAGGGCTACTTTCGATTACAGATATACCCTAAAGCACGGGGGAGGGGGCTTGAAAATGCCCACTTGTACTTGCCTGTGCCAAGTAAGGTTTGCTTCTTGGAAACTGGGAAGGGAAAGCTTTTGCTTCCTGCGCTGGGTTCCCACCTCATCTCTCCTTAGGTCCCCAAACTGCTACATAAATATGTCTGTCCAAGCCAATACCAAAGGGAGGGATGTCACCCATGCAGGAGCAAAGGAGGAAGACCAGGTGGGGATGACTCTGGCTCTCGGGGTCGTGGGTTTGAGCCCCGCATCGTGCAAAAGATTCCTGCATTGCAGCGGGTTGGACTAGATGACCCTCGCGCCCCTTCCCACTCTACCGTTCTACCATGAGAAGCCTAACACCCTTCAGCGCACGTTTTCATCAAGGGTCCTGTAGATGAAAAACGAAAGGAAAAATGGAGGGCCCTAGGGCTCTCCAAAAGGCAAATATTGGACACGGAGGAATGCTGAGGACTAGCAACTTGGGGAGGCTCGTTCGCAAGGCGACGTCTCCGCCCCCTGCCCCCCCCTCCGTGGCGCCTCACCGTCAGTCTGTTCCATTCTAACTTCCCCGCCGTATCGGACCGATCGCCACCGGGACGCGTAACGGAGGAAGCGCGGCGGAAAGGGCCTCGCCGGGCCGGGCTCGGCAAAGGGGGCGGGCCAGGCCCCGCCGTAGGCCGCGCTCGATCCCCGGCCTCAATTGACGCGGCGCTCCCGCCGCCGCCGCCTCCTCTGCCTCTGCCTCCTTCTCCTCCGTCGCGGGCGGCGCAGGAGCCTCCTCGGGGGCTGCGGGCGAGGAGTCCGGGGAAGAGAGGGGGCGCTGGCGCTCCGCTCTCGCTCGCTCGCTCGCTCTCAGGCCCCGGCCTCGGCCCTGCCCGCCGCCTTCGCCGCCGCCTTTCTTCTCGCGCAGCACAAAGCTCCCTCAGAGGCAGCGCCGGAAGAAAGCGGCGCCTTATTGGCTGCTCGCGCTGCGCCAGGCGCCGGGCATGCTGGGAGTTGCAGTTTCCCGCCTGGACGGGTAGGGCGGAGGGCGCGCGCGCTTGTCCCGGGGCAGCAGCGCCAGGCGGCGGCGGCGGCGCTCCAGTTCCCTCCAGCCCAGCAGACAGGGCGCTGCCTTGGGGGACGGGGAAGCCGTGGCTCTGACGGGGTCCCGCAGGTACAGCCCGGCTGGCAGGAGGGGTTGGGGTCCCAGAGGATTTGGGGCTCCCCTGTGAGGCCTCCAGGTGCCCCGGCCGCGCGGGCCAAACTCTTCCACTAGGGAAGGCGGAGACCCGCTCTTGGCGCTCGGGGAAGAGGCCCAGCTGTGGCGTGGACACTTCTGCACCAACATGCAGGCCCAATTTGTGGGTTTTAATTCACATATTCATTGGAATGGCTAGACTGGGCTTCCCCTCAATTCTACAGAATGCCGACTTAAAAACAAATAAGCATAATCTGTCACCTCTCTTCAAGTCTTGTTTGGACAAGAATGAGCAGACTTGTGATTTCAGGACTCTGGAAACTGGGCAGAGAAATTTAAATGACATAGATGAGATTCAGAACTTAGAAAGAAGGCTAATATAATACAGAATTGCTATGTACATACAGCCATGTCTGTAACTTGAGGCATACTTGTTGGGTGGGTGGGCATGTAAACCATACAGCCAAACCTCCTGCTGAGGGCAGAACATCCAAACCTAGAGCAGACCCAACAGATGGTTGGCCAGCTCCTACTAACAGCATCTTGTGGCCAAGCTAGTGCCTAATGGCAAGCCTCAAAGCGGAACCTGCGCACAAGAGTCTTCGCCTTCTCCCAGTGGGTGTTTCCCAGCAACTGGCATTCCGAGGCGTCATTGGAGGTGGAACAAAGACATAAGGCTAGTAAGCCATCCATAGTCTTATCCTTCATGAATTTGTCTAATTCTCTTTTAAAGCCACCCAAGTGTTGGTGGCTTGACCTCCACTGAGGGAGTCTTCCACATCCCTGGGTAACGGATTCCATTATCAAACTGCTCTTACTGTCTAAAGGTTTCACCTAATGTTTTGCTAAAATAGTATATCATTGTATAACTTAATCCCATTTGGTTTAGTCCTTCCCATCCTGAGGCAGCAATAAAACTGCTAGCAATTTGCAAAGCTAAGCCGTGTCTGGTATGGTTTCAGATTGGATAGGGACCTTAAATGGGTTGAGGTTCCTGCACTGCAGGGCGATAGGACCCTTGGGGTTTTTTCCAACTCTATGATTCTAGGAAAAAAGCCTTTGCCTGCCTCTATATAGCAGCCCTTCAGATTCTGGAGTAGTGCTCTGATGTCTCCCCTCAGTCATCTCTTCTCCATCAACCTTTCCTCAGGATTTATTTTCTGTACCAATGGCCATCTTCATGGCCTTCCTCTGCACCTGCTCTAATCCATCTACATCCTCAAAATGCAAGCCCAGAAACTGGGCACAGTCCACTGGATGTATTCAGAATAGTGCTGAATGATGTGGAAGTAGGCCTTCTCATTCGCATTCTCTCTAGCCACTTTACACTTCTAACTTCATGTTCAGCTTGTGGCTGACTACAGTCCCAAGCTCATTTTCACATGTGTTACTGCCATATCAGATCTCCCCCATCTTATACATCTTGTTCATGTGCCTAAATAGATAACTTTGCATTTTCATTCTGCTGAATATCATTTTATTAATTTTTATTCCTGTCTCCTGAGATGGTAGCAATACCTCCTGGTTTTGTGTCATTTCCAAAGTGTTCCCTCTATCCTTTAATCTAAGTCATTGATAAAACTTTGCCTGTTGTTTAAGTATGCTGCTGATCAAAATATCAGGGGGGACTTTACCCCATGCTTTGCTGAAATCCAAATAAAGTATGTCCACAGCATTCCCACTATTGACTACGCTAGTAACCCAATTTTTAAAAAATCTATATAGCTTGGCAGGGTTTGTTTTTGACAGTCCACGCTGGCCCTGACTAATCACTGCATAGTTATTTACAGTACTTGAAAAAATTACCTTGATCTTCAGTCCCCAAAAGACTCCCAGAATAGCTTACAGACCAACAGACATAATAGAGTTCCTGCCCTCAGACTTACAATCTAAAAGGACACAATCTAAAATGACACAAAAGGAAAATTGATTGTGAGGGTGGAGGAAATAAGCAACTTGTGCACTCCATATCAATTCTACTACCTTTCCCAGTCAGACTGATTCTGTGGTTTTCTCAAACTTTCTTACCTAAACCCACTTTTTAATATAGAAGATTAGGACAACATTTGCCAGTCTCCAGCCCATCTGGCTCAACAGCATCTAGATTATTTAGCAGTAGTTTTCAGACAGAATACATTTGCGGTCCTACCTAGAAACATCCAGGATTGAACCTGGAATTGTCTGCATGCAAAGCACATGTTCCACTCCTGAGCTATGGCCCCTCCCTTACAAAGGTAAATTTGTCTGATGATTTCTCAGCCCCCTCTTCCACCAAAAGACTTTAAGAGATAAAAATGTTGCACTAAACTTTCTATTTTATTTTTAAAAAATACTTCTATACTGCCTTTTACTCCAGAGAGTATCAAAGCATAGATTGTAAAACATATCTGGAAAATATTCATAAGAATTATAGTAGGGTGCTAAATTCTTGACATTAAAGGTCAGGAAATATCTGAGCATGCCAGAAGCAACTGACAGTTGGTAGTGTGTATTTGACTGCAAAAAACAATCTGAAGTGTAATGCATAATGTAAATTATGATAGGCCTGGAGATTGGCCTTCCACTGCATGTGCTTTTAGTGGGGTTCAAAAGAGGTATTGTGGGAGAAATGACCATGTGGAATATGCATAGACTTGATAGGCTTCCCTTCTGGACAGAGTAGGCTGGGGTAGAGACTTGAGGGCCAAATGCAGCCCTCCAAACTTCTCTATCTGACCCTCAGGACTCTCCCCATACCAGAAGCCCTCCCCAGGCCTCACCTCTCACTGGTACCTGGGCTGCCACTCCTGGAATATTTCTGGCTGGCTGGAAGGCATTCTTGACCTCTGGTGATGATGCCTCTTGCTTGCCTTGCCTTGATAGGGAGGCAGGAGTGAGTGTGCATTAGAAGCAAAGATAAAGCATATATTCAAAAGGTTGTCCAGAAGGCTGAAAAGGGTTCCCCAGGCCTGCATTGGAGTCTGAAAGAGGAGAAAGTGGTCTGGAGTTGGAGGGAGTTGCAGCCTTAAGGATTCAGAGGGTGACTGGTGGACTGCTAGGCTGCCACAACCTATAAAGGGAGATGGAAGCCATGAAGAAGAAAAACCTGGCCGTTTGTTCAAATCAGCTTTCATAGGCCCTCCTCCTGCACCCATGAGAATGGATACGTGGGTTGGAAACCAGAAGTGATAGGGCCTTCTCAGTGGTGGCTCCATGGTTCTGGAATTCCCTTTCATACAGTATCTGGAAAGTCCCTTCATATATTCTAATTTGCCTTTCTTAAACAATGTTATTTCTGTCAAAGATTCCTGAGACTTGATGCTTCCTTACTATTCTGGAGTCTTCAGTTTTCAACTGTACACACATCTCTCTCAGATGGATTTCCCCCAGTTATACACTGCTTTGTAAGGAAGATTATAAAATGCTTTCGATAAACAAAGCTAGGGAACAGGTTGTGTTCTTTCTTTTGGAGGCTTTGGCTACATCTGATGCTTCTTGATTTGGAGGGAGGTACAGGTAGACAGAAGCACCAAGGGCAGGGCAGGGGGCTTTAAATTGCTTCAGTGTGTTAGCATGTCTTACTCATTACAAGATGAAGTGGTCACAGCCTGGGTAGGAGTGATGTAGCCAAGAAATTCTACAGACTCATTTTGTAATATACAGAAGGCAGTTCCAGATTCCGGTGAATCAATTTGCATTACAGCATCTTGTTGAGTTCCTAGCTCTACCTGTTGGATGGTTGCCATCTGGACAGGAGACTGAAACTGTAGGTGGGGTGTCATTCTGAATGCTCACAGACATGTACACAGATCCCTGCATGTAGACAACTAGCACATCACGCCGAAAGTTTGCATATCATGCTCTCCCCGCAGTGGAGACTTTTATGTCAGGGGTTGCAATAATGCAGGAAAGAACTGTGTTGCTGCGGTTCTTCATTACTGGGAATGACAGCAATAGGGGGACTGATGTGCTATTTTGTCCTGGGTTCAGAGCAAGGAGAGATCTTCCACACAAGCCTGGAAAAGAAGACATGATGAAGGCTTTTCAGTGTTTTCCTTTTCTTAAATTTTTGAAGCTGATTTCTGGTGAGTCAAGGTTAAAATGGTATAACTTGCTCAGGTGTGAAAAAGGCTAAAATCTTAAATGTTTGCTTAGGCTGAGCAAAGTAGTCACTGGTAATGGTTTGCCCTTACCATATGGAAACAGAAATTAAGATATAACTGAATTAATGAATGCACACCTGTCATTGGATATAGAAAAGACAGCAAGTCAGGATGTAGAATGGCTAATCAGTGGCACAGCCATTTACATCCTCTTTAAATGAAAATACATAAACGCGCACACCACACTGAGAGATGGAGGATGCTGTTAATTACTAATAGATTGCATTTAATTACTAATGCATTGCATAAAGACAGGGAGCATGCAAGATTCTGGAGGATCAATATAGCATCTGTCTCAGGTTCTGCTTTTAGCTGCTGGGGTTTGACATCTGGGCAAGAGACTGGGAATAAATACCATCATTTTCTGTTGTAGTCATTAATGCAAGATGCAGAGGAAATCATTTGCAATTCATTCCACTCTTGCCCAAATCTGAAACATCCAAAGTAAATACATTGGGAATGAAATCTATTGTTACTAAGCCAAAAGGAAAGCACAACAGGCGTGTGAAGGGAGAAGAAACCTTACATCCAGCAACAGTAAAAGGGAAAGAAAGGGGGGGAAGCAATGTTGGTTTTGAGGGGAGACATGAAAAGAGTGATGCCTGTTTCCAGAATACCGTAATCAGAAAAAAACTCAAGTACCAGGGAAAATGAGATACATGTTCTTATGAGAGATGAAAGGTTTTTATCATTTTCTTAACAGAGGCTGGATGTGGATCTCCACATTTCCCTTATTTCTCACAACCACAAGCAAATAAACAATATATTTGGCTTGTATGTGTTCTTGGGTAATCCAGACTATATGAATATGCATTTTAAAGCAAATATTCTATTTTAAAATCGTAGGTTGGGGTGTCTTAGGAATGACTTCCCTTCATCATCCTGCTGTTCTTACATTACCAAAATATACAATTTTTACCCCAAAATAGGACCATGGAGGACATTAACTGCATAGGCTGCATGGGCGTGGGGAACCTTTTTCAGCCCACATTCACTTCAGGTTGAGTAGGGCCACGGATGCGACTCTTACCTTTAAATCAACCCCACAAGTTGGAGGCTTCTACCCACACCCCACTCCATCCAAGCAAGAGTTAAAGGACATGCTCCAGCCAGGTGGCTTTTTAATCTTTGAACCAGAATTGAACCCGATAGCCCTTCAAATAGAGGATTGCCTTCTGTTCTCCCTCTGGAAGGGTCTCCTTGCAGAGCTAGGTTGACATAGAAGATACACAAAACAAAAAATTTTTTTCCCTTCCAGTAGCACCTTAAAGACCAACTAAGTTAGTTCTTGGTATGAGCTTTCGTGTGCATGCACACTTCTTCAGATACTGAAGAAGTGTGCATGCACACGAAAGCTCATACCAAGAACTAACTTAGTTGGTCTTTAAGGTGCTACTGGAAGGGAAAAAAATTTTTGTTTTGACTATGGCAGACCAACACGGCTACCTATCTGTAAATAGAAGATACACGATTGCTTAGCATTTCCCCACTCATTTATCTCCTTTTGCACACTTTCTTAGGTGTGAAATCCATAGAATTCAGTGGGATTATTTTCAGCAAACATGCATCTGCTTGAGCTACATGCAACATAATGGGATGTTTATCTAATGCTGTATTTTTGCATGAAAAGCTTTTCATTTACAAAAATGCACTCTTTAAAAAATTTTGTAACATGTACCAGTCAAACTGGGCAGTTTCAAAGCTTTCATTATTTTTCCAGGAAAGTATCCCTAGAAAGTGTGCATGGATTAATAATAATAATAATAATAATAATAATAAATAATAGATAAATAATAGATAAAAATGCATAGCTCTTTGGCAATGTCCAGAATTAACATACTAAGAGTTTTCAATGCCTTCATGATTCAATCCCTTGATATAAATAAATAAATAAATAAATAAGCGTATGTTATTGGGTTGTCAAGGCCACCCAGGCTTAAGCATCATACTTATGGTCATTGTATCATTTTGCCACCACCTTTGACCATCCAGGAATACTATCTCTCCTTGTGTAGGATATCTAATGTCTTCAACAGTTCCTAATTTTCCTTAAAGTGTTGTTCTCCTTTCCCTTTTAGATCCTAGTCTGAATTATCTAATTTCTTTAACTTGGCATTGGGCTTTGGAGTGAGCCCAAGCTCGAGGGATTGTTTCCCACGTGATCTAAGGCTCTAAACAGCTTTGAGTTACACGACATAATTGCACCTAGGGCTAAATGCAAGGAAAACAAGCTACCCAATCCTGTGGAGATATGAAGGATGTAGCTGGTTGCTGTCTTGCCCAGGCAAGCATCTGGCTCACGACACTGGCATTCTTTCATGGTTAGAGTTAAGAGGAAAAGGAGGTGGCCAAAACATACTAAAAATATAAGTTGTACATACAACTGGTCCACCTCACAATGCAGTTGTGGGCATGGCTTTGTCACAAGGGTGTCCTTGAAAGATACGGTTTATTTACGAGTGGACAAGCAGAATCTATTGGAAGCATGTGGACTCATTCAAGTCATCAGATGCCCAGATAGGATCTGATTCTATTCATATAATCTGTATATGAGTCCAGTACTGAATTTCTTGGATGCTTTGGAGTCTTTAACTGCTTATGGTAAAGTACTTTGAGATATTTTATACATTAGAAGCAGTCTATAAATTGACCAAGTAAGTATTATGCTCAACTTAGCCTTCCCTTGGCCTTTCAGACCAGTCTTCTTCATGTTGGGGAAACCCTGAAATTCAGGAAGTTGTAGGGGCAGTGGAACATGGACTTCAGCTTTCACACATGCTTTTATTTGTTTCTTTTCTTTTCTTTTCTTTCTTTTTTTTAAATAATATTTTATTAGGTTTTAACAAGAAAAAAGGTTACAGAATCAACAAAGAAAGAAAAATAAAAATAGGAAAAAACACCAATATAGTAAGAAAAATAATAATAAACACCAGAATAATAAGAAAAACACCAGAAAAGTACAAAAACCAAACATTCAACACCAAAAACAAAAAGAAAAAAGAAAATTAAAATTAAAAATCCCTCCTTTCAATTTCTACCCTTCTTTTACTTATTTTCCTGACTTCCTCTCACCTCCCTCTTTGTATTCCATTTAAAAATTTATTCAGCAAATTCATACCCTCTTATCTTACCCTTAATTATGCATCCCCATATAATATTACTTCATCTTTTCATTTATGGTCAAACCATTCTTGCAGTTTCTTATTTCACCTTATTACTCAAACCACTTCATTTTGCATTAATTTCATAAATTTTATCTTTTAACCTTTCTGCTAAAGCCAATCACTTCCTTTCCAACATCTCTTAAAATTTCATTAGTGTTACACTAATTCCATAAATACAAATTCATTACAAAAGACATTTCTCATTCTAGGTTTATCCAACGTCCTTTTTCCTGGTTCCGGATAATGTCAGTCCTTATGTCATTACCGGTATATCCTCCTCAGTCAGGTGTCCTAATATCTGAGGCTCTCAGTCACTTCCAAGCCCCTTCTGCGGGTTTTCTTGTTTCTGTTTATAGTTGCATACCTCCTTGTTCCCTGTTGGGTTCTTTCGCATTTTCTTCTCTTTCTCTTTGGGGAGCCAATCACCGGGGAGTTCCATACAGTAGTATTCTTCATTTCCTTTTATCCAATTGTCACATTCCCCGGTGTTGCACTCCCCAGTATTTAGTTTATAATCCCAAGAGTGGTTGTTCCAAGAAAGATCTTCCACTTGTTTCACAGTCCCACCAGAGATAGGAATTTTCTTAAATCCAGAATTCAGCCAGTGTCCTCCAAGTTCCATCTCCCAGTGTTGCAACCCTTGGTCATGTAGGACTTGAAGTCTCTGTGTCTTTTGAGGTGCATTCACAACCTCTTCCATCTTTCTCTGCCCTTGCACTTGCCCTGTTGAATCAGTTTCCTGGGTAGATTGTTGTGCAGTTTCTATAACTGCATTTCCCATTGGCAACTCTTTGTTGACTGCAGCTGTTATATAGTCCATCTTTTGGTTCATCAAAGACACTTTCTCATCCATCTGTCGCAGCACATCATGTATTTTGTCTAGGGCAGATAAAACTTTTTCTCTAGTCATTTCTGTCAAGGTCAGGGAGCTGGTCCCACGGTCTGATTTTCCCAGTTACTATGTTCTCTTTATAAATTGAAACAGACACACTGGTAGACTTCCTCTAGGGGGTGTAGTTACTTTTTGACATCCATTTTTAAAATGTATCCAACAGGGAAGAAATAAAAAGTTACTTTCGATTTTCAAATATTTTGTTTCCTCTCAATATAAAACAAACCAGGCAGAAAGCAGCGCTGGAATTATTTTTCCCCTTTTCCAATTCTATCTGACAATATTTCCATATTCAAATTGCAAGCATCACCGACAGTTTCTTTCCTGTCATTCCGTCCCCAGGTTAAGGACAATGGAGACTTATTTTCTTACCTCACTCTCTGCAGGATTAGAAAGTCAATCCCCCCCCTTTTCCTCCTGCTGTCAGGGGGGATTTGATGTTCAAAAATGCAGGAATTTTCAAGCTTTCAATTTATCCAGCTTTTAGCTTATAAAATCTTTGCTTTGATGTTTATACAAGGAACGGGAGGCGGACTTCCTGTTTGCGCCTTCCCGTCTCGGGTCAAATTCAAAAGTATATTTTTAATCCAAAAGTTTCAATTATCCTACTCACGGGTTGTTGTTTAAAGTCCGAATTGTCACAGGAAAAAGGACAGCGCTCTCCGACATCAGCTGTGCAGCTTCACTCCGCAGAAGTAGCGATTGACTCTCAGCACCGCGCCAGCCCCCGTCTCACTCCGGAGCCCTTTATGGGGTTCCTTTGCCAAACGGGGGGGGGGGGCGCAAACGGTGCCCGCTGAGTCCCATGGCCGCAGGCTTCTTCCGCCTGCGGTTTTCAAAGGGTCCCCGCTTCGCTGCAGCGGTAGGACCCGATTTCTGCGGAGCTGTCTCCCTCTGAGTCAGAGGGAATTCGCCATTGTCGGAGGCGCCGCCTCCGGAAGTCCACACATGCTTTTATTTGGGTTCGGTCAGGGGTGGTCAATCTCAAGCGTGAGGGCTGTGTGCAGCCCTTCAGGTCTTTGTATCCGGCCCCAGGGGCACTCTCCTGGCCAGGCCGCTCACCAGCCTTGCTGCATGCCCTCCTGGAGTGTTTTTGCCTGGCTGGGATGCATCCTTGAACTCTTACAATATCTCTGGCTTCCCCCACTGGAATTTAAAGAGGATGTCTGAGTGCCTGTGGAAACCGTACAGAGGTAAAATGTACATTCAATGCTCTGCCCGCTTTCGCATCTGTCTCCACCCACCAGCAGGTTGCCCAGAAAGAAATGTGGCTCTTGGGACGCAAAAAGAATTCCCAACCCTGGTTTAGATTAGTAAGCCAAGTAGCCATGTTGTGAAACAAGCTCTGCAGTTGCTTCACTGTGTGTCTGGCTCACAATTCAACCCAAAATTATGTGAAAGTCTGCTGAACGTCCTGAAACACATTCAGCCGGGGTGAAAACATCACACCACCACTTTGCCGCTTGCTGGAGTCACCCCGTCAGTCATGCCTTCCAACTGGCTATCACGCATCACAAATTTCCCGTGTACATGTCAGAAGCCACCTCTGTGCAGACATGAACACCTGAACGGGTGGGACAACTATGAAACATGGGATCACCCTCAGTTGTTTCTAAAATATGTCTACAACTGGCTTGGATTGAGGGTTGGCAAGCAGCAAGCCTCTTACTGGCCTGGCTAGAGCTCCCTCCTTGGCTCACTTCTTCACCCTCCTGCTAGTCTCCATGACAATTTACAATATGTCATGCAAAGCAAGGAGGTGAATGGGAGTGTCGTAAAGTGAAATGACATCACACATTCCCTTGTTAGAGGAAAATGTCACCATCCGTCACACACAGGCATGAAAACGGCCAAATAACCTGGTTCGTACAATTGAGGGGTAGCTGTGTTAAGTCAGTTGCAGAAAAAAACAACAGAGAGTCACACGGCATCAAAAGTAACACATTTATTATAGCATATGCTTTCCCGGACGAAAATCTTTTTCCTCAAATGCCAACTTGCATGTGACCTTAAATGTGTATTTGTGCCAAGAATAGCAACTTGTGGGAAGCCATCACTGTCAGCATCACAGCAAGGAAGGAAAGACCTAAAGCTCCCCATCCCTGACCACCACCATCCTGCGAGTTCTCAGCCCCTTCCACAGTGGATGCCCTTGCATGCAAACTGCAAAGAGACGTTAAAGGCACACCTAGCTTGACCCTCCAAAGTTGGCAGGTGCATCTCCCACAAAAGGATGTAACAGAAAAGAGGGGAAACCGTAAACAGTGGGATTAAATGGCGATTAAATGCAAAAGCACAATCGGCAACCATCGAATTAAGTAACCATTTGCAGCAGTAACTGATTTACAGTGTATTGTTTATTTAAAGAAATTCTATCTCGCTCTTCACCTTGTTAGTCTCAAAGCAGCTTACAACAATGAAATTCTACAAAACTTAAGACATACATGTTAAAACTGCAAAATTTAAAAATCTCGATGATTTAAAAGCCCCAGAACGAAGCAAATGGCGACAACACAATTGTAGCAGCGCAAAGCGATAGGAAAAGTTCCGCTTCCGCGCTGGAAGTCAGAAATCTCTTTTCCTGCAATGCCCGTCCGCCTGGAAGTCCCAGCCCAGGCGCCCGGCCGCCCTCTCAGCCACGGGCTGCATGCAGGCAGGGCTGTCGCAAGCGGCTCTCTCGCCGCCCGCCCGGCCTGAGCAGGGCCAAGAAGAGGAGGAGCCGCCGCCCCCTTGCCCGCCCTGCAGGAAGCCGGGCTCGCCGCCAGGGGGCAACAGGAGAGCTCGCCCTCCGCCCTTGGCTCCTCCTCCGAAATGCCGGGCGAAGGACCCGGAAGTGGACTCGGGCGCGTCACCCGGTCGCCCGCCCCCTCCCTAGCCCTGCATCCCTATTGGCGGCCATCCGCTCGCGAGAGAAAAAGAGGATCCGGGGCGCGCGCGCGGGGGCCGCTGGGGCCGAAAGCGGCCGGTGGCAGAGCGGGGGGAGGGCAGCCCGTGGCGGGGCGCTCCCTGGAGAAGGAGGGTACGTGGGGATGCGGCGTCACGTGTACGGGCGGGGCGGCGAGAGAGGGGCCGGGGGCGCCGCGGGAGTTGGGCAGCGGCTTCTCCGCGCGCAGCCCGGCCCTGCTTCCCTCCCGGCCACGGGTCCTGGCGGGGGGCGAGAGGGGGGCCCGAGGGACCGGGCTGGGCAGCCCCGCTGTTCCCGGAGAAGACGAGACCGGGGCAGGAAGAAAACTGAGCAACGGGTTTCAGGCAGATCCCGTCAGCATCCTGGGCTTTAGGTTGTTGCACAATATTAAAAAGTTTTGATTTTGAACTTGACCTTAAAACTCAGTCCTGTTCTTGTCTCTGGTGCGTTCCATCTTTTGGGTGGTTTTTAAAATAATTTTATTATTAATTAAAACACTACTTTCTCAGTCTCAAGGCAGCATGCAACAACATTATTGATTAAATTTGCAGGCGATCCATACATCTCAGAGCAGTTCACAACATAAAAATATAGCAGCCACTTTAAAATCAATACAGATAAAAAGGAGAATGCAGCTCATAACCCAGGGCAAAATTAAAGCAGTGTTACAAACTCAGATATACAAGCTAGATGCCAAATGGCTCCTTAAACCAGGGTTTTAGTCGCCAAAAAGGAATGCCTAGTTACCATTTTTCAGCCAGAAGGCTCCAAAGTCGTATTTTTCAATAAGATTTTTTGATTCCTGAAATTCATTCTTGTTGTGAAGATAAAATATAACAGATAGAATTCTACAGGGTGTGTTGCTAGTGTGTGAAAGCAGTCCAGATCCAGGCATGGACCTCCAGAGGGTGGAGATGTCAGGTGCCATCCTGGTGCTCAGGCAGCTTCACTTGGTTGCAAGTGGCTGATAGCCAGGTGCAAAATGTGCCTGGCAAATTTTGAACGATGAGTTAAAGCATAACAAACTGCTGGAATGAAGCACCAATGAAGGCCGATTCATTTTTGATTCAACATGTTAAATGAAAGCAAGGCAGACAGCTTAAAAGCTTTTTTTTTTGTGCCAGTGAAACCTGGTGCAAAAAGAGCTTTTAAGCTCTCTGCTTCGCTAAGGGGCAAGGTCCTCTCCACGCACCAGTTTTGGGATGCTCTTGCAAGATCTTGCAGGGCTTTTTGAGTTCCAACAAAATCTTATGTGAGCATCCCTAGCAAGCAAGGCTAGGGAAAAAAGCTAGAGCGCTTTTCATGCTGGGAGAATCAAAGAACATGGGTTAGTAATGGCTTCCCACCTTATGACTAAGTCATGGAAAACACATTTCTTGATGTGCAATGAGCGAAACAGCCCTGATCCTATATATTGGCTGAAAATACCATTTCAGATGGAAGCTGTGTCTGTGACAAACAGAATGCTTACTAACCTGTTGTAGTATCTTCTGTTGAAGACTATGTAAAGGAATAGTTTGTTTAATGAACTTCCATTTTAAGTTGTTTACTGCTACATTAGTTGAGTGAATTCCCTTTTTAAGAGGCAGATGTTAGCTTAAAATGTTGTTTTTCATTCTGCCAGGCCATAGACCAAACAGACTGACTCCAGGTGAACATGGCCTTCTACAGCTGTAACATATTCCTTGCAGTAGCTAGGTTCAGGTAAGAAATTAATTATTGACATTATTTTGTGGACTATAATACATCACTGTTTCAGTTGCCTAAAGCTTGGAAGAAGTGCGTCGTCATCGTAGTGAGAAACAGTGCCACTCATTAAACACATTGGGTTGCAGGAATGATTAATGGAATACTCAGGGGCCAATGAAGGTATTTGCCCATTCACCAATACTGCTCATACCTGATCTTGTGCTGAGCTTCAAGGGTTTGTAGATGCAGTAAGCAGTCTTTCTGCTTCTGTGTACCTCTGAACCCCAATATCATTATAGAGGGTTCCAGATAAGGGCAGGATCTTCTGTTTGCTGTTGCACTGGACTTCAGAGATGCACAGAAGGAGCAAAGACTACTCTGCTTCCAAGTACCTCGGAAACCCAGCATGGGCAAGACCCAATTTCCTTCTTAAGCTGAGGAGAGGGGTGAGTACTGATCACAATATTTTAAAGATGTGTTCTTGTATTTCTGCTATGCCCTTTCTCCCATAAAGGTACAATGCAGACAAAACTACAATTACAAAACAGTTAAAACATTTAAAAACAGCTGTACAGAATAAACTCTCTCATACACACCCCTACACACAAAATTGCACAGTACAGCAGGTGAGGAATACTGCTCCATCAGATTCCAGTCACCCTTCTCTACAGGCATGGACAAACTAGTGCATCTTTAGTTGACGCCAAAGGCCTGCAAAAATTTGGGCAGTACCAGTATTTTTGGTATTTTGTTACAGCAATTATTGTTTTGTCTCTTACCCCTCACAGGGGACCTCATCTTCTTGTACACTCCATCTGCTCCCCGTTCTCCCCATCGGTTGCATTTGCCCAGCTGTTGGATTCCCACCTTAACCGAACATACCTGAAGGACTCTGGGAGCCAGCAGTTGCTCCTCAGTGCGCAGCAGGGCATCAGGTTACCTCAGTTGCTAACTAAGCCCATGCGAATGCTTCACACGTCAGCTTCCTGGCACCAAGAGCTTCAGGACAAAACTCAGCCTAGCCAAAGTACTGTAACAAAGGACACGGAGCTGGCCAAAGTTCCAGTGGACCAAGCGACAGAGACTGCCAAGATACCGTTACGCCAGAGGATTATAGATGAACTAAAACATTATTACAATGGATTCCATCTGCTTTGGATTGACACAAAAGTTGCTGCTAGGATGGTGTGGAGGCTGTTACACGGGCAAGTTCTCACTCGGAGGGAAAGGCGAAGGGTGAGCATTGAATGGAAAGCACTCAACAGTGGAGTCCCGTCCACTGGACCAAGCAATCAAATGAATATTTGGATCTGACCATCAGATTTTTGGGCAGGTTCCAAATTTTTGTTCACTAGTCTGATAAGGTTGCCAAACGTTTTGGCTCAGTGGGCACATTTCAGATTTGGGGGTGCCACTCACAAAGTGGCTGCCATGTGGGGGGGGGGGAGTATGGCATAACACAGAAATTAGAGAGGCAGTCATTCCTGGCAACCTTATGTGTACCATAGGATGTCAGCTATGTCCTGATTGTGGAAATCACATAATATGGATTACACACATACATGCACACACACACAGATGCCTCTCTGAGTTCACGTGCAGGACGTGATGATGACTTCTCTCCCTGTCTTGTTTCCAGTATTTGAGGCCAGGTCATAGGCATCACCTTTCTCCTTGGGGGAAACTCAGGATTGCTGCTGCAAGAGGGGAGACTATCACCCTTCCCTCCCACGCTCCTCTGAGCAAACCGTCTGACACAGCATGGCCTAGGAGAGATGGTCTCTGATCAGCTGCTTTCTCAAATACTCAGCTGAAAGGTTGATGCTACTTTTGCTGGGGGAGCAGGGAAAGGCACAATTACGTAAAGAATCCTAAGTTAATGTTGTTATCTCTCCCCACACAACGAAATAAGCCCATTGAGGTGGTGCTTTTCAGGCCTGAGAGTTTTTAACTTGTGCAGGAAAAAAAGCACATATTGAAATCATTATGCTAATTTATAGCACAGTTCAATTTGTGATTTCTTGTCATGCATAAAATTGCGCATTTGGCTTGCTGCGACAAAATACTAGTTTCAAAAAATATTTTTTAAAAATATTGTGTACTATCAAAGTTAATCTCTGCAGGACAGAGTAAAGAACCTTTGGTCCTCTGGATGTTGTTGGACACCCCCTCCCATCAGCCCCAGCGACCACGGCCAGTGATCAAGGATAGACATAGACAAAAAGTCTTAGAGTTGGAAGGGACCATGAGGGCCCTCTAGTCCAACCCCTTCAACACAGGAATAGGCAGCTGTCCCAGACGGGGATTGAACCTGCAACCTTGGTGTTATCAGCACCAAGCTCTAAGCAACTGAGCTTGCTTTTTAAAATATATTTTAAGATGTAGAAGGGGAAATTCTGTTTCAATGTGGCTCTTAAGGTTGCTAATTTAAAGTGAATAAAAGGTAAATCCCCTTCTTCAGGGCTAAATACATGTTATTGTCCTATTTTTAACTGGCAGAACTTTCATTATTTATGCAGCTCCTAAAAGTGTATGTTGCTTAGGAATTGCAATGATGTACCTACCTTTGATGGCTTATTCTTTGAAGCCCAGTTCTATAATTCTTGAAGGAACCTTTTCACAGAAGTCAAATCTCAACAGTTTAGTACTGGTTTTGAAGCATAGTATTTAAGCAAATCAAACATTGTTTGACAAGCATGCAATACTGAAATAAAAAGCATTTTAAAGCTGCTATATGTCAGTTTAGTATATTGATTTGTATGAACCAGGAAAACTTAGTTATACAACATAAATTTCAGTTTTTATTGAAAAACAATAGTGGATTTACCTCAATTTAGAAATGTGCAGCTACATTTCTTTCAACAAAAGTGAATTACTATGTTGCATTAATGTCAACAAGCATCAGACATGATGAGAGTTCTAGTTCTTCAGCCTTTGGAGAGCCACAGGGTCCTCTCTTCTAGATAACTCAGTTTAACTGCTTCTGTACATCTAAGTCCTGCAAAAGAGAGACTCTCCTTTTTCCATTTCATGCTTTCAAGATTTTGTGCAATCTTATATTTATATGAAGATGCTGTTTGAGGCACCATTTTCTTCTCAGATTGCTTAGCCATGCCTTAAAGAAATAAATCTGAAAGAAGTGTAGCTTATAACTTTAAAATCATATCAGCATAGCTTTAGCAAAATGAAAGATAGTGTCATAAACAAGAAAATGGGAGCTAGCTTAACATTTCTCCAGCCATATAGGAGACTAAAATCCTGCCTCAACAAAATTATTTGAAAGACATCTTAAAAACAAGTAGGGAAGTGCATTGCAAAGCTTCTCTGAAATTCCAGAGCAACAAAAAGGCACTTAGCCTTGCTGATGTCACCTTCCTGGTTCTTTTGAGCAGGGCCTCTGCTGACAAGTTGAATGCATAGGAAGAGACTCTGTTGTTCTGCTTTCTGTCTTAACCTCTGCAGCTGATGAGAACATCTGCTGATCTTTTCCGGCTGGTTCCCTTTTTGGTGTTCATCATTGTGCCCTTCATGGAATTCCTCTTACCTGTATTTCTGAAACTGTTTCCTGAGATGCTGCCTTCAACCTTTGAAACCGAATCTAAGAAGGTCAGTATGAAAAGCAGCTCAGCCTTCGCCTCAACCACAGTGTATCATAGCATGATGTGGCGCCACTGTGTCAGGAATTGTCTGCCTCCAACTCTGCTGCATCTGTTTGCTGTATGGTAATCAATGTCTCCATAAGCTGTATGAAGGGGGATAGAGAGGCCCAAGTTCAAATCCTCTCGGCCTTGGGCTGAACATACCTGCACGTACACTCTCTTAACCCACAAGGTTATTCTTAGGATAAAATGGACAAGTGGGAGGTCCTATACACTACTCTGAGCTTCTTGAAAGAAGGATAGAATAAAAGGATAATAAGTCAGATATGGATAAGTGCAAGGCATTATGCTTTCACAAGTGGGGATGAGAATCCTAGGCATAACTTGATACCTTCAACACCTAGCAATCTAGGTGTGCAATCTACATCTCAGAATAGAGTCCCAAATGGAACTGAGTCTTCATGGCGTCAAGATCCAGCCCCCTGCCTCCTTTTGTAGCATCTTGCTGATGAAGAGTTTGGGAAAATGCAAAAGCTTGTTCACTCCTAACAAAAGTATTGCCCAACAGTGGATTTGGGAATGAAATAATAGAATAAAATATAGGCAGCAACCATTTTGGTACGTTCAGTTGATGCACACCCACCAATGCACAGCTCCCTTTGGACACAGAAGAGGGTGGAATGGGATGAGGTGTGTTTATGCATGCTCCACCAATGCGCGTGGGGGCCAGGAACAGAACCTGCGCACAAAATGGTTGTCACTTATAGAGAGGAACAGGCACCTTGATGCAGTTAAAGCAGCAGTCAGGAAAACTGTACTTCTGTATCTCACAGGCAATTTTAGCATTCATGCTCATTAAGAACCTACAATAGTACCTCTAGCAAGTCTTTGATCTCTTGTTATCTCCTATAAATTTAAGCCATGAAAAATAACAGTGGAACAGAAACTGATTGGCTGTGAGCAAAAGGATAATATTGGCATATCTTACAGCACAGAAGGCTCACCTGTGGCCTTGCAGATGTTACTAGACTATAATTCCCATCGTCCCTGACCATTGGCCATGCTGGCTGAGGCTGATGGGAACTAGAGTCCAACAGCAACTTTAGGGCCCCAGGTTATTTCCTGTCCCGTGACCCTGCCTTATAGGGTTCTCAGCCACGAATGGACCTAATGGTCAGGGGTACTTTTACCTTTACCTTTTTAAGAAGTACTGAAAAAGCTTTTGAATATTTGAAATCGTTAGATAACTGCAAATGTTTATTATTATTTGTATTAAGGAAGAAAAGCAGAGAAAGAAACTGAGTGCAAAGTTGGAACTAGCCAAATTCCTGCAGGAGACCATCGCAGAGCTGGCCAGAAGAAACAAAGCCAGTACTGGAGAAGCCACGAAGCAATTCTCTTCTTACGTTCAGCAGGTACAGACTTCTACTGCCCATCAGCTGATGGCTGGCTGGCAGCATGCCTTGCTCCAGCAAAGGAAGGAACTGTCAGACTCCCCACGCTTACACCCCCACCCCCACCTGACATCACGGGTGACATCGGCTGAGGGCGGCTGGGCATGGCTTCCCAAAATTGGTCTTGTGGGCCAAATTTGGCCTGCAGGCTGGAGATTCCTCAGCCTTGTTCTAGCGGAAAGTATTTGAATCCCCTCACCACAATAATGTAGGTAGGTTTTGGAGACCACATAGAATCATAGAATCATAGAAGCTATGTCTTCCTATTTAGGCATAGGAAACTCTTCCCAACATTGTTTTCTTGTTTTTGTTTTTACTCATTACTTGAGGGTTTAGTGCAATATATCAGTTGCACTCAAAGTCAGTACTGTACATAGATTCCACATCGAGCGTCTGTCTGTAGCAGCACATTCCTCAGCTTATACTTCCAACAATGTTTCGAGATTGAGTAATCCCAAGGCCTCCATAGAACGTATCTGTTGGTCTTGCCAAATTTCAGGACCTTTTGAGAAGAGATTCTCCATGTCCTGAACATTATATGTGCACTAAGGAAGGAACTTCCAATTGTTTGTGGAGCATGTATGGGAGGAGAAGGAGGAGGACACATTCTTGCTGGAATCTTATTCATTGCTTTGTACAGGTTCGGCATAGTGGCCAGCAGCCCAGCACCCAGGAGATCGTGCGGTTTTCAAAGCTATTTGAGGATGAGCTGACTCTGGAACACTTGGAGCGGCCACAGCTGGTGGTCCTCTGCAAATTGCTTGAACTGCAGCCCATTGGCACTAATAACCTCCTCCGCTTCCAGCTTTTGATGAAGCTCAGGTCTATCAAAACAGATGATGAAGTAAGAGACACAAAAAAAAAGAAAAAGAAAATGTTAACAGCTCTCTGCCAGTCATTTCTCTCTTCTGATACCTGAGTCTGAAAGGTGCAGTCATGCCCAAGTCTCAGTGCTTTGGGCTGACAGATTATGTTTTCCACAATCTGTGAAGGTAAACACAAAGTGCTGTGTCTGAACTCCCAATTACTTTCATGTAGTGGAAGCAGCAAGTGCTGCCTATTTTCTTTCTCGCCATCCTAAGACTCCAGAATATTTCAGTTGGTCTACATAACAAGCTTTCATTTAAAAACCTATAGTGTTCAGAGAAAGTTGAAAAAGTTAAGCTTTGTACAAGTTGCCCATGGATGCTGGAATTTAATACAGATGTCTGCAAGGTCACCCTCTAATGGATATGGCAATGTGGTTCTGTGCCATAACATCAGATTCCTGCACTGAAAGGGGTTGGACTAGATTACCCTCGGGGTCCCTTCCAACTCTACCATTCTGTGATTCTATCATCTCTGCCACCAAGGTACATTTAAGCAGTTTGCTGCCCCGCTAATACTGAAACAGTTCAACCAATGACAGTGACAGGAGACTTGAAGCCACCTCATTCCCACCCATATGCAGTCTTAATGTGAGGTCAAGCCAATGGCAGGAAGAGGCAAGGCAGGCACAGAGATTCAAGATGTAGGCAGATATTGCAGGTGTGAATAAGTTAGATGGCGAAGAAGGTTTTTACAGGAGAATGAAAAAGACAGGCCGTGTAACAACAACAACAAAAATAATAATATAAAAAATAATTTATTTATACCCCACCCATCTGACTGGGTTTCTCCATCCACTCTGGGCTGCTCCCAACAGAATTAATGATGATGGTGATATAAAACATCAGACATTAAAAACTTCCCTAAACAGGGCTGCCTTCAGAGGTCTTCTAAAGTGAAATAGTTGCAAACCCACAGCACTACCCCCCACTCTAAGAAAATCACATCTGGCATCACATGTGTGATAAACCAAATGGAGCTCCTGTTTAGAAAAAAACAACAGAACGGTTAATAAAGGCATTAGAACACACATTACCAACATCATCATAACACAATTACACTTTTAACCCAACATGGTAAAAGCTTATTCCCAATCCATTAAGGTTTCTTCAGGTCTCCTGCTTCCTTCTTGGTGCATACTCCAGCCCAGGGGTCGGCAAACTAAGATCCATGGGCCGGATCAGGCCCAATTGCCTTCAGGATCCGGTCCACGGACTGTCCGTGGATGGGCGTGGGGATTCTGTTCATTCAGGCTGTGCCACTTTTATTCCTGCGCCATTCCATCCCCCCCCCCCCCCCGTGATGGTGGTGCCTCCTGGCTTCTCCCTGCCCTGCCTAGAGGAGGAAGGGGGCTGGGCTGAGCTGGCTGAGTGCCATTTTAAGCAGCCTCCTCTCCAGAGCCAGCCCTTTTGCGCCACTCGTCTTCCCTCCGCCATTGCTGCCCTGGTGCTGCTGTGGGCCAGAGAGCGGAGCGGACGAGCTCACCCCGCCTCCCCATGAGAAGAAGCTGCGGCAGCAGGTGGGGAGGATGACTTCTTGTCCCCCATGCCTCTTCTTCCAGCTCCCCCCCCCGGGTGCCGCTTCTCTGGTCCGCCACAAGGTCTGAGGAAAAGTGGACCGGCCCGCGGCTAAATTTTTCCCCCAACCCCTGCTCCAGCCTGATCTGCATTACAAAAATAGCTTTCAAACACATAAACAGAGTAATTCTAAAAATGTTAAACAGTCAAAAATAATAAACATGCAAAAAAAACCCCGTGTTTCAAAATCTGTTGCAAAGACGACTTCGGCCCAGTATACCTGAAGGAGCGTCTCCACCCCCATCATTCAGCCCAGACACTGAGGTCCAGCGCCAAGGGCCTTCTGGCCCTTCCCTCACTGCAAGAAGCGAAGTTACAGGGAAGCAGGCAGAGGGCCTTCTCGGTGGTGGCACCTGCCCTGTGGAACACCCTCCCATCAGATGTCAAGGAGATAAAGAACTATCTGACTTTTAGAAGACATCTGAAGGCAGCCCTGTTTAGGGAAATTTTAATATTTGATGAATTATTGTATTTTTAAGATTTTCCTGGAAGCCGCCCAGAGTGGCTGGAGAAACCCAGCCAGATGGGCAGGGTATAAAAATTATTATTATTATTATTATTATTGCTACTACTACTACTTGCAAGAAGAATTCCTGCAGCAAAAGTGAACAAACCCAAACCCCTGTCCCTTGCAACCCCCCATAAGGTAGCTGGCTGCATGGCCCTTTGTCTTGGGGTTTCTTAGAGTTTTCCGGCTTGAGTGACTCACAGTGCTACATAGAGTTCCTTATGACATTTTCACAAAGTTCTCATTTCAAGCAAGTTAAACAACTACTTTGGTGCCAAACTCACAGGTTCTGCTTCTCTGGTTGTGAGAAACATTAAACTTACACCCCAGTCCCAAAATAGTTCCTGTATGGTCTTTTAGGTTAGTTAATCAGGGGCACCCATTGTTTATCTGAAAGTGATTTAGTGCTGGCTAGACTGAATCAGCTAAAGTGTCTCCATAATGCTTCTCTCACTTTCTATGGTCACAAATTTTCAAACTTGCATTACCACAGCTGTGCATAACTACAGGTTTCAGTTACTAAGACTAGGACTCGTAACCAAATAGGGATTTTGATTTTTAATCAGTAGGCTGCACATTGCTAAAACTTGGATAGAGGTGAATTTTGATGTATTGACAGAAGCACGATAACCTAATAAACCCAAAGCTATGATTTGTTGTTGGAATGAAAGGCCGCGTGTAATTTTTTTATTTTTTATTTTTTTTAAAAAAAATGATTTTCAAGAATATAAACAAAACCAATTCCGAATCCAAATCCAAATATTGAGATTTCTCTAAATCTCCTGACTTCCCCCCATCCCTTCCCCCATCCTATTTTCAACTGCATATCAATACCTCTCCAAATATTTTTATCTTTCTAAGTTATCCATACATTCTGTTACATTACAAGTGTGTTTAAAATCCTGCTAATGTTTTAACCTGCTTACAATAATCTTGTATATACATTATAAATAGTCCATCAACTTGGTTTGCCATTCTTCTCTGGTTAGGGTTGTCTCTTCCTTCTATCTCTGGGCTAGTAACGTCCGTGCGGCTATTGTCACGTACATGAACAGTTTTTTCTGGTCCTTTGGAATTTCGGTACCTATAATTCGTAATAAAAAGGCTTCTGGTTTTTTAACAAAAGTTATTTTAAACTTTTTTTTTTCATTTCATTATATATAATTTCCCAGAAAGTTTTAACTACAAGTCCACCACATATGATAAAAGGTACCTTCTTTTTCTTTACATTTCCAGCATATGTTTGTACTTGTTCTATACATTTTTGCTAATTTTACTGGGATCAAATACCACCAGTACATCATTTTAATATAGTTTTCTTTCAGTGAAGAACATGTCGTAAATTTCAGATCTGTTTTCTGTAGCCTCTCCCAGTGTATCATTTGTATATTATGTCCCAAGTCTTCCGCCCAGTGTATTTGACCTGTTCATCTTTTGTATGCCATTCCATTCCATGGCATATGAATGGAATGGTGTAATATTTTTTTTCTTTTCAAAAATAGTTTAACCCTCTGCATTGCCAGGAAAAGGCTCTTTGTTTTACTCTTAGTGCTTCAGTTTGTTTCTATAGTATGTATCAGTGAGAGAGTGTTACCTTCTGAGTTCACCACTTGCTGAAAGGGATGGTGGCCTGATTTCCAAAAGAAGAAGGTGGTGCTAATTTGATCTCTCTTTGCTATGTGCAGATGATTGCCAAGGAAGGTGTTAATGGCTTGAGCGTGTCTGAGCTGCAAAGTGCCTGCAGAGCCAGAGGAATGAGGTCCTTGGGCCTCACGGAGGAGCAGCTGAAAGAGCAACTCAACCAGGCAGGTTGGGGATGAGGGAGGGTGGGGAATCAGCTCCGAGAAGAGAATTACTCTTGTATTAAATTTATATTCTACCCTTCCTCCCAAAGGAGCCCAGGGCAGCAAGCAACAAAGGAGCAAAAGAATTAAAATAAAGCAAAACATTAAGAAAGCTAAAAACATTTAAAAACAGTCAGCTACCCCTCACAACTAATAATTTCAAGGTTGCCAGGAACAGCATTCATTATTCTGAATAATTTCCCCTCTGCATCTCCTAGATGTGCACAAAATATACTACAAGCTTAAGCCCAAGTTTATCCCATAGATTCGTGGAGGAGGAGAAATCTACTCATGGATATCTGCAGCATCCAGAATCAGGAGAGGAGCTGGCCCTGCGGGCAGTGAGGGGGTGGCAGGGAATGGAGAGTGGGGAGAGCACGGCTGCTTGCAGGCTTCCCATAGCATCTCGTTGGTCCCTGTTAGAAGATGCTGTGTTCAATGGCCTGGTCCAGCAGCTAGGTTCTTCTTCTATTCTTATGTCATAACAGAGTACATCATCTGATATAACAGGACCCTTAGGGTCTCTAACAGAAAGTAGTGCTGCTTTTATGGCTAAATCCTAATTGGATCAACTTAGTTTTCCCAGTGCTATTCCCCATTATCAGACTTTAGTCTTACATATTTAAACATCCTGTTCCAAATTATGTGAGAGCCCAAATGAGCTGAATTGGGTACCATCTCACATGAGTCAGCAGTTATTGGTAGGAGATTCAGCATACCAGGATTAGATCCTGTGCTGAAGGATCTGAGTTCTCTTGAGCAAGACAGATATGGCTTCAACATCAGCAAATTCCACCACTTAGCTGAAAGCTAGCTTAAGCTGCCTTGTAATTTTGCACGCCAGCATCCCTAGGTGGCCTTCACATGTCCTCACTGCCTTTTCTGCTGGGAGCTTACAGGAAAGTGTGGGGCCTCAGGTGGATGCTGAAATGGTGGAGCCCCATATTTTCATGTCGTTGAGGAACCTCTGGCATCTTTAGGTCTCCCCTTCCCCTGGGTGAGCTGCTGTGTGCTCTCCGTTGGACTTGACCTCAGGCCAGCATGAGTCCATAGGATATTCCGGGGCAAACTCCAGCAGCCCCATCTCTGCAGAGGCCTGCTTTGCCTTGAACTCTTACTCTAAAGCATTGTGGGAAAGGAACACAGGAATGTTGCAGGATTTGCTTTTCAGTTTAAACAACTTAAGAATGATATGGATCAGGCAGAAGATAAAGCAAGCATGGGCAGGCTGCCTAATGTTAGTTGAGATGCCAGGCTCTATCTGAACAACTGTGTAAAGGGAGGTTGCTTGTCCACGTGGGAAGGTGGCCCATGCTCCAACACTTGTGCATGGATTTTTCAGGCTCACTAAAATGCAATTCCCCACCACAGTTTAAATCAAAATTCTCTGACACCGTCTTTCTCTTGTTTCTTTCTGCTACACAGTGGCTAGATCTACATCTTAGAGAAAACGTTCCCCCTTCTCTGCTGCTACTTTCTCGTGCCTTATATTTGACAGAGGTGAAGCCCAAGCCTCTTGTGAATCCAGCTGAGGTGAGCAGGATCGACAGCAGCAGTGTTCAAGAAATGGACCTGATGGCTTCCTGAGGAGGAGTGGGTTTGTGAGGCTGACAGGGATGACCTAGAACCACTGCAGCAGAGTTTTTACAAGAGGGGCAGACCCACCAATAGGTGTGGGGAACTGTTCCTTCCCCAGTTTTAGACTACACATGATTATTTCGCAGGAGCACTTATGGCTAAAAGGTATAAAGAAGTAAATATAACAAATGCTCTTAATACACACCTTGTTAGGTCCAGTCTAAGTTAGTTGAATTTGGTTCCTGATGAAACCAATCAGTTTTGTCATGACTTTTTAGTTCCTGTTGATGTCATTGGAACCGAAGTCCAGCTAACTTGCAGCTGAATCCTGTACCTGTTGGCCCATAATCTCATTAAGTCTAAGTAAGATTTATTCGCAAGAGTGTATAGCATTGCAGCTTTAATCCTGAACGTGTCTGTGAAGTTCGAAAGCTGGCTCTTGAACTCTCATCTCTCTCCTCCCTCCCCTGCACCTGAAAACTGAAATGGCACCTCCTGAGTGAGGTTAATTAGACAGTTTGGGAAACCCCGTGTTTTGTCCTGCATCAATAATGTCCTCCTCCGTATGGGTATCTGCTGCTTCCTTCAAGGCGAGTCCCAAGAATGCAGATCTCAGGATGCATAAAATCTTTCACAGACTTCCTGACGGCATCTGCACACAATTCCCAAGCGACACACTTTGTTTCTTGTGGGTCCAAGTCTCAGAGACGGGTGCAGTAAACCCAAATTAGCACTGCAGGAAAGCCTTAACATTTTCCCTCTGTAGATAATTAGGGTGAAGGCAGTCTTGCTTCACTGAGATCTAGGAAGCAAATGGTGACACCAAGCTTTCTGTTCTTGCTTTAGCCTCTGAAGACCGAGGGTGATGTAGACACAGATGATGAGGATCATGAGACCTTGTTGGATTCTGCCCCCAAAGTACAGGAAAGAAAGGTGAGGAATGGTGTGTGCTCTTTGGGTGTTTTCTCAAAGCTTCTCCAATAATTAGGCTCATAAGTAACTAAAAGGGTGTTCACCAGTTGCCCTCATGGTGTAGTAGCATTTCTTTCTTGAAGAACACCAGGGCTCTCGCAACAAAATTGCTTGGGTTCAACGTTCTATTTTTTCCTTCTGAATCTTGGCCTACAAACCAGTTCTCTGACCTTATTTCTCTCTCTCCCTCTTGAAGAGTGAAGAATTTATATTGCAGCCAACAGAGAAATTACCAGTTCCTGAGGTGTCAGTCAAGCCTCCTGCAGGAGAGGTGAGTTTTACCTCTTTGCCTCTTGCACTACAGCTTGTAAATAAACAATGATTAAGCTGACAGTATTTAAGACTATGTACCACACAAATAGATTTTTGTTTTATCATCTTAACCAAACAAAATAGTTATTAAAATTACTGATAAAATAGAGAGTCCGGGGAAGATGGCACCGGGGTCAAGTCTCAACTGAGTCTCTGCTGCGTGAGTAGGAGCTCTAATGATCAAATTACCCTGATAAAAAGGCTCAACCTTTGAAAATATCTGCCAACTTTTATCAGTAAAGGACTCCGGGAGCTGTTGGGTGCACTTTTAAACCTCCCCTCCCTTTTAAAGCTAGTTAAATCAACTTTGAACCTCCTCCCTTGAAAAGCCCATAAAGCTGTGGGTTGGATAAAATAGCCCCATTTATTTCTGAGTACGAAGATGGTACTTACAAGACAATGTTGCAAAGAACTGGGGATTTCACCTTTACAGCCTGCAACAACTCCCCCAAAGAAAAAACAGGCCAAAATTTCAACCTACTTCATCCCAAGGCTGGTGAAGCAAATAATCCAGGAAACCTCTATTCTCATGAGTGGTGTATTGACCACACCTGGATTGGAAGGGAGGAAAAAACTAACGTCGGAGGTGAGGGAGTGGACCTGGCAACAGAACTAAAACAAGCTGAGCTAGCCAAAGAGGGACCTGAAGCAAGTTTAGAACAGGAGAAATTCCTGGAAAACCTAGAAGCCATGTCAAACGAGCCTCCCCCTCCCTCCCTATCAGGAGAGAATTTAAGATGCCCTCCCCCGACTGAGCTGACTGAAACAGACAAATGGCCAAACAGCTTAAGGTTACAGTACCCGGACAACTTTATCTTCTACTTGTCAGGGATGTTCAAAGAGTTACTCAAAACTCATTTCACACAGATAAGCAAAGAACTTGAGCCAATTAAAAATTTCCTTTCGGAAAGCTTGAACCTGCTTACCACCCTAACTGAATTGATTAAGAACCATGAGGTTGCTTTCCCTCACATGACATCTGGGACTAGGACTAATGGAGGTGAAACCAAGCCGGGACTCGATTACAAAAAAACAAACAGAAACAATTCAGTGCAGGAGGGAGGGTCCCTTGCTCCCAAGAAACCAACCTTAAAGAGAAAATGCTCAACACAAAAAATGAAGAAGACCAAAAACATCAAATTGAGAGGCCAAAAGGGAACGCCGACCTGCCGGACTAAAAAAATGAATTTCCAGAAGCTCTTTAAGCTGCTGGAGAATACAACAACAAAGAACTCTGCTCCTACAACGCAAAAGAAAATCACAAACTCATGCATGCCAATAAAGCACTCTGAGGAAAAGCCCCACGCCCCAGCAGATCACACACCGCCCTCTAGTGGGGAAATAGGAAAACCAAAGGAAATTCCGGCTCCCATGCAACCAACCCTTCTCTTGACATCACAAAGAAATCCCGTGTACCCTAACATAACAAGAAGGGATCAAGATAAAACAACACAGACTTGTTGGAAGCTAACGTTAAACAATCACAAACTTGCCTTCACAATACTTCCCACAAATAGAGGACACCCATCGTATGCTCAAAGAAAAGTAAATATTCCCCCAAAAATTGGAATAGTCACCAGGGGCCTCGTGACAGCAGAAAATATCATCAAGGTAAAATTCCTCTCTCATGATACAGCCCAATATAGTGACTTTTAAGGACGGGCTCTCAACTAAGCAGACCCTTTCTAATAAAGACAATTTCCTGAGGGCTGGCTTGCTTGTGCACCGTTTCTTCGAAAACATTGAAGACCCTTTACCACTTCTAGGAGCACATAGGCCAGTGAGACGAAAAACCAAAACCAGCACTGCAGAATCCAACAGCGCCAGAAACGGTAAGCCGCTCTACCCAGAGGCTGGCAATCTTAAACAATCTGGCAGGCTGTACAAAACCCCGCCCTCACCATATAAGTTAGAAAAGGATTTCTCCTCAGAGGATGAACAACTCCTAACAACCTACCTCAAGCAGATCCTACTTTCCCAGGATGCACTAATTGAAAGATTATCGACCATAAGGAAGTCCCTTCCACCTCTAGCCCCGCCTCCCCCCATGGAATTTAATTACATCAATTGCAAATCAAAGCCTTTAACCAATGAGGAATGGACAACTTGTCAATATCTGTCTCCAGAAGAAACGGGTTTTCCTACACCTCCACCAACAACCCAGTACAAATCGCAACAAGTTGAACTAGTGGTGCCAGTGCCAGGAATTGGCTCAATCTTCATGGACTGCCTGGGAATCCTAGAAGCTATTCATGCAGAGGAATGAAATAAGGTCTTAGCGGGTGACTGCCTGGACAGACAAATTAATACCCCCAAATTAGTCTTCCCCTCAAAAGGCTCCCCCATTCCTCCGCATCGTGGCTCAATCAAGCCAAACTCAAAGGACCCGAGGAATCAGCGGCAGAAAACAGCTATGAGAGCCTGGAATCTAAAAACCCAAGAATCAACTGCTGCCCTAAACATCATCTCCTGGAATGTTGCCGGCTAGTCCAGATGCCTCTCCCATTCTACAGACATTCCCTTCTACCGTCAAAACTTTAATATCATCACTCTCCAGGAGACGTGGGCGGCTGAAAACCCATCATTGGAAGGATACTATACATATGCAGTGAGAGCGGTTGCAGGCAGAGGACCAGGGAGGCTCAAGGGGGGGTTATGCATCCTAATCTCACTCTGCCTAAACGCCACCTGTAAGGAATTGTCCCCCCTAGACCACCTAGCAATGGCCCTACTCATATCCTGGGGAAACTGCAGTTTACTAATTATCAGTGCTTATATCCCCCCAACAAGCAAAAAAACCGATATTGAGGGCATCTGGAATAGACTGGACTCTTATGTCAGGTTACTGCTAACGGACTATCCGGGAGCAAAGGTCCTGCTGGTGGGCAACCTAAACACAAGGTTAGGTCCTGATGACCCCAGTTTAGAAACCAAATACAGGCAAAAAATAGGGTACCCTGACGATTTTGGCCCGGAGGCTTTACAACTACCAAGGCAGTCAAAGGATCAACATTCAAATTTTGCTGGAGCCTGCCTCCTCAAATTCTCTAGGCAGCTAAGTCTTCATATCCTAAATGGTTGCACCAGGGGCGACATCCCCGGGGAATATACATTCATGTCTGGGGTAAGATCCAGCACAATTGATTATATGTTGGCGGACAGCGAATTGCTAACAAAAATAGTGAATTTAAAAGTGCTCCCATTCATAGAGGGGGACCATTTCCCTTTGCACCTCCAGGAGTCTCCGTTAAACGAGTCACCCTTCCTGAGAACAGTATACCCTGCAGAGATCACCGCATTAGAGCGACCTGGTTGCCGAGTCAAATGGACCCCTGCACTTGACTCCAAACTGAAGAAGATTCTAACCTCTGAAAAACTCTGCACAATTTTAACTGACTTTGGGGATAATCCTAGGCCTGAGGACCCAGTTTCCAAGTATGAGAGCCTGCTCCAACAATTAAAACCCTATTTTGTTAATAGCACAGAGAAAAGGCCAACTAAACCAATAACATCAAATAAACCCTGGTTTGATTACACCTGCTTTGAGGCAAAGAAAGCCCTGCAAAATGCTTACAAAGCTGCCCTGACAGCTGAAAATTCTGTCAGACATCAAGCCTATCTTGCTGTCCGTGCCCTAAAAAAAGAGTATAAAGACCTAATACTCCACCAAAAGAATGCCTATAACAGAAAATGTTGGCTAGAATTAATTAGTGCGGCAAAAGCAAAAGATCAGACACTATTCTGGAAATTGGTAGCTTCTGGCACCCATAAAGCTATTTCCCCCTTGCCCTCACAAATTCCCCCTAGCCTGTGGGTCTCATTCTTCCAATCTTTGTATGAGGACGCTGAACCTCCACTACGGAATTATAATATAGAACAACTGGCTAAATGGCCGCCTCTTTCAGTAACTGAAGTGAAATCATATAAAAACCAATTGAAAACGGCCAAAGCCCCAGGCTCAGACGGCATTACGCCAGAAATGATAAAAGCACAGGCGGATTGGTGGGCACCTTTCTTAGCCACCCTCTTCACTTACATAGATGACACCGGCCGCATCCCAAGGGAATGGGGAACAGCCATAATAGTTCCAATCTATAAAAAGGGCAACAGAGGGGACCCAATGAATTATAGGGCGATTAGCCTATTAAGTGTGATCAGTAAACTCTACGCAAAGCACCTCCTTAATAAGTTTACAGAATGGCTGGAGAACGAAGATATCCTGGCAATAGAACAAGCGGGCTTCAGACCCGGAAGGTCCACGACAGATCACTGCCTAACGCTACAACATCTCATCGACAAATACAAATCAGGAGGACAGGCCTCAGTATACGCTGGCTGCATTGACCTAAAAGCAGCCTTTGATACAGTCTCCAGAACCAGACTCTGGGACAGACTACAGGGTACCAATATAGATAGAAGGCTCCTGTTCTTAATCCAGGCACTGCACGCAAACACGGCTCTTAGAGTCAGGTGCAGCCGCCTAGGACACCTAATGGACCCTATTAAAACCTTCAAAGGAGTCAGGCAAGGGTGCCTATTGGCCCCTCTACTATTTAATTTCTATCTAAATAACTTAGTATCTGCACTCAATGACTCAGAGCTCCACCTGCCGAAGCTTACAAATCAGCATATTTCGGTCCTGCTATATGCCGATGATGCGGTAATTCTATCTAGAACCCCCATTGGACTCAAAAGAGCACTAAGAAAGCTCGCAGCATACTGTGAATCTGAATGTCTCAAAATCAACTATCAAAAGACCAAGATACTCGCTTTTGGGGAAAAACCAAAGCTTAGAAGCTGGGAACTCCAAGGCCATACATTAGAACAAGTCACAAACTATAAGTATCTAGGAATGGTGGTACAGGCCTCAGGAACCAACAAACTACACATAAACTTCATCGGGAGTTCAGCGGATAAAACCGCAAATTGTATTCTTAAATTCTTCAGAGCACAAGGGGGCTTCTTCGTCCCCACAGCTCTAAAATTATACAAGGCCAAAACTTTGGCACAACTCCTGTATGGTTCCTTTTTGGGTCCGCCTTCCTCTGCTTTCTCCCCCCTTGAGAGAGTTCAATCTAGACTTCTTAGAGCTCTCCTCCAAGTCCCCAGATGTGTCTCAAACACATGGGTGAGATTGGAAACGGGGATGATGAGAGTGGAGGCTAGCATCTGCTTAACATCAATCTACAAATGGCTGACACTGAATCTCCTCCCCCGAGGGATAGCCCCACTGATCCTCTGCGACCAATTCCAGTCAGGCTGCAGACTGCAGTTCTGAACACCCTCCAGAAACTGGGTTTTGCCCCTCAGGCCTTCTAAGTCTGAGCTTGGGCCAGGCAAAAGCCATGGTCAGGCAAAGAATATTAGATACCGAGAGACAACAGGACTGCGCAAGGTGCCCCGACTATAAAATTGGAGAAATCGAGAGATACATAGCCGCACCGGCAGCATATCTCTTCTTTCTTGTATCTAGAAATGCAAGAAGGGCATTTACACTCGCCAGAAGCATGGCTCTTCCCTCGCCAGTCCTGGATGGAGCCTTTAGAAAAGTCCCCTATGCCCAGAGACTTTGCACCTGTCCATTGGGAGAGATAGGAAGCCCAGAACACTTGTTCTTTAAATGTCCCTTTTATGAAGAAGCACACAGTAAGTTCATTGATCCCCTACTGGTGAGGCTCGCCGACTTCCCGCAAAAGCAAAAATGTGACCTTTTGCTGTTAGGCAAAGACCAGAAGAAGACCTGGATGGTTGCTAGATTCTGTGTACAAATCTGTAGACACAGACCATCACCCAACTCAAAATAGTCCGGCATGAAAATCCCCAAACTCGGTTCCATTGGTGACTCTGAGTCAACTCCCTGGGATAGTTTATTGTTGCACATTGTGTCTAAATTTATTGTTGTACATTGTTTTAATTGTCTGTTTTAACCATATTTGCACATCAGTTTCTAATGCTGTGAGTGTCCTCTATTTCAGAGGCTTCTACTCTGCAGCCTCTTATCATTGTTTTAACTGCGAGTCTTTTAATTCTTACGCTCTTACAGTTGTTTTAACTGCATGTTTTTATTTGTTTTTAGTTTTTATCTGTTTTAATTATCAGTTTTTATCCATCCATTATCCATGTTTAATCTTGTTTTATCCTATGCTTGTTTCTTTGTCCTTATTTGCTCCAACATTTATCAGTTAAAAAAATCCTAACTGCTATTTTATTTATATGTTTGTTTGTTTTTTATCCTGGTCTGTGAACGTAATAAAGTTCATTCATACTGATAAAATATACACATGAATTACCGAGACCTCAATATGGTGGTTTTTTTCTTTTCTTGACCTGTTGAAACATATATAACATGGTGATTTAACATTTTATAAACAAATCACCACTCATACAAGTTGATTAGAAAGTGCAGTTAGGAGCAAATGACTAAGATGAGAGAGGTGATGCTAGAAAGCTCTTCCGATGAGAGAAGTGCGTTTTCAGGTGCCAAAGACTGAACCACCATGAAATCAGTGGAATGCAATGCTATGGCTGGACTGCAAAAGAACTGCTGCTGTATTAGGCCTGTGTTGCTATAAAACTCCCTCTCTCCTCCCTGAGGACACTTATTTGGAAGCAAGGCCTCTGGAACTGATCTCCAAGTGCATTGTGTTTTGTATCAGAAGGTGTATTGATATTGAGTATTCCAAAACTGTACACCAGCAGCATCTCCTTTGTTACTCAGGTTTGCCTCTTGTTCTTTTCCAGACGAAAATAGAAGCCTCTCGGAGCAGCAAAGCCAGTGCTAATGGAGTCTAGCTGTTCTACCAGCAAATATTTGGGCACTCCAGGATTAAAAGCTCCATTCTCTGAAGTTGTAGTCTAGCCCCTTTCCCACTCCTTTGATCTGATATGGATGCTTTTTCTTTGCATCTAAGCCAGGCTGAAGAGCATGTTGTATACAGTGCCACTCTCTTCTTTTATCTTATTCTATGTTGTTTAACTTATTTTTTTGTAAATATGTACATAGGCTATGATTGGGAGAAGGTGTAACTTATGCAATCTTGTCAGATGTTAAAATTTGTATTTCTAAATTTTTTAGTAAAGCAGTGGTTTATTATTACTTGGGTGGTGTTTTTGTGTGTGCGTGCAAACAACTGACAAGCATCAATACTATAACAAGTACTTTTCTGTGTGGACATTATATAATTTTGGGCTTCCCAACTTAGAGGCTGACACACTTGGAATTTAAACTGATTTACAGGCTAATCCTAAACAGATGCATTTAAGCCAGAGCCACAATCACATGGATTCTTTTGGGGAAGCCATGCACTTTAAATGTATGGTGTGGAAATGACCTTAGAAGGAAGCTCTGGATGACTCTCTTCCAAATAAGCATGCATAGGATTGCAGCTTTACCATAACTATTTTATTTTACAAAGGTGGGGTAGAATGAATGAAAATAATAACTAATTCCCATCCCTCTCTAAGCAACAACACCTGATTACTCACTGGAGGAAATTCAAAACGCTATTTGAACAGTTATTCCTACTTAGTATCACCAGAGAGCAGCAGAGTACAACATTTCTTGGAGGAGCCATCCTTGCAGATCACTGGGAAAAGATACTATTTCCTAAGGAGAAGAACGGCAACTGTCACTGAAGGCAGTGAAAACAAACATCCAGTCCTGAGTCACTCGATGCAAGAGAGAAGTTCTGGTGATGTATATGGAATAGTCTGCTGCTTCCCACGCCTTAACTGGGAGCTTAATGCATCCATTGCCTGTCTGCTTTTCAACCTGCCTTGCATGCAGAATCTTCTCTATCCTCAGCATTCTAAGGACAACCACTTTGGCTTGTAAAGCTGTTTGGAAACCTAATTTTTCCATGTTCCTGAGGAAGGTAAAACACAAACATCTTCACTACTTTTAAGTTTCTTTTGTCAGTTTCTTTGGACCACACCAAAGGCCCATCTGGGCCAGCATCATGTTCTCAAACTGCTTGTAAGCAGGATAGGAGCCCAGCATCCCACTCCTTTAACCTTGGCTCACTAGCAACTGGTATTCAGAGCTATACCACCTCCAGTACTCCACCAAGCACCCTGCTCACCCATCTTGGCTCAGAGACTTCTATCGTCAGCATGTCAACACCTAGATACTGTGTTTCTCTCCAAATCTTGTGGCATCCATCTGTCACGAGAGACAATGGAGTGTGCCTTGGGGGTGAGGTTAGCAGCACTGAGGTGACCTCCACAGGATGCAGGCCTGGGCAGGGTATATGACACATAGGCTTTACAGCACATTAACCTCTTAGGGTTGCTGTCATGTCCCCCAGCACTTTTCTTACCTGGCTCTACCTGCTCCCATTTGGGCTTTCCAAAATGGTTCACTCTCCTCCCTTAGGGAAGATTCATTCTGAACCAGACACTTTGCAGCTCCTGTAAGCTTTCCCAAAGACACCAGTTTGAAAACAGAGGGGCAGAGCCCTCCAGCCCCCTCCGGGTGGCGCTGTGGTCTAAACCACTGAGCCTCTTGGGCTTGCTGATTAGAAGGTTGGCAGTTTGAATCCCCGCTACGGAGTGAGCTCTCATTGCTTTGTCCCAGCTCCTGCCAACCTAGCAGTTCAAAAGCACACAAGCGCAAGTAGATAAATAGGTACCGCTGTGGTGGGAAGGTAAATGGTGTTTCCGTGCACTCTGGTTTCTGTCACGGTGTTCCATTGCACCAGAAGCGGTTTAGTCATGCTGGTCACATGACCCGGAAAGATGTCTGTGGACAAACACCTGCTCCCTCAGACTGAAAGCGAGATGAGTGCCACAACCCCATAGTTGCCTTTGACTGGACTTAACTGTCCAGGGGACCTTTTTCACACCTGGCTGGAGTGGGTGTTAAATTGTCCCTCCTCCCAGTTCTCCTGTCCAAACTTACCTCCCCCTTTTGCCCTCCAAATGTGCAGGCGAGAAGAAAACCCTGGAACTGGGTGTTCTGATCAGAGGGCTGAGCTGGCCTGGGATTCACGGGCTCTTGAGCCAGTATCACTGCCATAAGAGCATGAGGCCCAATCCAGGACCGGTTTGTTTCCCTCCACCCCTTCTACCGTGAGCGGCAGGGCTGTGGATGCAGTAGTAACTCTGCCACTCCACAAAGCTGCTTCACTTGTGTCTGTGTGAAAATTAATATTGTTCCTTTAACCTATTGGTATTACAACTGCATCTTGCAAAGGAATCAAAGCTCATCCGAATGAAGCATTATTGATTGTTTTTCAGATAATATGATAAAAGAAAAAATCAATCTGTTTGTCGAAAACTAACCCAAGCCATAACAAGACAATTTTATACACACTGCATAAATAAAGCAAACAGGAATAGACAATAAACAAATAAATCATTGAACCAACTCTAAATAAAATGGTTTTGGCAATTGTTTCAGAGAAGAAGTCGGAGGAAGCTCCTTTCTGGCATAGAGCCTGTCTACTTTCCCGGGCCCTTTCAGTAAACATTTGCAGCACTATCCCTATGCCTCTCTTGAGCAGATCATGAGTTACAGTATTTCTCGCTCCATAAGGCGCACCTACTTTTTTGGAGGGGAATTCAAGAAAAGAAATATGCGGCTCTTGGGGGCTTTTGCGGGGGGTGGGGGAAGTGAGAGAGCCTCATTCTGTCCCTTCCCCCACCTCCTGCAAAAGCCAGGGATAGCCACGCGAAGCCTCCTCAGGGCAGCGGGATGAAGGCTCCCCGCTGCCCTGCAGAGGCTTTGCGGGCTACCCAGAGCTGCTCAGCAGCTTGTGGGGCTGGCGGGGGAAGCCCGGGTCCCCAGCCCCAGGGATCACACATTTGCTCCATAAGACACACAGACATTTTCCCTTAGATTTTAAGAGGAAAAAAGTGTGTCTTATGGAGCAAAAAATACGGTATCTTATAATCTTACCCAGGAGAGGTTTTAACAAGGGATGCCATCCTGTATGCATATATTGTTACAAGACTTGCCAACTCATTGCTGTGGAGAGGAATATCACTTAACATGTTTACCAAGAAGCAATGCTGGGACACCTGTGGGATTCCTCCACGGAATGCTCGTGGTTCATGCTGGCTAGGAAATAGTAGGAGATATACCTGGCATATTTTGAATGGAAAATGTGATTTTCCCCACCCCAGCTAAAGGGAGGGAGCAAAGGTGTGTGTGTGGATGCACACGCACGCTTAACTGAGAAAGAGAAGCATGACAAAGGCGGTAGCTGTGCAAGAAAGAAAGGGTTTGGGTTTGTTTGTTTGTTTGTGTTGCAATATTTTTGATTGTTTTGAGATAACAATAATAATTCACAACTACAAACAAACAATCCAGTCACAGATAATAAGCTATTATCATTGTATATTGATTTCCATACTTTAACAAGTACATTTAACAATATTCCACAGATTTCTGAGCTTTAATATACCTCCATTCACACTGGCTCTTGAGTGCTGGGAGGAAAGAAAAAACTTTACACACGCTTGATATATATGTAAAGAAGAGAAAGCAGATTCCATCGAACCTTCTATCTTGGATAGTTCAGCTGGTTAGAGCTTGGTGCAGATAACGCCAAGGTTGCAGGTTCCATCCCCACAAGGGACAGCTGCCTGTTCCTGCATTGCAGGGGGTAGACCAGGTGATCCTCAGGGCCTCTTCAAACTTGACAATTCTATGATTCTCTCTTGGAATGCCTGTTGTTGCTTAAGGGGTGCTCCAACAAAGCCACGGCCCATACATCTTTGCCCAACATCTCCAAAGACAGGGCAAAGAAACTGCAGATTTTAGGGGATGAGACAGAGAGAGGACTAAGATTGCTGGGGGTCCCACTCCCCCTTGCCTGGCAGTCTTGCCCTCTGGTAGTTTCCTGGATGGGCCACCCCCCCCCTTTGATAATGGTCCATCCGGCTAGCCCTGCCAAACTGGCTTGGCTTGGTAGCATAACTAAATCCAGTGGGTTTTGTTTGGCAAAGTTTAATCAAACCTTGATTCATTCTAACATTTACTAAATCCAGGAATTATGGAGAAGATCTAGGGGAATCTGTTCCCTGCCCCCACAAGCCCACAGGATGTTGCTCTAATGCAATTGCCTGCCTTCAATTAGGGATGAAGGAGGAATTCAATTTAGTTTGCATTTAAAGCCAAACCTACCTAATTCACACTTTCTGAAATAATACTGAACTGAAAACATCCTTCAAAATCCACTCTTCTTTGGATTTTGCAGTGCAGTAACTTGTAAAAAAAAATTGTATATTAGAGGAACGTGTGCATAAAATGCACATATAAGTTATAGCAACATATGAAAATGCATTATGGTATATTAGGGAGAATTGCTTTGCAAAAAGAGTGCCTATTAGGCAAAGTTATGTACAAACATGTATATTAAAAGAAATTCACACTAAAATGTGGACAAATTCTCATGAGGACTTTTTTTGGGGGGGAATTCACAAACTGAGGTAGAAATGTGGAGAACTGAACTGAAAAATGAGAAACTGGGAGAAACCAAAATTGACAAATTTACATGCACTTCTCTTCGGTGAGCAGGAACAAACAATAAACAACATAAGATAGAATAATAGAATCTTGGAAGGGATCCAAAGGTCATCCAGTCCAGCCCCCTGCAATGTGAGAATCTCAGCTAAAGCATCCATTGCAGATGGCCGTCCAACCTCTGCTTAAAACCTCCAAAGAAGAAAAGTCCACCAACTTCTGAGGGAAACCATTCCACTGTCAAACAGCTCTTGCAGAAAAGTTCTTCCTGATATTGAGTCGGAATCTCCTTTCTTGTAATTTGAAGCCATTGGTTTGAGTTCTACCCTCCAGAGCAGGAAAAAACCAGCTTGCTTCCTCTTCCATGCGCTCTTCCATGCTGCCCCCGGCAGCGCGATCCGCCCCCCTGTGCCAGAGCATGAAGCTCCGCCACTGCTTCCATGTGACAGACCCTAAGTATTTGAAGATGGCTATCATATCTCCTCTCTCCCCCCCTTTTTATAAAGGTTTTTATTAATTTTCAATACAATATGCATATAATACCATATCTAAAGTTTATCACAAATTATATATTATGGACTTCCTTCAGCTTATCTGCCAATCATCCATAATTAAATTTTAGTTACGCATTTCCTAAATTTAATACTGCCTTTTTATATACCTTCCCAATCTTATTTTCTTTTTTACAATACTCCTCAACCTTTCATAGAGCTTCTTGAAATCCCACAAACGTTGTTTGTTCATCACATATATTTTTCAGATACTCTACAAATTTTCCCCAGTCCTCGATGAACTTATGGTCTCGTTGATATCTAATATTCCCAGTTAATTTGTCCAGTTCTGCATAGTCCATCATTTTCATTCTCCATATCTCTTCTCAGTCTCCTCTTTTCCAGGCTAAACATACCCAGCGCTCCTCATAAAGCTTAGTTTCCAGACCCTTGACCATCTTGGTTGCCCTCCTCTGCACACATTCCAGCTTGTCAACATCCTTCTTAAACTGTGGTGCCCAGAATTGGACACAGTATTTCATGTGTGTTTTGACCAAGGCAGAATAGAGTAGTACTATGACTTCCCATGATCTGGACACTATGCTTCTGTTGATGCAGCCTAGAATAGCATTAGCTTTTTTTGCTGCTGCATCACAATGTTGACTCATGTTAGGCTTGACCCCTAGATATATTTTTGCACAGATAAAATCAGCCAAATATAACCATGAACACAAAATTATATATCTGGGTAGGTTTGTTGATATTTATTTACGCATTATTTGTACCGATAGCCTCACCCTTTGCCAAATCATCCCAGGGTAGGTTACCACAACATCAGAGTGGAGAACATGGGGTTCTGCCTCCCACTCAGTCCATCTGCCTCAGTGCTGCTGGCATTCGCTGGCAGTGGGTCCGCAGGGTTTCAGACTGAATCTCTCCCAGCCCTTCCTGAAGATCACAGAACAAAAGGAATGAAGACATCCACTCCATCAAATACTTGAGAGGTATCTTGACCAGGCATTTAGCAGGCATCTAAACTGCTATAGTGGAGGTGCCTGCCTCAGGATAATAGGTTGCCACCTATTTTGTCAGCTGAACATGCACTTCTTAAGTTTTTCTTCTTCTATGCCCTCTCTTGCCTCCCCATTGGAGTCTCTTCTCAACCATCTTAACGGCAAAGTTTTAAGGGACAGAGACCTTGAATACAGAAGGGGGGGGGAGCTGCAACAAGCTCTGCACATCTGTCCACCTTCCCCTCCCTTCACAACCTCTGCAATGCTCTGAGCCTCACGGTACCTTGAAGATAACATAAGAAGAGCTGGATCACCTAGTGCAGCATCCTCTTCTCTGACCAACCTGCACAGTGCACAGTGCAGGTCAAACCTAGCAGATGGTGGGGCCTTGGCCACCCCCTCTCAGCAAGCACAGGAACGGGTGGGCAACCTGTGGTCTGAGGGGGCTTGGTTCCACTTCAGACATCCTCTGCAAGCAATCAGTTCGGACCACGGGCAAGAGTTATATAACTCCCATGAGAGAGAACCTGGTGGCAGAGAGGGGGGTGGGCAGTAAGGGGGTCCTTATTCAACTTTCTCTCTGGCCACTGCCAGCTTTGGCCCTGTCCAACCGGCCACCCTGCGTTACAAGAAAATACCAGGGCAACTGGCGTGGGTTAAAGAAAAAGAAAATGCATTTGGTTGAGCAATCATTTCAGTTCACGGGCATAATTAAGAACTGGAGTACAAAACCTTACGCAGATGAACACTCTTCCTTGACAGGGGCATTAAAAAAGTTGGAAGGGAACTATTCTCAGGAATTCAAATCTGCAAAATAAGCCGATCATTAGTGGGCGGCATAATGAAAAATTTTCTGTCCAGGCAAAACTTCAAAAGGTTCTGCCTGCTCCGTGCCGGCAGCCGTAGTCTGAAGCATCAAAGCTTGGAGCACAGGGCTGCCCCTTCCAGGCGGTTCCAGCCAAGTAGAAATGAACAACATGGGCTTGAACTTCCGAACTCTTCCAGGCCAATGTGAATTTTTAGCCCCTGACAGAGAACAATTCAGCAGGAAGGGTGAAAGGGCACATATCTGAACACCTTATTCAACTTTCTCTCTGGCCACTGCCACAAAAGTTCCCTGCACATAGAAAACAAGCCCTTCGTTTCCCTGATTCAGAAATACCGTGGAGCAGGTAGGGAGCTGTGGGTCCAGCAGTGGAGCAGCTCAGGCAGAGAGCTTCCACTGCAGGCTCCACATCTTCCAGGTCTCAGCCAGTCCCTGATCCTTGCAGGTGCTTCCCTCTCCTCCAAGCTTCACTGGCAGCTAAGCAGGTACTCCAGGGGCAGCCAGAACTTCTGACTTGGTCCGCCAGCCCCTCTGCTCCTGTGCCCTGAGCATGATGGCAGGCGGGGGGGGGGGCGGGTTGGTTGGTCTGAGAGTCAGCCAGGAATCCACTGGCCCAGAGATGGAAAGAAGACAAAGTCCCTACCAGAGAGGAATGGCAAACCAAGCTGTTGGACTACGCTGAAATGGCAAAGCTGACCGGAAAGCTCAGGAACCAAGATGACAAAAACTTCAAGAAAGAATGGGAAAAATTTGTAGTTTATTTATGAGACCACTGTAAGCAGATGAAAACATTAGCAGGATTTTAACAACATTTGTAATGTAAGAAACATTATGGACAATATGGAGGGATACAAAAGATGGATTATGAAATAATACACACTTGAAAATGTTGACAATAGAACCCATGGAGGAGATGGTGGGAAGTTTGGAGATTCAGAGAAATCTCTAAATATGGTTACCGGTATGTATTTGGTACTGTTATAAATTTACACTTGTAAAATCAAATAAAAATTAGAAAAAAAGAAGAAGAGAGAATCAGCCAGGAATCTGTGACTGGTGTGGAGACATCTGCTCCTCAGCTGCAGAAGTCTAATCCAGCAGCTCCTCTGAGCCCCTGGCAGTGTGGGCGTGCAGGGATGGCAACAGCAGGTGGTGAAGGGCTGTCCCTGGGGCCCCGCTCTCTTCACTCACTCACAGCCAGGACTCCTCTCCCCACTTCCCCATGGTGGCAGCAGACCTGGGTCTCCTTCACTTGGCGGAGCGGAAGAGCAAAGGTGGTCCAGGACAGAGCAAGGGAGGGAGGCAAGGGGCGGAGGGCTGCTAGGGGCACAGTGAAGCCATAAAAGGGAGGGGAGGGAGCGACTGGGAAGAGGGTCCAGAGTGGCTCACCTCAGGCTGCGCCAGGCCGAGCACCCGCTTTGGAGAACTCCTACTCTTCTTCTGAGGAGGCCCCAGGGCCCAGGTTTGAGCAGGGCTGAATGCTGGCTACGAGAATTCAGCCTAATCTCCCTCGCAGGCCAGTTGTCTCCCTCTGCCATTTCTCTGGGCCCAGCCTCCCGTCTCCCTCCCAAGTGGAATAATCTGCACACAGAACCCAGCCTGAAATGGAATGCTCCAGGAACATTGCAGTGTGTGGCTTTCAGGCTAGGGGTTCTTCCAAATGTTCCTAATCTGACTGAGCATTCATCCTGATTTGTGGGTAGATTAGATGGCATTGACTATTTAAGGAGCACTTAGCTTGATGTTTTTGTGGGGAGGTTAGAAGACCTTGCATCAAAGCAAGCATGATCTCATACTTCCCAGCACATTTTCCCTATCACTCTCCTTATTGCAAACATCCCAAACTTTGGGGGAAGTGGGTTTGTTGCGCAAGACCTCCCAGTCAACTATAATTTACTATTATGAGATTAAATGGCACCTGGCAATAGCAATGGTCTGGCAGTGCCTTAGCTCAGTGGCAGAGAATCCAGGTGCTTGATCCCATCCCTGGCATCTCCAGGGAGAGCTGCTGCCAGCCAGAGCAGACTATACCGAACAAGATAGGCGATTGGTCTGACCTGGTATAAGACAGCGTCCGATGTTCCTAAGCAGCCTAAGCCCCTGCTCTAGTTTTAACTCCTACGTCTTATTTTTCTGCTTGTGTTTTCCACATTTCTATGGAACATTTGCAAGTAAATAGTATTTCCGCAGCTAGCAGACTTTATTTTCTCAGTCAAGCTTTTTGTTTCCCTACTGAAACTTTTGCTAAAGAGCCCAACAACCCAGACAATCGTCTGTAGAGATTCATCTCCTTCCTCCTCCCATGAACAGGAGTGGAGGCATCAACATTTCCAACATGTGGGCATAAACTGTGTAGGCAGCTCCTGCTTTTTATTTCCTTTGCCACCCTCTCTTTGATTTCTTTTACATTCACATCTTAACATTCCCAACCCACGGGCAAAGGATTTAATGGCTATTTGTTGACACTGGAAAGGCAACATTTTTGTCTCTGTCTGGAAGCTCAGTTTCTCCTGATGTTGAATTCTTAGAAACCTAAGAATTACAAACACAGGGTGGAACATTGATGGACAAGAACTCAGAAAGTTTCTCAAAACTTTGCCATCCTCCCTAAGCCAAACTCTAAGGCCACATCCACTCTATAAATTGAAAGCACTCTCAGTCCACTTTAAGAGTCATGTCTTCCTCCACAAAGAATCCTGCAAACTGTCCTTCGTTAAGGCTCTCCTAACAACTCTTGGCATCCAAGAGTTTCCAGGAACCTTTGTGGGGTGGGGAATGATTCCTAGGGTAGAATAAGAGTGCTTTAAATGCATGGTATGGGTGTGAAATGTGACTCAGGCACAGGACCTTTCACTTATTTATTCTGAAAATCTACCCCACACAAGATTCTCAAGGCAGCCTATAAAACTCACACATGGACACATAACCAACATCTCCCTGTCCTCTGGCTGATGGTTTCGGCTAGATCTTGAGTGGGGCTGCAGTCCCAAGGCAACTGGTGGTTGGAGCAGAGTGTTATTTCAGGCAGGAAGTGAAAGATCTATTATAGGGGTCAGCAAACTTTTTCCGCAGGGGGCCGGTCCACTGTCCCTCAGATCTTGTGGGGGGCCGGACTATATTTTGAAAAAACATATTGTCAGAGGCTCAGGAGCAGAAGCACAGGGGAGAGAGCAAATAGAGAGCGGAGGAGAAGAATCCGAGGGGAGCGTAGGGGAATATGACAGTGACCCGAGGGATTCCATGAGCTTCTCCAGCGAATCAGAAGATTCCCAGAAGGGGGCGCCTATGGTAAGGGCAAGGGGGGTCCCAGGGGGGACGCTCCAGAAACAAGGGGCCAGCGGGGGCTCCCAAGGGAGCAGCGGAGGATCAGGACCAGTTCCCCCACCAGAGCACAGTGGGGGGGAAGAGTCACATGAGTCAGGACCAGCCTCTCCTCCAGCGGGGAGAGAAGATGAGTCAGGGATAACCACGCCCCCATCGGAAAGTGGGGAAACGGAGGGAAGGTCAGGTCCAGCTAGCCTCCCCGAAGGAGGGAGCAGTGACACAAGTGTAACGGTCAGAAGGAAAGTGGGAGGCTGCGCGCGCGCGCCAAGTTCAAATGTGCAGGAGCGCGGGACAGCAGAAAACCCGGATTGGGAGCCAGGTCCAAAAGCCCAAAGGAGGGAGGGGGAAGAGTCAGGGGACTCAGCGTCGGAGGAGTCTAGGAAGGGTGAGATTCCGACTAGCAGGCGGACCCAGAGAAGGAAGGAACAGAGGAAGAGGTGGAGTAAGGCTAGAATCTTAAACTGGTGTCAGGGGGGAGGAGATTCAGATGGAGCTTCGGCGGTCTAAGGTACAGACGTAGTGTTGCACGCTGCGCGTGTGGAAGTGAAACTGAACTTCAATAAAGACTTTTATACTAAAGAAAGAAGCAGCGTTGGTCTTGTGTGAGCTGGGACCTTGGGCAGCGCTGACACATATGAACAAATTCCTATGCCCCACAAATAACGCAGAGATGCATTTTAAATAAAAGCACACATTCTACTCACGTAAAAACACACTGATTCCTGGACCATCCGCGGGCCGGATTTAGAAGGTGATTGGGCCAGATCTGGCCCCCAGGCCTTAGTTTGACTACCCATGATCTATTATATCAGGGGTCCTCAAACTACAGCCCATGGGCCAAATCCGGCCCGCCAGGGTTCTGAACCCAGCCCGCCCGGTGAGGGACAGGGTGAGCAGGCAGGGGGGGGGCTGCATGTCTCCAGGTTCTCATAATAGAGGCACTGCGCTTCCTCCGTGGTTGCGTGTGGGCGCCTGGCTGGGCGGTGTTTGTGGGGCTCCTGCCCGCGTCTCTAATTGCCAGCGCTGCCACCGCCACCCTGATTTCCTGATGCTCCCAACCTGGTGCAAGGGAAGCTCTTGGGTGCCTGCGCTGCCTCCTGCGTGCCAAGGAGCCATGCGTGCCCCACACCTCCACGTAGTAAGTTGCACCTTGCCCAGCAGGGGTAGGGGGTGGCAGGGGAGCAGGAGGAGATCCACGCGAGGAAAGTCCAGGATGATGCAGGATTGTCCCACATTTCAGTGTGGTCCTAATAAAGGCATGGCCCAGGTATTGGGATCCTAACTATGTCTACTCTGAAGTAAGTTCCATTGCTGAGTAAGTGCCTGTAGGATTGCAGCCTTCAAATGAGACTCTTAAAGCTCCAATACTCACTTATCTGGCAAAAAGCCTCACTGAATTCAGTGGGATTTACTTACGAGTAGACATGTATAGTATTGCTCTACTTTGCTTTGAGCAGTCTGTGATACTCCTGAAGAAATAGCTGGAAGTGTCACTTATTGATGATTCCAATCTCCATTATTTAAAGAACTTGCCTCCTGTGAACAACAATAGTTCAGTCACCTGGAGGCTGTAAGTGGCTGCTGTCATATGACAGAGGGTTGCAAATCATCTCTCCCCTGCCTTAGCAGGCTTTCTCTTTTAACTGCTGCAGAACAGGCAGAAATATAACAGGTGCAGCTCTTTGCATCACACTGCAAATCTCCAGCTAGATCCAGACTAACCGATGAACACTTGCATCACTTGCTACGACTAGCGGTGACAAATATGGAACCGGATATTGACCATTAGCCAAAAGCAGGCCCATACTTCCCACTGAAATAATTATAACCTCTGGTTGCAAACGGGATCCGTTCTGGAGCAACCTGAATGGAATGCAACCCGCGTCTGTGCGTCTGCACACGCGCAGGTTGCGATTCACCACTTCTGCGCATGATGTCATTTTGCGCGTCTGTGCATGCGCGAGCAGCGAAACCCAGAAGTAACCCTTTCCGGTACTTCCGGGTTGCCACGGGACACAACCTGAAAAGACGTAACCCGCAGTGTTCACAACCCGAGGTATGACTGTATTGTATTTCCCCCCTGTTTTTTGTGCACTACAAATAAAATATGTGCAGTGTGCATAGGAATTCGTTCATTTCCCCAAAAAAACTATAGTCCGGCCCTCAACAGTGTCTGAGGGACAGTGAACTGGCCCCGTTTAAAAGGTTTGAGGACCCCTGTATTCGATAGACATCTGACAATGGCAAAACCAGCCAAGCATCAATATGCACCTCTGGGAGACTTCTAACATATATAAAAACACAATAAAACATTTTTAAAAACCTTCCCTAAACAGGGCTGCCTTCAAATGTCTTCTAAAGTTGGTATTGTTACTTATCTCCTTGGCTCAGGGGCTGCATAACTCCAACATTTATCCTAAGGAAAAGTGGGACATTCCGGGCTCAAATCAGAAACCAGGACGGCTTTCAGTAAATCTGGGAATGTCCCTGGAAAACAGGCACACTTGGAGAGTCTGCAGTTGGGGTGCAGTTGAATAGAATATTGTGGGGGCCCAGGTAAGCCCCGCCCTGCAGAATTGATCACATGACACAGTGCACACACACCATTTGAATGGGAATGCCCATCAACATTGTGGGGGCCTGGCCCCCTCAAATATTTTATTGTGGGGGCCGAAGCTCCCACAGCCCCCAGGAACTGGCTCTTATGTGGGGTGGGCAATACTGAGCTCTAAGGACCAAGGGCTTGACTAGGGTAAGGCAGCTTCCTATGTTCCTGGGTTATACTTTTCAAACATCAAGAGCTGTGGGACACCAAGTCAGACCCTCTTGAAGGCATCAGGTCTGGCGATTAACTCTCCAAAGGCTCTTCTTCTCCAGCCGTGCGCTGCTCTGTTTCTTCTCCTCCCGCTGTGGATTTCCCCGAGTTCAAACTGAGGTCTCTGTGTGTTTTCCTTCTCTTTCTCTTGAGAGCTGCACTGGGAAGGAAGGGAGGGATGGAAGGAAGGGAGGGAGGAAGTCTTTGAGGCCTGGCTGTGTGTTCTCTGGAGTGAGATGATTCAGCAGCTGCCTTTGGGAACAAGCTAAGTAAGGAGAGGAGCCAGAACCAGATTGCTAAGCAGACCTGAAGGAGATGCTCTTCCTCAAGGCCAGCTCCTACTATTGGGCAGAGTGAGGCAGCCAATTCAGGCAGTGGATGTCAGGGTGCGCAGCACACCAACAATGAATCTTCCTTAAGCTGGCCTGCTACATCCAGGCTGGGGTCTAAACCACTGAACCTCTTGGGCTTGCCAATTGGAAGGTTGGCAGTTCAAATCCCTGCGACGGGGTGAGCTCCAGTTGCTCTGTCCCAGCAGACTAGCACCCCCCCCACATTCCTGCTCCCCAGAAACTGGTATTCAGAGGTGCACCACCTTCAACTCTGTATGTGGCGCACAGCCACTGAGAGTCTTATTTGCCATGCATTTGTCTAAAGCGATCCAAGTTGGTGGTCATCACCAATACTTGTGATATGAATTCCAGAGTTTTAAGCATGCAATGTAAGAAAAATACTTCCTTTTCCGAATCTTCCATTATTCAGAGTCATTGGATGGTCCCAGGTTCTAACATTATGAGATGGGAGGGGAGCTTCTCTCTATCCACTTTCTCTGCACCAGGCATAACTATGGCCCCCTCTATCATGCCCCTCCCACCTTTTTTCTACATTGGAACATAGGAAGCCACCTTGTTGACCATTGAGCCACACAGCCCAGCATTGCCTACTCTGACTGGACTGCAGGCAGGAGTCTCTCCCAGCCCAACCTGGAGATCCACAGGAGCTTGCGCTGGGGACCTCCTGCATGCCAAGCAGGTGCTCTATCCAGGAGTTTTGGCGTTCCCCTAAAACCCCAATCCATGTAACTATTGCACATAAGGGACTTGCTCTAGCCCCTTGGTTATTATGGTTGCCCTTTTTTGTTTGTTGAGGAACAGCTGCATGTCCATCCCCAAGCCTGTTACACCTCACTGTGAATGCACCTGTGGAAAATGGCCAGCAATAAAGCTCTCCTGACTAAAAGCTTTGCTACCTTTGGCTGATATTCCAAGTGAGGGTTCAGGTCTGCATGGTCACCTTTAGACCATCAGTGTTTTGCAGGAGGAATTAAAACGTGCCCTGGAAATTAAAGTATGCACAAATAAAGTGCATTAAGGTGCTCTGTTGCCCTGGTAGAACAAATCCGCCTTAAAAAACCACAGACTTTTTGCAGTTAAGAAAGTGAAAGTGAAATGCACCGGAAAGTGTGGGATAAACAAACCATAGACATAATAACCTCCCTCTAAACAGTTGAAACTTCTGCGCAAGGCGATCAGGATAAATGCTGGATACAGAGGCTGCACTGAGGAACCCCTGGTGCCCTTCCAAGGATGGCTGTAAGTTGCAAGGCAGAGTTGCTCACTTTTGCAAGCACAGAACGTGAGGCTGATAGTGATCAACAGGCTAACGCACATCTGCACAGGAAAATAAAGGGAACCACAAGAACACGATAAGTGGTGGAGTCTTTGCTCCAGCCTATCATAAATGGGGACAATGTTTAACTCCAGTGCTTTTTTTCTAAATGTTTACGGGTACTCTCATTTTGACTCAAGAAAATCACAATTTTATAGTTCAAATTGGGAAAAATAAATACAGTAAATGGAAAAAGTACAAAGATTCACAAAATGTTTAGGGGTATGCGTCCCCCCAGAAAAAAGCACTGTTTAACTCTAGCAATGTGAATTACTATAATCTTAGCTATAAAGCTATAAAGCAAAAAAGTACAAGCCAAGGCAGTTCCCCACACTCCAGTATGTTGCATATAAAATGAAACAGCGCTCAGGCGTTGCTTTCAGCTAGGACTTGATTTTTTTGGTTTGGATATGACTGTGATTAAAACACGCTATTCTAGATCTGCCAAATGCTGAAAGAGCAATGATTTGGTTGTTTTTTTCTACAGCTTAAAGCAGGCCAATTGCCCGACATGCTTAGGAAAAAGCATCTCAAGTTCATTTGAGAGACCAAAGCAGACAAACTCCTGAATGCTGTTGAAGAGATTCTGTCCTTTTCCATTATCCTGTATTAAATGGGATAAGATGTCCTCTTAAGATACATTTAAAGGCTCTCCGAGAGAGCAGCTTTCAAGGAAACTTTATCCCTTTGCAGGAAATTAAGGATATTATCTCAGTAATTTTCTGCTCTTTTTCTTGGAGGAAAACCGGAAAATACGGACCAACAAACTGAAACTTAAATCCCAGTTCTTTGGTATTCTGAAAATATTATAATTTTATATGCAAATAGCATTGGCCTTGTTCAACAGAGGCACAAAGACCAAGAAGTGGGTCTCTCAGAGCTGGAAACTATAAGGAGCCGGTTCACACATAAAGCTAAGCCACATAGTGTATAAGTGTGAACTCATGAGTGTGCGGCTGCTCTGTAAAAATCGCAGCTGCTGTGCTCCTCCCTTGGACATCCTGCTGCTGCATTTACAGGAGCAAAACCATGGTTAGGTTTAGCACTATGTTGAAACCCGGACTTGTGGTTTGCCTCCCTCCCTCCAATAAAAACCACAAGTGGAAAGCTATGGGTTGACTGTGTGAACTGGCCCTCAGAATAGAAGAGAATGAAACTGCATCTAGCAGAGAAAGTCTTTCCCAGTTTGGCTGAGGTTCTTCTGAGAGATGCCAAGGATTGAAACTGGGACCTTGTGTGTGCAGCTGGGACTGGACCTCCGGACTAAGGTTCAGGCCCCACCCAGCCCAGGGCCTCCCCACCAACTGACCAGCCAGAGAGTGGCAGATGATGGGGGCAGCAGCACTTAGGCCTCGTGTTGGCTGAAGGTCCATCCTGGCAGACCACGCTGGGGCTGATGCTGGTTGTAGCAGCAGCTGTGTTTTCTTCTTGTTTATAGAACCCACTGACAAATACCCCTTCCTCTTGGTTCATGTGGGAACCAATGACACTGCAAGCAATAGCCTCCAGAAGATCAAAAGAGACTACAAGGCTCTGGGCAGGAAATTGAAGCAATTAAATGCACAAATTGTCATCTCATCTGTCCTCCCAGTTGAACGACGTGGCCCAGGGAGAGAGGGAAAAATAGTGGAAGTGAACAGCTGGCTTCGCAAATGGTATAAACAGGAATGGTTTGGATTCTTAGATCATGGACTGCAGTTTCTTGAAGATGGACTTCTGGCAAGCGATGGGCTGCACCTCACAACGGTTGGGAGGAATGTTTTTGCCAAAAATCTCAGAAACCTCATCAGGAGGGCTTTAAACTGACTAATGTGGGGGAGGGAGACAGTGCTCCTGAAGGTAGGAGTCTATCAATTGATGAAGATGATCATCCAAATGTCATAGACCAAATGGAGCAAACAGCACGCAGACCTAGTGGTGGGAGGAAAAAATCCTTAAATAAGAGACACGGGGGAATGATTAATGGACTTCAATGTCTGTACACTAATGCGCAAAGCATGGGCAATAAACAAGATGAGCTTGAGCTCTTGGTACAGCAAACTAATTATGACATAATAGGCATCACTGAAACCTGGTGGGATAAGTCCCACGATTGGAATGTAATAATGGAGGGATACAATCTATTTCAGAGAAACAGACCAGACAAGAAAGGAGGAGGAGTGGCGTTATATGTCAGGGATGTGTATACCTGTGAAGAGATCCAAGATTTAGAACCTCAAAGCCAAAGTGAGACCATTTGGGTCAAAATTAAGGGAGAGAAGAATAACAGTGACCTCATTGTGGGAGTTTACTATAGATCCCCAAGCCAAACGGAGGACATAGATGATGCCTTCCTGGAACAGATGGCCAAGCATGCAAAAGGAAGGGAGATAGTAGTAATGGGGGACTTCAATTACCCGGATATTTGTTGGATGTCAAACTCAGCCAAGAGCATAAGGTCAAACAGATTCCTCACTGGCCTTGCAGACAACTTCATTGTCCAGAAAGTGGGAGAAGCAACAAGAGGAACAGCCATTTTAGATCTGGTCCTAACCAATGTTGATGACCTGGTTAGTGGGGTAGAAGTGGAAGGATCATTAGGCGCGAGTGATCATGCTCTTCTGAAGTTTACTATACAGCGGAAAGGAGCAGCCAAGCATACTAGGACTCAATTTCTCGACTTTAAGAAAGCCGACTTCATAAAACTTAGGGAAGTGCTGGGTGAGATCCCATGGACAGTAATACTAAAAGGAAAGGGAGTTCATGATGGCTGGGAGTTTGTTAAGAGGGAGATAGTAAAAGCACAACTTCAGGCAATACCAATGAGACGGAAACATGGAAGGTGCCTAAAGAAGCCAGGGTGGCTATCTAAAGAACTTTTAACTGAGTTAAGATTAAAAAAGGATGTGTACAAAAAATGGAAAAGGGGGGAAACCACCAAAGAGGAATTCAAACAAATAGCCAGCACGTGTAGACACAAAGTCAGAAAAGCTAAAGCACAGAATGAACTCAGGCTTGCTAGAGAGGTTAAAAGCAACAAAAAAGGCTTTTATGGGTATGTTTGTAGCAAAAGGAAGAACAAAGAAACAGTGGGGTCACTCAGAGGAGAAGATGGTGAAATGCAAACAGAGGACACAGAAAGGGCTGAACTCCTCAATGCCTTCTTTGCCTCAGTCTTCTCCGATAAAGAAAACAATGCCCGACCTGAAGAATTTGGAGCAAATGATTCAGCAGAGGAAACACAGCCCAGAATAACTAAGGAGATAGTACAAGAATACTTGGCTAGTTTAGATGTATTCAAGTCTCCAGGGCCAGATGAACTGCATCCAAGAGTATTAAAAGAACTGGCAGATGTGATTTCAGAACCACTGGCAGTCATCTTTGAGAATTCCTGGAGAACAGGCGAAGTCCCGGCAGACTGGAGGAGGGCAAATGTTGTCCCTATTTTCAAAAAGGGCTTGACAACCATATGTCAGGAGTACTCTGATGGTGTTTCCTGCTTGGCAGGGGCTTGGACTCGATGGCCCTTGTGGTCTCTTCCAACTCTATGATTCTATGATTCTATAAAAAATGATTTATAGTTAGGATATAGTTGGCCAGGTATGCATCTGGTTACAGGTGCTCATTGTATTATTTTTACTTTTAAAATATATTAACCTTTTCTATGACAAAATGGTGCTTAATCCCAATTCAGTGTTTTTGGTACTGGGGCAACAGAAGCAAACTCCATTTTGTTCCTGTAGCCAGAATGGTGCAAGGATTTAAAGTGAGATTTACCTGGCATTCAAATACTCCAAAATATTGATTACATTCCTAATATTATCTTTCATTTGTCTGCCAGGAAGAAAACCTGCTTGATCTTCATGTATCAAACCTTTCAACACTTTTTTCATCCTATTTGCTAATATATTAGCAAACAGTTTATAGTCATTATTTAGAAGTGAAATCAGCCTATAATTCTTAACTTGAGATAAGTCTGAGTCTTGCTTGGGTATTAAAGTAATATATGCTTCTTTCCAAGTTTCTGGTATTTCTCTTTTTGTTAATATGTCATTCATTACTTCTCTCAGTGGTACAACTAGGATGTCCTTCATTTCTTTATAAAATCTTGCACTGAATCCATCCAGCCCTGGGGTCTTTCCACTTTTTAATTCTTTAATTGCAATTCTTATTTCTTCTATTTCTATCCTCTCATTTAATTTACTTTTCTCTTTCGTCGGAATCTTCTGCACCCCTTTCTCTTTTAGATATTCTTTTATTTTCTTTAAATTATCTTTCTCCTTCTTCTTATATAATTGTCTATAAAAGTCCACAAATCCTTTCCTTATTCCTTTCGGGTCTTCAATCTCTTTATCTTCAACCACAATCTTATGTACCATATTTTGTTCTTTCCTTTTTTTGATCTGCAACGCTAATAGTTTCCCAGATTTATTTGCATATTCAAAATTCTTTTGTCTCATCCTTTTGATGTTCCATTCCACTTCCTTGTTTATTATCATAGAGAATTGCGCTTGCAGTGTTTTTATATTAAGTTTCAATTTTTTATCATTAGGTCTGTCAATAAGTTTCTTCTCATTTTCCATAATTTGTTTTAAGATTTCTTTTTTCCCTTTTTCTCTGTAATTGTTTTTAATTGCATTCTGTTGTATAAAGAAACCTCTCATAACTGCTTTACCAGCGTCCCAAACTATACTTGTTTTTGTTCCTTGGTTCATGTTGTTTATAAAATAGTCCTTCATGTACCTTTGCGCATTTTCTACTATTTTTTGATCATCAAAAAGGTTTTCATTTATTCTCCACCGGAAAGATTTTTCTTCAAATCCTTTTAAGGTACATTTTATTGGGTTATGATCCGAAAGCACCTTAGGTTGTATTTTGATCTTTAAGATTCTTGTTGTAAGATCATTTGTTATCCATATTTGATCGATTCTTGACATTGATTGATTTGCTTCTGATTGATAGGTAAACTGTTTTTCCAATGGGTGTTTCAATCTCCAAATATCAATTAAATTGCAGTTCTCTACCATCGAAAAGAAAGTCTTTGGTAATTTCCCTTCTTTTGATTTTCCTGTTGCTCTTAATCTGTCCATCTCCATTGAAACCACTGCATTCATATCACCCATTATTATAATCTTTTGATCGAAATATTCAAATAGTTTCTCTTCTAGGTCTCTAAAAAAGTCCATTTTATTTTCATTAGGTGCATACACTCCGACGATTATTATTTTTTCACCTTGCCATTTGACTTGTACTGCCACAATTCTGCCTTCTTCATCTTTAAAAATCTGATGAGCTTCTATTTTATTTTTATATATAAAACCACTCCTCTTTTTTTAGTTTTGTCCAATGAGATAAATTCATTCCCTAGTTTTTTATTTATCAAAATTTTTCTATGTTTCCTCATCACATGAGTCTCTTGTAAACAAATAATTTTGTTTGTCCAAATTTTGTTTTTTCAAATATTGTTGAATTTTATTCCGTTTTTTCCCCTCATTCATCCCATTGATATTCCAGGTCCATAATTTCAACGCCATGATGTCTTCTGATTAATTTTTAATAATAGTCTTTAATTTATTTTTCCCTCTTCTTCCTCTTCCTCCACCTTCTCCTCCCCCGAATCTTGCGAGTCTTCTCCTTCAGCTCCTGCCCCAATTGGTGCAGTTTCCTCACTTCCCAGTTCTTTGTATCTTCTCAGAAATTTATCCAATTCATCCGGTCTTGTTATTCTATGTCTTTTCCCTTTGTAGGCAAACGATAGTCCTTCTGGGAACTCCCATCTAAATTCAATATTGTTTTTCCTGAGAGCTTGCACTAACTGTTGGTATTGATTGCGTTTTTTCAACAAGTGAAGTGGGACATCTTTAAAGATTATTATGTTATTCCCGCCAATATTCAATCTTTTCTCCCTGTTCTTTTGCAGAATTAAATTTCTCATTTCTCTATCTTTAAATATTACCAAACAATCTCCTGGGAATTTCTTCGCTTTATTTGTTCTTACTTTGATTCTAAAAGCATTATGTACTGTCTTTGCCATCTCTATCCAAATAGCAATTTCTTTAATCAGTTTCTCCTTTATTTCTTCTCCTTGTGCTTCTGGGACCAATCTGAATCTCAGATTAGTCTCCCTCTGTCTCAATTCATTCATTGCAATAGCATCCCACAGTTCCTCCTGAGTTTTATTAACTTCTAACACCTCTGCTTTAATTTTTTCCTCCCCCTTCTTCAATTCTTTAATCTCCATTTTAGTCTTTTTAGCCCCCTCTTCCAGATTTTGTGTCCTTTTTGCCATATCTTTCATCTGACCCTTAATTTCATTAATAGTTTCATCTATTTTTTCCACCGTCACATCTATTTTTTTATCCACTTGTTCCAATTTTGTCTCAATATTTTTCTCACTTTTATGTATTTCTGATTTAAGATCAGATTTAAGTTCAGTAAACATCTTTATTAAGTCTCCTTTAAGATCAGATTCTTGTCTAGAACCTTTCCTTTCTGCTGGTGTACCTTCTCCTTTCTTCTGTGAATGCGTCATTTTAAAACTAAAAAAGTTTAAATTGTACCACTAAATTTATCCACCAGGGGGAGTTAAACAAATAGTCACCAATTATATGATTTGATGTCTATAACAATGAAAATCCACCAGGGGGCGCTCGAAACTTATCCGACAAAATTAATTGACGCAGTGGTGTTTTTATAACACTTAAAAGAGAAACAAAACATAAAATTTGTATATTTAAATTCTTCTTTTCTTCCCGCCTCTTGGATGGCCAAATCCAATATTTGATATATCTGTAGTTATGTGCCACTCCACCAATATAGTTGTAATCCACTTCCGACTATGAAAACAAAAACCCAAATTTAAAAGTTGTAATCCTCAAAACCCTCGGATCTCCAACCCTCAGTTAGTCCCAGGCTCTCCTCTCAATAACAAAAGGTATAAGTTCCCAAAAAGAGAAATATAGTCCCCACAACTTGTAGCAGGAAAAGACGGTAGTCACAAGGAAGAAAAGAGAAAAAGAAAAAGCAAAACAAATCCCGATATTCAAAAGTATCTTAAAATGGCGGTTCTTTGTTCCCCTTAGCAAAGGGGAGGAAGAGGGGCGGTCTTTCTTTCTCCCTCCATCAAAGTTAAAATAGAAAACGCTTTTACTGTCCTCAAATCAACTGTAATCCACAGTCCAACCAAATCAAACACGAAAATAGCTCTTCTCTTCTTTGTCTATGTCCTTTCAAAGGTGGAGATGGAAATTATAAGTTAAAAACGGAGCTTCGAAACTCATTGCACAGTTCTTTTAAAATCGAAAGTAATATACAGTGGTGCCTCGCAAGATGAAATTAATTCGTTCTGCGAGTTTTTTCGTCTAGCGAATTTTTTGTCTTGCGAAGCACGAAATCCCATAGGAATGCATTGAAATTCAATTAATGCGTTCCTATGGTCAAAAAAAGTCCGGTCGGCGCCAGCGATTAATGGCGGGTTCCCTCTGAGCTCCGGAGGGAACCGGCCCCGTGAAGCGTGGGTCTGGCCGCTGCGGCGAATCGGAGACCCGAAGAAATCGCAGGCGGTGAAGCCTGCGAACGCGGAGACTCGGTGGGCTCCATTTGCGCCCCCCCGACTGCAAGGGAGCCTTTTTAAAGGCTTCTGAATGGAGCGGGGGTGAGTGGCGCGGAGCGGAGAGTCACGTACCATCTTATACCATCTTCGCGGGGTGAAGCCGCAAGCCATTGTCGGAGAGCGTCAATTTCTTTCTGGATATTCGGACTGAAAATAAATACCCGTAAGTAGGGGTAAGAAGAGAAATTTTTACTAAATTTTAAGCAATTTGGCACCGAAACGGGGAAGTATCAACAGGAAGTCTGCTTCTCCCGACTTGTAGACAGAACAAAGCAAAGAGAATATAAAGTAGAAACTTTGAAAGACGTTACTGAAAGACTCTAATCCAACACCAAAAGAAAGAAGGATCCCCCTCCGCTTAGCAGGGGCGGAGGGGTGAAATTTGAGCATTATCCCCCCTGCAAAGACAGCGAGAGGCATTTCTACCGGCTGCCTCTAAAACCTGGAACGGACTGCTTTTGACAGCTGTCAAAGTGCTAAGTGTTAAGAACGTTGATACTCTGTGAAAGAAATAATTGCTTATAAAGGGATTTTGGATAGAAAAAGCTATTTTTGATTGAAAGTGTGTATGGTTAAAGAACAAAGGGGAGCTACTAGGACTATATTTGTTACCACTGAAATTGAAACTGTGTCCCCCTAGAGGAGATTTGTTGCAGCAAGCTTTGAGCTACAAAATAACAGAGCCTGGAAAATTCCTTTTCAAAACAAAGTAACCAAGCGTGAGACTGACCTTGGACTGTTGTATGGGAGTGATATGGCAGATGAGAAGGGTAAAATAGAACAGACGGAAGAAAAGAAGCTTAGATCTGGGAAACAATATAAAATTGACATTGCACAGCAGAGAAGGGCCTCAACATCTGGTGTAGCTGGCTCGTCAGGAGTTACAGTTTCACAGCAAAGACCAAAAGTTATGTCATCTCAAGACCCAATTGCTCAGGCACTAAGTAAAATTAATACATCATTGGAATTTTTAGCTAAACAAGTTGCAGAGACAAATAAGCAAGTAGCGGAGGCCTCAGCAAAAATTGATTTGAATACTACAAGCATAAATGAATTGGGGAAGAAGGTGAATTCCAACACACAATCTATTGAGAAGTTATTAGAGGAATCGGCTTCTACCAGGAAATTAGCTGAGGAAGCAAAAGAAATTGCAACTGCTGCTCAGGAGAGGATTCCACCGGTATATAAGAAACTTGAGGACTATGACCTGACCTTGTCCATGTTGGAACTCCAAGGGAAAGAGAAGAACCTGAGACTTTGGGCGGTACCAGAAGAGGAACAAGGCAATTTGGTGGACTTTCTTATGAAAGAATTTACAGAATTTTGGCAAAAGGACTTGGGAAAGGAAGAAATTAAGATAGTGAGTGCTTTCAGGATTGGTAGGAAACAAAGAAAGAACAAAGCAAGGGACTGCCTGATCTCCTTAAGATCAAAAGAAGAAAGAGATAAAATTCTGAATTTACAGTACCAAAGATCCTTGGAAATTGGAGACTCTTTCGTGGAAATTTTCAGGGATATCCCTAAACTTATCTTGGATGTCAGGGCCCACTACAGAGATCTGGTGGACCTACTGAAAGGAAATAAAATTCCTTTCAGATGGGAATTCCCTCAAGGTTTATCCTTTAAACTCAAAGGAAGGAAAATAAGAATAAAGACTGTGGAGGATAAAGACAAATTTCTCAATGAACAAGGGGAGAATCTGCAGAAGGGAGTGACTGGAGAGGAGCCAATCGACTCACAAGGAATTCTGGATGTAGCAAATTTATCATATGGACTTGCTGAACCAGGGAAAGACACACCACTGATAGAAGAAGAACAACTCGGGGCAGTAGGAGGGAAGAACAAGTAATTCACCATGGCTCTGCAACTTCTAAGCTGGAATTGTAATGGGATCAATTCCCCTCGAAAGAGGAAAAGTGTTTTTCATATATTAAGAAAAGAACAATTGGATTTGATTTGTTTACAGGAAACACATGTAATGAGGTCACACAGGAAGTTGCTTATCAATAAGAGATTGGGACAAGAATTTATTTCATCTGACAAGGTTAAAAAAAGAGGAGTTGTGATATATGCAAAGGAGAAACTTTTACCGAAACAAATTTTTAAAGATGAACAAGGAAGATATTTGGCTATTGAAATTCAACTTCAAGGAGAAAAATTTTTGATCGTAGGGGTGTATGCACCGAATGAGGGGAAATCTGAATTTTTTAAGAAGTTGCATGAGGTTCTCTTGGACTATATGGATTACAATATAATTTTAATGAGAGATATGAATGGAGTTGTTTCTACAAATATGGACAAGGCACAAAGACAAGTAATCACCAAAGATGGGAGATTACCAAAGACTTTTTTTGAACTGACTGACAATATGGACCTGATTGACATTTGGAGAACTAAGAACCCTCTAGAGAGAGAGGGAACTTTTTTCTCTGAAGCAAAAATGACCTGGACTAGAATCGACCAAATTTGGATTACTAGAGGAATGGCACCAAAGATAAAAAAGGTAGAAATCTGCCCTAAAACTTGCTCCAACCACAATGCTGTAAAGATGGAGATGAAGCAAATAACACCCGGCTCCTTCAGATGGAGGATGAATGACACCTTATTTAGAGATGAAGAAGTCTACAAAAAGGCCCAAAAAACTTTGAGAGACTATTTTGAAGTAAATTTGGCTACTAATGTTGAAAAAAGAGTAATTTGGGATGCTAGTAAAGCCGTGATGAGAGGGTTTCTGATTCAACAGAATGCAATAAAGAAGAGAAGTTGAAATGAGAAAAAGGATAAAATTCTGGAGAAAATAAAAGAAGGAGAGAAGAAACTGAGAGCAAAGCCAAAGTCACAGGAGATTTTGAAAGAAATAAAGCTATTTCAGGTACAATATATGGAATTGATGAACCAGGAAATAGAATGGAAAATTAAACAAATGAGACAGAAGACATTTGAATCAGCAAATAAATGCGGGAAACTATTAGCATGGCAATTGAAAAAAAGACAAAAACTAAATACAATTACAAATCTGGAAGTGGAAGGAAAAGACATACATAACCCAACTGAGATTAGAAACTGCTTCCAGAAGTATTTTAAACAACTTTATGCACAAGGGCCACAGAACGAAATGGACATAGACCGATTTTTGAAGACAAATGGATTACAAAAAATTTCACAAGAAGGTAAACTTATGCTGAACTGTAAGATAACCGACCAGGAGATAGAAGGTGCCATTCTAAGTATGCAAGTGGGCAAGTCTCCAGGACCGGATGGGTTGTCTTCCTGCTACTACAGACTTTTGAAAGAGTGGCTATTGCAACCATTGAAGGAAGTTTGTAATGAAATTTTGGAGGGGAAAAGGGCACCAGAATCGTGGAAAGATGCCTACATTACACTAATACCAAAAACAGAGACTGAAAAGACTCAACTTAGGAACTACCGTCCCATATCCCTATTAAATGTGGATTACAAAATCTTTGCTGACATTTTAGCTAAGAGATTGAAAAAAGTACTGATTGAGGAGATTCATAAGGACCAGGCGGGCTTTCTCCCGGGTAGACATCTGTCGGACAATTTAAGGAATATAATTGACATTTTGGAGAAGTTAGAAGTGAACATAAACACTAAGGCAGTCTTGATATTTGTGGACGGGGAGAAAGCCTTTGACAACATTTCTTGGAGCTTTATGAAAAAGAACCTACAGGGTGTGGGGGTAGGCCATGGTTTTGAGAATGGTATTGGTGCAATATATTCAGAACAAACGGCTAAACTAATTGTAAATAACGTGGTTACAGAACAGTTCAAGATAGAAAAAGGGATACGACAGGGATGCCCAATTTCCCCCCTGCTTTTTATTTCGGTCCTGGAGGTTTTGCTGAATATGATTAGAAGGGACCGGATGGTTAAAGGTATACAGGTCGGAGCCAAACAGTTTAAATTAAGAGCGTTTGCAGATGATCTAGTTTTGACACTTCAGGAGCCAGAATCTAGTACTAAAAGAGTTTTAGAATTAATTCAAGAATTTGGTCAGGTTGCAGGATTTAAATTGAACAAGTTAAAAACTAAAGTTCTTGAGAAAAATTTAACACCGATAGAGAGAGAAAAGTTCCAGAATGAAACAGGCCTGACTGTGGTTAAGAAAGTGAAATATTTGGGGATTAATATGACAGCTAAAAATGGGAATTTGTTTAAAGATAATTATGAAAAATGTTGGGCTGAAGTGAAAAAAGATTTTGAAATTTGGTCGAATTTGAAGCTTTCCTTGTTGGGTCGAATTGCAGCTATAAAGATGAATGTATTGCCTAAAATGTTGTTTTTGTTTCAAACTTTGCAAATTTTGGACAAGATGGATTGTTTCAAGAAGTGGCAGAAAGACATTTCTAAATTTGTCTGGCAGGGCAAGAAGCCTAGAATAAAATTTAAGATATTAACTGATGTAAAGGAAAGAGGTGGATTTGCCCTGCTAAGACTTTAAACTCTATTATGAATCAGCAGCATTTTGCTGGTTGAAAGACTGGCTGCTTCTTGAGAACACAGACATTTTGGATCTTGAAGGTTTTAACAATGTTTTTGGGTGGCATGCATATTTGTGGTACGACAAGGTGAAAGCACACAAGGCTTTTAAAAATCATATTGTCAGGAGAGCATTGTTTAATGTTTGGACTAGATACAAAGATCTATTGGAAAATAAAACTCCAAGGTGGTTGTCACCAATGGAGGTTAAGGCTCAGAGAAAACTTAACATGGAGGCCAAATGGCCTAAATATTGGGAAATTTTGGAACAAGAAGGGGACAGACAGAAACTGCAGAGTTTTGAGAAACTGAAAGATAAAGTGCGAGATTGGCTTCACTATTATCAGATAATGGAGGTTTATAATCTGGACAAGAAAGTTGGTTTCCAGGTGGAAAAATCTAAATTGGAAACAGAATTGTTAGAATCCAAAACTAAGACTTTGTCAAAAATGTATAACTTGCTGCTGAAATGGAATACTCAGGATGAGACGGTTAAATCTGTAATGATTAAATGGGCACAAGACGTTGGACATAATATCATGTTTGCTGATTGGGAACAGTTGTGGACCACCGGGATTAAATTTACGGCATGTAATGCCTTGAGAGAGAATATTATGAAAATGATATACAGGTGGTACATGACCCCAGTCAAGCTTGCAAAAATCTACCATTTGCCCGACAACAAATGTTGGAAATGTAAGGAAAATGAAGGTACATTCTTTCACCTTTGGTGGACGTGTCCCAGGATTAAGGCTTTCTGGGAAATGATATATAACGAATTGAAAAAGGTATTTAAATATACCTTCTTGAAGAAACCAGAGGCCTTTCTCTTGGGCATGGCTGGCCAAGTGGTGCCAAAGAACGACAGAACTTTTTTTATGTATGCTACAACAGCAGCAAGAATACTCATCGCAAAGTATTGGAAGACGCAAGATCTACCCACTCTGGAAGAATGGCAGATGAAGCTGATCGACTGTATGGGACTGGCAGAATTGACGAGCAGAATCCGTGACCAGGGAGAAGAGTCGGCTGAAGAAGACTGGAAAAAATTTAAGGACTATTTACAGAAATACTGTAAAACTAAGGAAAGTTAAATGGTGTTGGATTGAAATTGAGGGGTTTCTAGCTGTAATGATATAAAGGAACATAGATGGGGGAAAAAAGGGTCTGAAAAATGAGGTAATGTTATAAGCTGTAATGCTTTAAATGAAGGATTTGCTGAACAAATAACCTTAATTGGGATACAAGGAGGAGAAGTATGAGGAGGTCTGAGAAATTCGTTATTTAAAAGTATGATTTATGAACTTTATGTCTTTTTTAATGTTTTTGTTTGTTCTGTTTTTGTTTGTTTGTTTAAAAAATTGGAAAATCTAATAAATATTCTTTAAAAAAAAACACAAAACAAAAAAAGTCCAAACAAAGCCAAATTTGGTACAAAAAGAGTTTATTAACTGCTCTTTAAAGTCACACATACCGTAAAGAGCATTTCAAAAATTGAAGGAACAATAAATTAAGTTTCTAAACATGACAGCAAAACATTTAAAAATCAACAAAGTGTACAGTAAATTTTCTAAGACTCTGGGGGACAACTCGAAGAAGGTTTCTCTTCCACTCTTTGCTTCTTGCTGAAGAACCTGTCCATGGTCTGCGGCTTCATCCGCCTTTTCAGCACCTCCCTGAAAGACGACATGACCCTCGTATCAAAAGTGTTCGCAAGGTCATGTGTCAGGTCCTTGTCAGGGTGGTGCCGCTGTGCAAAAGCCTGCACATCCTTCCACTTCAGGCAAATGTCCCTCAGTTCTTTGGAGGACAGCCGTTCCTCAGTTGCTTCCTCCTCTTCCAGCGAGGCCTGCTCCTGCGCAGCTTCCGCCTGCAGTTCGACCAGCTCCTGGGTGGTCAGCTCGTGGTCGTGCTCCTCCACCAGCTCGCTGACGTCCTCCTCTGTGACCTCCAGGCCCATGGTCCTCCCCAAGGCAACAATGTCCTGCACCACTGTTGACTCTGGTGCATCAGAGTCGCTTGGTGCCACACAGTCCGGCCACAGGCTGCGCCAAGCGAAATTCAAATTTCTCTGGCTGATCCCGTTCCAGGCCGTGGTGATCATCTTCAAGCAGGTGACGATGTCGAAGTGGTCCTTCCAGAATTCCCGCAGGGTGATGGTGGTGCAATCAGTCACCTCGAAGCATCGCCTGAAAAGCTCCTTGGTGTAGAGTTTTTTGAAATTGGCGATGACCTGCTGATCCATTGGCTGGAGCAGTGGCGTGGTGTTAGGCGGCAGGAACATGATGCTGATGAAGCTGAACTCCTCCAACAAGTCCTCCTCAAGGCCTTTAGGATGAGCAGGAGCATCGTCCGTCAGAAGCAAAGCCTTCAGCGGCAGGTCGTTGTCCAGCAGGTACTGTTTGACAGCAGGGCCAAAAGCAAAATTGACCCAGTCCACAAACAGCACACGTGTGACCCAAGCCTTGCTGTTGGATCGCCACATGACACTCAGCTGCTCCTTGTCGACCTTGTGTTTCTTGAAGGCCCGTGGGTTCTCCGAGTGGTACACCAGCAGGGGCTTGATCTTCAGGTCGCCGCTTGCATTGGCACAGAAGAGCAGGGTCAGACGGTCCTTCATGGGCTTGTGGCCAGGCAACTTGGCCTCCTCCTGTGTGATGCAAGTCCTTTTGGGCATCCTCCTCCAAAACAGTCTCGTCGCAGTTGAAGACCTGCTGTGGAACGTAGCCCTCCGTCTTCACAGCCTCCAGGAACTCCGCTGCAAAGTCTTCAGCCGCAGGAACATCAGAACTGGCAGCCTCTCCATGCCTGACCACGCTGTGGATTCCAGATCTTGTCACAAAAAATCATAAAAATTCAGAAAAAAACCACACAAGCTTCCAGATTCTTGCAAACCCCTCCTCAACTGTTCCCCCAGCCACCCACCACACAGAAATTCAAACCCAGAATTTTTTTTTTAAAAAAAGCAGAGTGGCCCAATGGTCACAAAAAAATCATAAAAATTCAGAAAAAAACCACACAAGCTTCCAGATTCTTGCAAACCCCTCCTCAACTGTTCCCCCAGCCACCCACCACACAGAAATTCAAACCCAGAATTTTTTTTTAAAAAAACAACAGAGTGGCCCAATGGTCACAAAAAATCATAAAAAATCAGAAAAAAACCACACAAACTTCCAGATTCTTGCAAACCCCTCCTCAACTGTTCCCCCAGCCACCCACCACACAGAAATTCAAACCCAGAATTTTTTTTAAAAAAAACAGCAGAGTGGCCCAATGGTCACAAAAAATCAGAAAAATTCAGAAAAAACCACACAAGCTTCCAGATTCTTGCAAACCCCTCCCCAACACCAAGTCCTTGAATTCCAAACACCCCAACCCAAAATCCAAAACCCCCCAAAAAAGTTTTAAAAGTTTAACTTACCAAATGGCTGCAAAAGAAGTTTTGGAAAAGCTTCAAAAATCAGCAAAGTCTTCAAAAACCTCAAAAAGGGCTACCACACCGCGTGCTATGAGTTGCTCCTCAAAGTCAAGTCGCAACTGCACCTCTTCAAGCAATGCACGCTGGGTATTAACGGTTTTACAAAAAAGGAAACAAACTTGCAATATGTTTTCGTCTTGCGAAGCAAGCCCATAGGGAAATTCGTCTTGCGAAGCACCTCAAAAAACGAAAAACTCTTTCGTCTAGCGAGTTTTTCGTCTTACGAGGCATTCGTCTTGCGGGGCACCACTGTAAAGTAATCCATTCCCGGGATCCTTTTTTCGACGTTCTAATATCTCTCTCAAATGAGAAAGAAATACAACCGAAGTAAGGGAGTTAAGGGAATATCTTCTACCCCCTCAGTTTCCAAATAGTTTTTTACACCAGCACAGGGGATAGATCTTTTTGCCCAAAACAACCCCCATTTGTTTTGTACTCACGGTTCCGTTCGCTCTGTAAATAGTCTCTGTGTATTCTTCGGAGTTCAGACAAGGTTGACCTCCTGTTTGTCCCTTGTCTGTGTCGAATTAGGTCCGAATCTGCTATTTTTAAAATCCTTTTTTAAAGTTGCCAATTCGATTTCTTTTGGTTTGGAAAGCCGATCGCTCCGGTGGGCAGGCTCGGGGCTTCACTCCTGGAGGCTGGCAATGGCGTCCCGCTGTCGGCCCTTCTACCCCGCCGTTCTCGTCTCCTCTTAAAGGGGATACCTGACGGCCGGGGGAATCGCTCTTCTGACAGCGCTGGGATCCTGACCCACTGAATCTCCTTTCAGTGGGTTTTGGGGGGCTACGGCGCCCTTGTAGTACCCCCCTTTGCCTCTTTGGAGCAGGTCACCCTCTCCCGAGGGAAAACTCGCCTGCTTCCACCTCGTGATCCAACCGGAAGTGAGCTTCAGGTTCTCTTAGTTTCTAATTTTTCCAATCTTAAATTCATTTTGCCACATTTCTGAATCAGTTTCCTTTTTTAAAAGCCCTTGTGGAAATCTCACAGTTATAGCACACATTTCTCCTAATACAAACATTTTTTAATACCATTTTGCCCAATAAAACATTTTAAAAGCAATTTTCTGTATCATAATGCATTTTTGCATGCTGTTTTTGCTAACATATGCATCTCTATGCACAGTTTCCCCTAATATACACATATGCAACTGGAAAACATCATCCAAAGATTGCAAAAGTGCAAATTTTGAGGAATTGCTGTGTTTACATGGAGATTGTTTCAGGAAGTGTGAATTATGTTGTTGTTGTTTAGTCGTTTAGTCGTGTCTGACTCTTTGTGACCCCATGGATCAGAGCACGCCAGGCACTCCTGTCTTCCACTGCCTCCTGCAGTTTGGTCAAACTCACGTTAGTAGCTTCGAGAACACTGTCCAACCATCTCGTCCTCTTTCGTCCCCTTCTTCTTGTGCCCTCAACCTTTCCCAACATCAGGGTCTTTTCCAGGGAGTCTTCTCTTCTCATGAGGTGGCCAAAGTCTTGGAGCCTCAGCTTCAGGATCTGTCCTTCCAGTGAGCACTCAGGGCTGATTTCCTTCAGAATGGATCGGTTTTATCTTCTTGCAGTCCATGGGACTCTCAAGAGTCTCCTCCAGCACCATACAGTGGTACCTCGGGTTAAGTACTTAATTCGTTCCGGAGGTCTGTTATTAACCTGAAACTGTTCTTAACTTGAAGCACCACTTTAGCTAATGGGGCCTCCTCCTGCTGCTGCGCCACCGGAGCAGAATTTCTGTTCTCATCCTGAAGCAAAGTTCTTAACCCGAGGTACTACTTCTGGGTTAGCGGAGTCTGTAACCTGAAGCGTCTGTAACCTGAAGCATATGTAACCTGAGGTACCACTGTAATTCAAAAGCATCAATTCTTCAGCAATCAGCCTTCTTTATGTCCCAGCTCTCACTTCCATACATGTATGGAAGTGAATTATGTAGGCTTCCATTAAAATACAAACCAAACCTATTTTCTTCTGTACCTGGGCTTACTTTTATTATCTGAAAACTCATCTGCTTTCTGTGCAAGCCTTTGGACAGTTGCTTCAGGCCTCACCACACTGCCAACAATGCCATTGGACTTCACCCTTGGACAGAACCACAGAGCAGGTGGCAACAGCTGCCTTGACCAGGCATAGGCAAACTCAGCCCTCCAGATGTTTTGGGACTACAACTCCCGTCATCCCTAGCTAACAGGACCAGTGGTCAGGGATGATGGGAATTGTCGTCTTAAAACATCTGGAGGGCCGAGTTTGCCTATGCCTGGCCTTGACAGCCCTCAAAACCCTGTTTCAGCTTGCTCCTCCACAAAAGCTTTAAATGAACAATAGGAGACAGCAAGAAGAACATACTGTATTTCAATATCAATGGAAGGCCAAGTCCAGGTTTTTATCTGGGGGCATTGTGCAATCCAAACCTCCTTTGAGTCTCCCTCTCTCCACAAGAAAAAGCATCAAAATCTTCAAAAATTACATGGAAATTTACACGCATTCTGATTTTATTTTATTTTATTGCTTTTTCAGATCTAATAATAATTAAATACCCTTTAGTACAGCATTACTAGTATAGCATTTGAAATCGCCTTTTTTGATCCATTTCACCCTCTCAGAGGCTTCCTAAAACATTTTATTGGATGACTCCTCAGCTCATTAAACAAGCTCTGCAAAGTCTAAACCTCCAGATTACATAAAAAAAATCCCTGGAAGATTTTAGCTTCTCTGCTTGAGTTATGTAAAGCCCCCCCAAAAGAAATAAAAAGAGAGAGGCATATTTGATTATTAACATTAACTCAGACTTCCTTTCTAAATAGCTGCATTAAAGTATTTTATGCTGCATCTTAATTACAATTCACTTTCCAAAATCAGGTTACATAGTTCATCGTCTCTGAGTGGAAGTAGAGAGACGGCAGCTGTGTTTGTTTATTAGAGTGTGAGAGAAGATTCACTGTTCAGCCATAACTCCTGGAGGTATAAAGAATGTTAATTCATCTATTTACCAGTAAGGTCTCAACTGATGCTAATACCAAACATGCACTTTTAAATTTCAGACCAATAATCCCCTAACAAACTGTGGGTATCAGAATGCAGAGTCTCTTTGTTTATTTTGCCTTCTGACTCACTAAAATGGCCGGAGGCAAGGGAGGGCAGGCCTCCTGTTGCTTCATGTTTTTCTCAAGAAGGGTAATTTCTGGGCATGGGGGGGCAGTTTTGTACAAGCTGCATCCATGAAAAATCCCTCTTCCTCCCAACCCTGAAAGGTATATGAATTCTGCTCTCTCTCTTGATCTTCACCATGCCATGGCCATGTTCAGATCTCAGAGGCTGCATTCTGTGCTTTCAGAACTGAGCTGCTCACTTGGTGCATGGGGGCACCACGATCCACAGCATCCCCTCTGCATCCGCTCAACTTTGATGTTGAGCTGGAACAGAAGATTAAATGGCATTTCTATAAATCAGGCAGTTGGAGCCACCTTGCTCCTTTGCAGGGAGCATCCATCTTTCCTGGATAAAAGTGGGATAGGCTAGGAGAGGGAGGCGTACCAGAATCTTCCCAGGAACAGCTCCCAAAAGGCCATGGCTCACTCTACCTGAGTAACTCCTTTCCCAGCAGCTCAATAAATCTATCTTGTGTGTTCATTAGTTATTACTACGTAGGTCAAATTTTATAGAGATCATAGTGTCTTATTTTCCCCTTTTGTTTTAGAACATTAAGTCTCTCTCTCTCTCTCTCTCTCTCTCTCTCTCTCTCTCTCTCTCTGTGTGTGTGCGTGTGTACACCTATTAAAACAAGTCATGTTGATATTCATCTCCCCCAACATTCATACATTCATTCATTCATTCATTCATTCATTTAACTTAACTTGTATTCTGCCCTTCATTGGAAGATCTCAGGGCAGTTCACAACATAAGCATACAAGATAAAAACACAAAAAAGACATAATAAATGCAGGAACAAAAACAAAACAAAACATTGCTCCCCACCCCCTATTCTTCATCTTTCTTCTTTGGCGATCACTCATAGCTGAGTAAGATTGTCTTCCATAAACACGGTTTTAACAATGAGTCCGTAAGTGACTGTGGAGGCCAATTCTGGATCCACACCTCCTTCCACAGCGGGGAGACACAGGCTTCCAGGCGGGAGTTGATCATGGTGTGGATTTGCCAAGCGTGCCCTCCTCTTAGCAAGTTTCTCCCTTGTGTTCTGAGTTCGAGTGTCTTCAAAGTCCATGACACCTTTGGCAAAGGCTGTTCTCCAACTGGAGCGCTTGCAGGCCAGAGTTTCCCAGTTGTCCATATTTATACTACATTTTTTAGATTTGCCTTGAGACAGTCTTTAAATCTCTTTTGTTGACCACCAGCATTACGCTTTCCATTTTTAAGTTTGGAGTATAGTAGTTGCTTTGGAAGACGATAATCAGGCATCTGCACAACATGACCAGTCCAACGAAGTTGATGTTGAAGAATTCAACTCCATCTCATCCACTCCAATATTCCAGAGCTCTGGCGGTGGAAGCTGTGGTGGGGGATTAGGATATTCCTTTACAGGAACATCCCAATTCCCTCTCAGTGGCCAAACTCTCCTTTCAGACCCAGCAGCACCTTGCTGTGCCCGCACCTGGCACCTTCACCTTTACGTCCCCACACAGCACTTGCCTTCAAACATGAACTGAATCCGTTTTCTTCTCCATAGCTAACTATCCAAAGCCAGTCATGTTATTTCGGCACCTGAAAGAAAACCCTACCAGTACTCTCTCCACCAACCACAATGGCAGCAAAAATACAAGCACCATAAATTAGATAACAGATTGCTGCCCTTTCATGGCATCCCAGCTGCCAGAGGGGACAGGCTCAGCAGCCGCACCAATTCTTCTTGCTTAACTGCTCTAAGCATTTATGTATTCACCCTGAGGTTTTCTACATCAACCTCTATTTTGCATTTGTGGAGTGCAGGCAGGGGGAGCTTTACTACAGATACGCAGAGGGATTCCCAACTGTGAGCAGCTCCAGTCAATGTTTTCTGGCGCACAATAGCCTCTACCCGCCTCTGGCCTAACAGGTCCTCCACTCGCACAGCTGCCAAGGAGCTGAAATGTCGTCTACTTTACAGTCTGTGCAATGTGAGCAAATCACCTCCTGCACTGCTGGCAAAGGCAAAAATTGAATCTTGGACTCCTCAGCTCACATGATAGCAGCTGTTTCATACATGCATGATTTCCTCACATTTTATCCCCCCCAGCTCCTCTACCAGGAAGACTGCACACAACTTTACATTCTACAATTAAAAATCATGTTGTGGTCATTGTATGTGTTTGGAGTGAAATGGGGAGACAGACCGGGATATATTCCTCCTTTTCTGTGCATGTCTCACCTTAAAAGCTCACAAAATAATTTTGAGTGCAGCAGCACCAGCCCCAACATTTTTGCACCTGAGGCAAACCACAAAAGGACTTCCCCCTCCCTGCTAGGGAAGAAGGGGTGAGGGAAGATCTACCTCAGGAACAAGCAGGGAAGAAGGATCTGCATTGGGATCTGCTGTCCTAGTGGCTCCTGCCACCTGAGGCAGTCGCCTCAGCTAGCCTCATGGGTGGACTGGCCCTGCAGGAGAGACACTTTCTGGAATGTTCTAGGCAGCGCCCACAAAATTGTTGAGCTTTTTGAGGGACTGTTTTTGAATCTGTTTCCGCTGCTTTTTCCATTGCATTGCCAATGCAGCAAAATTCTCCCCTGACGCCATTTTTACACCCAAAAACCAAGAAATGTCAGGAATTTTCCTGTTATATGACAAGCCTACTCCTGGCCAAAAAGAGGCAGCTGGTGGGAAGGCAAAAGAAGTTTTAATCTTGGTTGTAGCTTTAGAAGGCATGGCAGGAGAGTTCCAGAAATCCGAGCATAGAACAAAGGATGCACAAAGCATTTATGCAATTGTAGTAAACATACAAATGCATGATCTTTCTTGGCTAGGAATGAGCTTAAATCACACATTCTTCTACCTGGCTACAGAGCAGTGACTTCTTGACCCTCCCTTATCTCAATCTCAGACCAGGCCAGCAAAACTGGCCTTGCTGTTGCAGCTGTGGAAATATCTTGCAGTTGTTGTTGTAGGAATGTGTTTAAGCAGACTCAGCACTCAGCAGGCTGAGGTGAATGTGACGTGCAAACTTCAGCATTATGGCACCTCTGAGTTATGGCTCTGAGTTATAGCTTTCAGGTGTAATCAGAAATATGTACTCTGTCCACAGAGTGTGTGAGAGATGTGAGCATACAGATGTACCATGTTGCGCCTGCGGGTTCTGGCATCTACCTAAGTCATGGCTTCCACCTGGGTTCCAAATCATTGTGCACCACAGGTTAGGGCTGCCCACTTCCAATCTGAGCATCTATGTTTTTTAAAATGTGCATAACAGGTGGAAATTCAACAGGTGAAGTAGTTCCCATCACCTTGTGGATCAGGAATTGGTTCAGTAGCAGGAAGCAGAGAATTGGACTAAATGGACAGTTCTGTAAACAGAAGGATTTGGAAAGTGGAGCCCCCACATGGATCTTTTCAGCTTCTTCATAAATGCTCTAGGAGTTAGGGGTAAGCAAGGAGGTGGCCAAGTTTGCTGAATTATTCCCTGAAACAAAAGAGATTGTGGAGAGCTCCTAAAGGCCCTCTTCAAACTGGATGAATGGGCGATAAAAAATGGCAAATGCCATTCAATGTAAACAAATGTAAAGGGATACATGTTGAGGCAAAATAAAAAGAAAAAATCTTAATTTTACATATACAGTCATGGACTCTGAACTAACCGTGACTGATTAGTTGTTACTTTTATTCTCTTCCTCTGTACAGCTGTGTTCACACCTCACATTTAAAGCACATTCCTTATCCCTGGGCGAAAAAATCCTGGGAACTATGGTTTGTTAAGGGTGTTGGAGACTGTAGAATTTGAGGGGGAAACTAGCAAACTTGGAAGCAGGGATGTGCTTTTAATGTTGGATGTGGAAACGACATGAGTGCATGAGGCAAGCCTGTTCAGCAAGATTCCCCGGTCCCATCAGCCTTCAGCTGCGGTGAAGGGAACCTGCTTCCTTCTCAAACTTTCCAGAGCAGAGGCCACAGTCTGAGGGTCCCTCCAGACTGTATTCTGCAGGAGGGATTCCATCCATCCATTGCAGACTAGAGCTAAACCATTGTGGCGTTTGCCCACTCATTATGGGGATGTCGTACTGGGGGGGAGAGAGAAAGGGTTAATAGGCTGACCAATAAGAAAGCCCAGGGGCGGAGCCTAACTGAGTTTAAGGCTCAACACAGGACTTTGGGCCGTTCCCTCGGTTGGTTTCTTGTGGGTGAGAAGCACAGGAGTCAGAGTGAGTTAGAGACAGAGGGGAGACGAGAGAGTGAATCGGATTACAGTGTTTCAAAGCATTTAAAACTTGTTTGTGTTCACAATAAACTGGAATCTTTGTTAATACGTTACAACCTGACTAAGTCTGAATATATTACCGGGGAAACCGGTGGCAGTGGAAGAGATAAGCCGTGGTGGTGCAGGGTCAATAGTCAGTGGAACGAGCGAGGCCACAACCATGAAGCTCACAGGGTGACCTTGGGCCAGGCACTGCCTTTCAGCCTCACACAGGGGGGCTGAGGGGATTCATTGAGAAGGGGGGGAACCAGGTACATCGGCCAAAGATCCTTGGAGACTAGGTGGGATATAAATAATAAAATAAAACAATAAAAAACAAACCATGCTCAGACTTTTGAGGTTGGAAAAGTGCTGAGGAAATGCTTGAAAAAGTGTAGAATGAACGAACAGGAAGACTTATAAATACCTCGCAAGCAAATGGGGTTGAATGCAGGATGAATATTGTATTCATTATTATATAACTGTCCTGCCCCCAAGCAAATCAGAATGAATATTGGATATAATTCCTGCAATACACTCCATGTCGGGCTCCCCTCGCATGGGATCCAGACACCGCAGTTGGTGCAGAATGACGCAGCACAATGGCTGACAGGAGGTCTTGTCAGCATCTAATGCCGGAGCTCAGAGATCTGCACTGGTTGTCCATTTGCTACCGGGTCAAGTTCAAGGCGTTGCTATTATATTCAGACTGACGGGGTGTGGAGTTTGGCACCTTCAGTTGGATAATTTATTCTTCTCCTAGAAATACATTTTGTATCCAAATGGAGTGATGCAGGATCAAAATTAGCATATTTAGCAGCTCTCTTGTTGGCAAATAAACAGGCGAGCCCACCATCAGGGAATGAAGATCTTACCTACGACAAGCAATTCCCTTGGAAAACAAATATTTGCATACACCTTCCTTTCCTCAGTTCCATTTAGGATTGTGAGCAGCAAGACCAGGGATGTATAGTTCTGTCCTTGCTAGAAAAAGCCCTGTGTCACATCACATGTCACATCACAGAACACAGGGCTTTCTCCGTTTAAAGCACGTGCACATCACTGCTCAGCTGCAGGGCTGATGGGGTGGGGTGGGGCGTCAGCGAAGGTGAGTGTCGCAAGAGTCCCGTCACATCCTAGTGCTGGGCAGGTTAATGGGAAGGAGTCAGCAGCTTACAGGAAAGTGATTTAGCTTGTCCTGGCCAAGAACATAAGGCTGAGGAAGCACGTCCATCTGTGCAGCAGCAGCAGCAGCAGCAAGAGACAACACAGTTATATGGCCAAAAGAGATTGGAAGAAGAAGGACATTTGACTGGAGCAGGCCACTCTGTGCCCAAGGGGATGTGAACCTTGGAGGTATTCTGCCTTCTGGTCCAGGAGGGATACAGTTAAACTGCTATGCTCAATTGGTCACATTTCAGGATGCAAACAGAGGCCAGCTGTCCTTGGGATGAAGCTATTCCATGATAGAGAAGCAAGATGCAAGGCACTGCCAAAACATCTGGCCCTCACAGGCCATGGCTAATTTTCCACATTTGTCTAAACATCCAGGAGGGTCAGGGCTTGGCTGATGGAAGGAACACTGGAGCCTGCATTCCCTCTGCTGAGCTGGAAGGGGGTGCACAAATTAAATTTTGATCTGTCCCATAAGAACACTACAGATGGTGGAGTTGGCCCTCATGGACACAGACATCAATCCGAGGAGTACAGGCCGTCCTACAAAACAGGTTGCAGAGCTGGAAGAGACCCAGAACTTGTCGGAAATTTCTCAAGGGGTGACGGCAGAGTAAGTTTGGAAGAGATAAATCAGGAAACGTTTGAGAATGCAACTGCAAAGCCACTACAGCGGCTCTGAAGTTGAAACCTGTTTGTAACGTCAGAACTTGGGTCAGAAGTTAACAGATGGAACATGAAGATGATGTCCTGCCCCCAAAAATTACAGAAACAGAAGATCCTGAGGAAAAGAGCAAGTACTTGACCTCAGCTGCAGCTTCCATTGGACAGGAGACTGGATGGGGCAGGCTACCCACCTTGGGGGGCACATCTGAAGATATAATTAAAAAGCAGAAAATTGCTCCCCATTTTGTATTTAATGGGAGATGCGGCTTTGATTTTCTAGTGCAGGGACCAGGATGCTACGCTCTACCTCTGGGACCCTGGGGACCTTCCAAGGCATCCATACCAATTCTGTGCATGCTTCCCTGGATGTAAGACTCATGTATTTGGTCTGGATGTATTGCTACACTTTGGCTTAGTGCATCTTCTTCCGTCTCCATTCTCCCCCTACATGGCTGGGAGAAGGAATTCTGCAGCAATTCAGTTTCATTTTCCATGAATTCTGCCTTGTTATGTATGGATTGAGATTTCAAACAAACTCTGGTCAATTTCTAAAGAAGCCTCCCTCAAACCATGGCCTATGAAGCGGACTTATTAAACTAACTAATTTGTTTGAAACCAATACAGTGGTACCTCGGTTTACAAACTTAATCCGTTCTTAAACCGAGGTGTGCTTTCCCTAATGAGGCCTTCTGCTGTCGGTGCCCTTGCACCGTTTGGTTTCTGTTTGTAGACCAAGGTAAAGTTCGCAAACCAGAACTTCCGGTTTTGCGGAGTTCATAAACCAAATTGTTCGTAAACAGGACTGTTCTTAAACCGAGGTACCACTGTACTGCATTCATGGAAAGTGAAATGAAAATGTTACAAAACTCTTTCTTCTGGTCATGTGGGAGGAAATGAGGTGAGGACACCAGCACATAGCATGAAACTCATGTAGTGTTACGTACAAACTAATCTCTCAAGTAACTATGATTTGCTTAGTTTAAAAGACTCTTCCAATCTTCTTCTTGTAATCATGCCAGAAGAGAAAATATCACAAGTTCAAGGCTAGTTCATGATGTTAAACCATAACTTAGTGTTATGTCTGCATGAGAACAGTGTGTTCAGCTAATTTCACTTCCAATAAAATCTGCAGAGGATTTCAATTTAAGTGCTATTCCTTAAGCTACAGGAATCCAATTCGTCCATGACAGTTAATTGCTCCTTCCCACTCATGCTGGGAGAAAACAAACCATGATTTCTGGCTTAGTGTTGCAGTACTTCAACAAACCATAAACCATGCCTTGGAGGGAACAAAACAAACCACGATCCCTGGTTTGGACATAATGCTAAATCGAGGATTGTGAACTCTCTCCTTACAATGTGAGCAGGGAGCAGTTTGTACATAGTAAAGAAGAGCTGTAGCTCATAGAGAGAGAGGCACTGCATACTAAAGGTTCCAGGTTCAATCCTTGGCACTGCTAAGTAGGTCTGGGAGAGACTTCTTCCCAAAATCCTACAGAGCTGTTGCTGAATTAGATGGACCCAGCTTCCCATGTACTGTGACAGTGAGATTTGTAATAAATTTACTTATCAGAGAACTACAGCTCAATCTCTTCTTGATTTGCAGGAGTTCACTCTCTGGAGTGTCCATTCAGCTATATTTCCCCTTTCCATTACAACTGGATTTTTATGAATGTGACACTTCCAAATTGCATTGGAAGGTGCAGTGTGTGCTATGAAGAAAATTAAGTAGCACCATACGCAGAACCCCTTATCAGTTTAAAAGCAGACATCTTCTACTGACAAACCAGTTCTATTTAATTTCAGCATTTCCCACGAGGACAGAGTTTTAAGTTTTCAAATCTTCATTCAAAATAGTGACACTCCCAGTCTGTTCCATCTCTACCCAAATAATGCACATCTCCCAATAGCCACAGTGAGATTGAGTCACAGGGAGATTGATCCAGAGTGGCTGGGGAAACCCAGCCAGATGGGTGGGGTATCAATAATAAAAGTATCATTATTGGTCAGAGCACTGTGCTGATAATGCCAAGGTCGCAGGTTTGATTTCTGCACGAGACAGCTGCATATTGGGCGAGATGATCCTCAGGGTCCCTTCCAATTCTGATATTATTATTATTATTAACCTTCTCCCCCCTCCCAGTGATAACTTTCCTTCAGCCCCGCACACCCTGCATAGAGCAAGCGAATTAAAGAATATATATATATTGGTAAAGGCTTCAAACAGAAGTGGAGAGCCATTTTTTTCCGGCCAAGGGCTGAATTCCATTGGCGGTGATCAGCTGGGAGCTTCTTCCTGGTGGCAAGGCCACCCCCTCTTTCTCAGCTGCCCTTTTCTCTCTCTCTCTAAGGAAATAAAAATTATTACGTGCTGTAGCCCCCAAAGGCGTGAAATCAAGGGGGGAGGCTTTGTGTTCATGTCCTGCTTATGGTATGACCTGGCCAGAGGCAGCTGGCCGGCTGCTCTGAGAACATAAGGCTAGACTAGATGCCACCCCTTGTTCCAGGAGCAGCAGTTGAACTTGGGGTGGCTGGGGACACCTCCACCTGCCACCACATGCCTCTTCCTGACTGCTCTGGAGGCCTGTGGGTGCAAGAGAGGTTGCAAGAACTTGGTGCGAGCAGAGTGCTAAGGCATTTCCAGGGTGCAGGTAGACAGAGAATCCCTTTTCTTATGTGTTTTATGCGGTCTGCAGGTCTTCTCCTGTGCTGAGTTTGCTATGGACAGGTTGTATGTATGTCTGGCTCATGTGCACATTTATACCCGTCTTGTGGCTTCACTGCTTAATTCCTTAAGCACATATAATGCATGTGTTTAAGTAGCATCACAGTTTGTTGCTTGGCTCACTTTTGGAGTTATCTGCTCTGCCATGGATTCAATTATGGTCCTTGGGACTAGCCTTATGTTTAAGGCACACTACCTTTCTTCCATGGGACGCGGGTGGCACTGTGGGTTAAACCACAGAGCCTAGTGCTTGCCGATCAGGAGGTCAGCGGTTCGAATCCCCGCGACGGGGTGAGTTGCTCAGTCCCTGCTCCTGCCAACCTAGCAGTTCGAAAGCATGTCAAAGTGCAAGTAGATAAATAGGTACCACTCCGGCGGGAAGGTAAACGGCGTTTCCGTGCACTGCTCTGGTTCGCCAGAAGCAGCTTAGTCATGCTGGCCACATGACCCGGAAGCTGTACGCCAGCTCCCTCGGCCAGTAAAGCGAGATGAGAGCTGCAACCCCAGAGTCGGCCACGACTGGATCTAATGGTCAGGGGTCCCTTTACATTTACCTTTACCTTTCTTCCAAGGAGCTGAATATGGTGTGTATATGCTCAAAACAACTTTGTAAAGTAGGTGAGGCTAGAAGACAGTGACTGGCCCAACATCACTTTCACAGCTGCATGGAGATTTGAACCCTGGTCCCCCAAGACCTAATAGAGCACTCTTAACTGCTACACCTGACTCTCTTTCTGCTTTGTAAAATGTGTTAATTTTTCTAGAAAGACTTCTAAATGCTTAGCTTCTTAACAACATGCATTATTGTCATGTGTGGATTGTTAGGTTGATCTGCTGCTGCTGAGATGAACAGAGCATTTAATGGCCTTTCTTTCCTGTGCCCCAAGCGGTCGTTCTGCGAGTGTCTCCTCCTCTGTGCTGCCCTGCAGTGACTATACAGTACCATGTCATGACTTCTTCCAACTGGTAGATCGGGGGCGGGGGGGGGAAGAGTGGATCCCCCAAGCCAGAAGCCTAGCTGCTCTTGGCTTCCAGATGTTCAAGTCCACAGGCTGAAACCCACAGATTCTGGACTTCAAATAAGATATGTAACATTTACATAAATTTGCATGGTTTATTCTCATTTTCCCCATAAGAAAAAGAAGGCACACAAAGGGGAGAGGGAACAAGAATATCAGCTAATGTCAAGGAGGGTTGCAGGACTCTGTTAAAATCTTTAAAAATAAAAAATAAATTACAATACCACCAAATTTGTTACAGAATTTTTAAAAAGCACAATAATCTGACTCTATACAAAGGCAGGGCAAGCTTTCAAGTATGACTGGCATGGCTCTGGCTTCCAAGATACCACTGAGGAACAGAAAGCAAACTCTTGTTTCTTAGTCTAGACTGGGGGAGAAAGCAGGAAGAGGGCTTGGGAGTCTGCATGCCATTCTGGAAGCCAAGGGCCATGTCGATTCTTTGGGGAACGTGAAAATTAGAGCAGTCTTCCCAACATGGTGCCTTCCAGATGTTTTTGGCTGTAATGGCCACCAACCCCAGCTGATGGCAGCTGTAACCCAACACATCTGGAGGGTACCAGGTTGGCAATGGCTGATATAGTGAGTGCTGGAAGAGCTTAAAGTATTGGTGCAAACAGGGCTTTTTTTCCAGCTGGAACTCAGTTCTGGCCCCTCTCAGGTGGGCACCATCGCCGTTCTAAGAGAACACAGGATGCATTCATGGTGAGTTCTGGTGCCTCTTTTTCTTGAAAAATAGCACTGGGCACAAGGAATGGTCTTGCCCTACCTCATGGCTCAAAATGTGCAGTTCTAGTTCAGGTGTTCCCAGCTGCTTTAGAGGAGACCCGGATAAGGCTTCAGGGCCAAACTAGCTATTGGAAAAGAACTGGTAGGAAATGAAGAATTCTGACTAATTTGCTAGGTTGCTCCCATGGAAGATAGGGAGGGAGGGAGGGAGGGAGGGACGAGTGCACTTCCTCTCATCTTGTATGGACATGCAAGTTTCCACAGCTCATTTTAAGGCACTTGTGGAGTTCTTCCTTGGTACTGCCTGGGCAGGGGAAAAGTTTGTTTGGACAAAACGAGACGCTGGGGCTGACCCAAGCATCATGAGAAGTTGGAAGCAGGGCCAGAGGCAGCTCTTGAGCTGGTCTTGCTCTGGGTTCCAAGTTGCCAGAGCAAAAGGATGTCAAAACTCAGCTGGGAAGAGCTTGCTCCGGCAACATCACTTTCTACCCCCCAAAAGGGCAAGAGCCATTTCTAGCTGCAAAACATCAAAGAAATGCACAGACATGGCTGGAAAAGGGTTCCTCGTCCTCATGGGGCTTCAGCCCCACTGCGGACCAAGATTCTGAACCTAGAAACTGAACCATTGGCACACAGACACCCTTTTCTTGCGCCAATAAGGTGAACTGACTGTCCTCCTGCTGGGCACCAAATCCAAAGGCTGCACTCAGTGGCCGGGGCAGAAATCAATGGCAGGGAAGGGAGGAGGAGCCTAAGAAAGGAGGGAGATAATTTCATAACAGCTTTCCAAAGGGAAATCAACATTAACCAACAAAAATCACTGTTTAATATAACCCCATATAAAACTGAAGCAGCAGCAATTTTATTGAAGTACCTAAATTGAAATAAGTTTTAGAACATAATTTAAAACAAAACAAAAAACCAGCAAAAGTAGCAAAATATATGATTTGTTTTTATAGCAACTGATACCTACCAGCCACTAGTAACTTACTACCAAAGTGATATTAACTCTGGTAAACAGCAAATTTTCTTAAAAAAAAGACATGTAAATATATATTTCATATTTATACATTTTGCAGCTATGTACATAAGCTTGTTTAATTAAAAAAAAAGACTCTTCCGAGCACTGGCTTTGTTGGGCTGCAACCTCTCTGTTTCGCGTCAAGTGCTGTGAAGATACCCCAGGCCTTGGGGTTCCTGGTCACTTCCCAAGTTTGGTCCACAAAGCACAAACCAGGGCTGTGCCCTATGCCTGTTTTCCTGGGAGGAAGTCCTGCTGGGCTAGAAGGCTTGGTCCCAGCACAAGCATGCGCAGAAGTGCGCTGCGCCATCCCGACTGGCATCACAGACGCAGCAGGCCCTCCAGCCACAGGTGCTGCTGCCGCCGCCTGGCTGAATTTAAGACTTCCCAGTTGACAGCTGAATCCCTATGCCTGTTTTCCTGGGAGGAAGTCCTGCTGGGCTAGAAGGCTTGGTCCCAGCACAAGCATGCGCAGAAGTGCGCTGCGCCATCCCGACTGGCATCACAGACGCAGCAGGCCCTCCAGCCACAGGTGCTGCTGCCGCCGCCTGGCTGAATTTAAGACTTCCCAGTTGACAGCTGAATCCAGAGTGTCCTTGGGCCACAGGCTTTGCACCTCAGGCTTAGCTGTCAGCTTCTTGAGCTGTGAAGAGGTTTTGTTGTTTGCATTTGGAAGTAGAGAGCAGAAAATGCCCACTCTCTTCAAAGGAATGTTGTTCTCCCCAGAGTCCTTGTCAGAGAAGTGGCAGCAGGTTGCTATTGAAGCCCAGGTGTCTGGCTCTGCCTTTTTGTTTTGTCACTGGCCAAAAGGGGGGCAGGGGACGCAGTTCAACTCAAGTTCATGGGAAATATTCAAGCACAGATTCCCTGTGAGCTCCTCTTCCAGAGGTCAAGGACTTGCAATCATGGCAGCTTTGAGAAGAAGGGGGCGTTGTGGGTTTGGTTATTCAAAATGGAGTCTCTGCAGATCATGACTATGGCAGCTGGAAGGGGGCTGATGGCTGCCCCATGTGGTGCTCCACCACCAGTCCAGCTGGAAGCGAAGTGCGCGCACACACACACACACACACACTCAACACATGCACACAAACACGCTACGCTTGTGTACATGGAGGGTTTGCAAACGTCCCACAGAAGTTGGAGTCTCAGCGCCTTTTGAGTCCTCCATTGGCAAGCTGAGGTGGGTGCTTGGGGAGGCAAGGTTCATCGGGGAGGGGGTCGTGGGAAAACACAGAGTCCTCTCCTGAAGAGCAGGTGGAGCTGCGGGTGTCTGGAAAACCAGGAGAATACTGGTCCAATGGCATGGAAAGGTCCAGGTATTCCTAGAGGGAAGGAAAGAGCCATGAGGGCTTAAGCACTGGCCATCCCAGGGTCTGGAGGCCTCGGAGAGGAGAGGGGAGCCCCAAGAGACAAATGTCAGTAGAAAGAGAAAGGGGCATTAAAGCAACAGTGAATCACTTCACCCCAAATTTTCCCACACCCAGGGAAAATTGGGCCTATCAGAACAAAGGTATCAAAATAGAGTGTGCTCCAGCGACTCTCCCCAAGAAACACTGGAATTAGTTGCAGCACTCAGCAGCAGGAGCCAAAGCCAGACAGAAGACCTGGTCGGCCCCAAAAGCCAGAGTCCCCAGGGGACTCAAAGCATTGAGCTTTGAATCAATGGTTAGTCCAGGAAGCGGCTCCCTGCAACCTTGCAGACAGACAGAATGACACCCAGGAGCGTACAGTCTTTGGAAAAAGATGTATTTTACCTGGTTAGAGGTCATGGCCACAATCCTGTCTAAGTCTTCTACCAGTTGCTTAAATGTGGGTCTCTGGGAGGGAACAGCATGCCAGCAATCTCGCATCATCATGTACCTTTACAGAGAGAATAAGAGAACCGGATGAAAAATGTTTAGCACAGAGTTGCAGGACACGTAACAGAACATGGACAAGCCCATGAAATGCCTCTGTTTCCATGGGAAATAACTCGCATGTGTGTCTGTGTGAAGGGTGTGGGATTTTTTTGCTGGTCTGACAGCCTCCACTACTGGAATGCAATGCCCAACAGCTTTCCACCAGGGTGATGTGGCTTTTGGCTCCAAAAAGATTCCCCATCCTTCCTGCAGACTTCTCTGGGGCACTTGATTTGCCACCGTTGGAAAGAGGTTGTTCAACGAGATGAACCAACCCAGTCTCAGCACTTTCTCCTGACGCCCTTCTCCATCCCACTTGGTGCCCTGCAGATGTTTTGGACTACAAGTTGTGGTGGCGGGGATGGGGGTCCAAAGCACCATCTGGAGGGCACCAGGTTGGCCAAAGCTACCCTGACACTTGCACTTTACTGAACTTGCAAACACTCCATGATCTTCCTGAGACCATAAATCCTTACAACAATGCTACAAAGAATGTTTCAGATGGAAGTTGAGACACAATGACGAATCGCATAGAACCTTGAAACAAAGTCCTCCACCCTCATCTAAGTCCAGGTTTCTGTCCACCACCTCTGACATGTGACAAGTCTTTCCTAGTCTATCATAGACTGTTTATTTCTCTGTTACATCTACGCCTGCCTTTCTTCTGCATGTGGGGTTCACAGGGGGTCTCCAGTGCAGACAACTGAGACCTGCTTAGTTCCACACTTGCGCCTAAAGCAGACCTCTTGGCTCCGGGGGGAGACACAGGCCTGCAAACTGTAAACTTCATTTTCACTGAAAGCACGTGACAGGCTTGTATCCCATCAAGTCCTTGTGTGAGCAGGACTGCTTGTGCAGTGGAAATCCCCCTCCCTCTCTTCCCCATACGTTTTTAAACTGCTGTAAATAAATGCACACCACTTGTAAATCAAAGGTTGCTGCTTTTTATAAATAACAGTCAAATGAACCAATGACTGTTGATGAACATTTTGCAAGGCACTGAAGGCAAGTCTAATTTCTGCTATTAACATGCAGACTAATGCAAAAGGACTGCATATTTAATAGCAATTTAGTATGAAGCAGGGTCTGGATCTTTCAGCTGGGCTCTCTCTGCATGCTAACCAAGGGAACCCCGACACCAGAAGGTGTTTGTTTGAGCCTGCAGCAACACTTGCTCACTACACTTTGTGTAAGCCCCTTCTTAGGTCTGAGCACCACAATCCTCCTCATTGTGTGGCGAAGGAGGGAGGTGGATCTGTTGACAGCAGCCACTGGCCAGGCTGGCTAGAACAAACTGGGAAGGGACTGAGAGTCGCTCAAGACAAAAGACCAAGTTACCCCCCCTCCCCCTATTTGGGATATTCTCCTGCTGAGAAAAACAAAAATATAAAGGAAATGAAGTCTTGGTTTATTATCACGCACAGCTTTCAGCAGGGCTGGGAAAATAACGCTGAATTCCTGCCAGTGCTCATAATATGCATCTGCCGGTCAGCGGGGGTTCTGTTCTGCTGTGCCAGGCGGCTGCGCTCGATGGGGCTCTCCAGCCGGCCGGCCCTGCAAGCCGGGCAAGGAAAACCATCTCTGGGAACTCGTGTCATAGGAACAGGCTGACCTTGGGATCAGAATTGCTCTTTCCTTTTGCTCCCACGTACCAAGCCTCTCTGTTTCAGGTGCCCTCGCGTGGCAAGTTCAAATATCTGGAGGAAGAGAGACGCCACGGCTGCAGCCCCGAGGCTACGGAAGGGCCTCCAGCAAGAGGCCTGGTGGCATCAACAGCTCTCTTGACTTCTGGGAGGGGAAAGCACGAGCCCGACTTGCTTGGCATTTGGGTCGGAGGAGAAGGGAACCCCCGGCCGTAATGGCCAGGGTCAGAGGCATGGCTTCTGTGAATGCCGATTGCCGGGAATTGCAAGTAGGGAGAACGCCGTGAGAAACAGGGCGCTAGACGAGATGGCCTTTTCCAACATTTTATCTGTTGTGTTTAGGGATCACTTGGATATATGCTGTGTCGATGTGAAATGCCAGTATTGTTGCTGTTGCATTCATTTTAATGAAGTCTTTGATTTAACCCAAGCTGCCCTGGGCACAAGGAGAGGCAGCAAACAAACAAACAAACAAACAAACAAACAAACAAACAAACAAACACTGCTGAAACAGGGATAGCCCCTAACATAACCACTGAAGATTAGATCACATGTAATCTCCTCCAGGATTTCTGTTCACCTGGAAGTTTTGGGGGAAGGGCCATAGCTCATGAGACATCCCAGGGTGGGCTCGGCAACCTGCCCCTCCAGTCTGAAATCCCGGAGAGCCGCTGCCAGTCAGTGTAGACAATCCTGAGCCAGATGGTCTGGTATAGCTCAGTCAGTAGAGCCTGAGACTCTTAATCTCAGGGTCAAGCCCCACATTGGGCAGGAAGATTCCTGCACCGCAGGGGGCTGGACTAGATAACCTTTGGGGTCCTTCCAACTCTATGACTCAGTATAAGGCAACCTCCCATGCTCCCATGCTTCCACAGAGACCATAAGGGGCTGATCCTTGACAAAGCAGAATTCTTGCTGAAGCTTTCTGAACCATTTTGCAGGTAGGTATTTTTAGACTCTGGATTTAATGGTCTTACATGGCATTCCTCTTTAGGGGGTAATGGGTATTACTTCATTGGCTTCAAGATATGGCGAACGAGCCCTGGTATGTTTGGAGCACCTCCCGCTCATTCTGCAACAAAGTCCTGTCCGGACAGCACCACTATCAGAGCTGGTAACACTTGAGAATCTCTCTGCCCAAAGCAGGAATAGCCTTTGAGCCAGGAAAGGGCTAAGAGCTGTAGAAATGGCAAATAAAATAAAATAAACACTCCACGAAACCCAATGTACAATATATTGGCCTCATGCTGTGCTTTCAACACTTTAACGAGAACTGAAGACCAGGGCTGGAAGAACCCCATCTGTGTTCCTTGTCTGAGTCCAGCACAATGCCAGCCTGGGAAAGAGCCAGGAGGCAACACTCACAGCTCATTGGTGCAGTTGCTGGGCTTGTCCATTCGGTGACCCTCTTTCAGCAGCTTGAAAAGCTCTTCCACTGGCACTCCTGGGTATGGCGACCCTCCCAGCGTGAAGATCTCCCACAGCAGTACGCCGAAGGACCACCTGGCCAAAGAGCAGAGACACAGTGTGTGGAAATGGGGTCTCCCACCCAACTCACCTGCCCAGTCCTCACGGGGCTCCTCACAACATCTGTGTGGCAGAGAAGCAGGGCACCCCCTTCTGATGTGACACTTCTTGCACATGCAGCCTGGCTCAGCTCATCCAGCGCTGACATGGGGGAGGGAGGTGTGGGAAGACACCAGGACGTGAGAGTTCCCTTCTGCAAATGGTCTCCAGCTAGCGTTTGGATTTTTGACCAGATGTCAAAGAGAACAACAACTACCAGACTTTTAGAAGACATCTGAAGGCAGCCCTGTTTAGGGAAGCTTTTAATGTTTGATGTATCACAGTATTTTAATATTCTTTTGGAAGCCGCCCAGAGTGGCTGGGGAAGCCCAGCCAGATGGGCGGGGTATAAATAATAAATTATTATTATTATTATTATTATTATTATTATTATTATTATTATTATTAATATTATTTTATTATTAATTATTATTATTATTACCTTTTCTTTAAAGGTATGTATTTTAAAAATGTGTTTTTCCAACCATTCCCCCCCCCAGCTCTCCCCTATGATCACATCTCTCCTCACAGTGCTATGTCTTTCATGGTTTTTACTCTTTAAGTTACAAGGTTTGAATAATGATTGGAGAGCCATGGCCAGACAGTGTAGCCAGTACAGAGCTGGCTCAGAGTAAAGGAACTTCCTACATTCTAAGTTGAGCATCGTGTGCACATCAGGAATCACAGCAGTAGCAGTGTAGTTTGGTTATGCTTGCTTGGCTGAGAAAGAAAAACCTGCTGGATAGCTTATCTTAAAATGTTATTTCATAAGCATTTAGGTATGTTTTTTGAACTGGAAAAAACTGGAAAATTCTGAGAAGGGAAAAATCCAAAAGACAACTGTATTGCAATCTGCACATTAGTCCAGGCCAGTCCCTATTGGAATTTGCAAAAAACCAAATTATTCAAGCACCCCTAGCTCCCTTGACTGTCAATAGGCCTGCTTCTCCATGAAATGGTCTCATTAATTTTTTTTTAAGACTTCTTGTGGAGGTGAAAAGGTATTGGGCTGACAATAAGGCTGGAATCAGTAGCAGGATTCAAACAAACCTCAGTGCCAGACTGAAAACCCTCTTCCTGCTTATAATAATTAGCATTTCCTTAAGCAAAGATGAACCACATCTGATCTATTTCATCTTTGGGAATAGTATCCAGCACACTGGGCTTAGTTGGAGATGCCAGGAGGCTTAAGGGGGTGTTGCCTGCATACCAAGGTTGTGTGTGAATTGGACCACAAGCAAAGACACACTCCTTGGAGGAGCCATGAGCACAAGGAGCCATTCAGGAGTGGGTTGCCAGAGCAGTTGGTGTCTTGCAGCGCAACTGTGAATACTGTGGAACCAAAAGTGTAGCGGTGACACTTAACAGGTTGAAGGCAAAGCAGCCCGGTGCTCTTTCCCCAATCCCTCCACCCTCGAGGTCTGAGCAGATGGCTAGCAAGAGCAGAGGCTTCAGGGCTGGGACAGAGCCCTTGCCTTCCCGGCAGGAGGTCCTTCTTCCAATTCCTGGCACCTCCAGTCTGAGAAAAGATCGCATGGGTCTTTGCCTGAGCCCTGCGACCAGTTATGCCAGACAGGACAATCTGGATAGTTCCATGGACTGGCTCAGGTTAGGTTCGTGTCTAAAGTAGCCAAGAGATACTCACACGTCACTCTGGTGCGTGTAGATCCTGTCAAATAAAGCCTCAGGGGCCATCCACTTGACTGGCAAGCGACCCTAGGAAATAGGAAAGACAGCTGCATCAGCCCAAAACTGTGGGAAGGAGAGAAAGGCCAGGGTCTGTGTGCGTGAATAATGCAAAAAATAATAAATATGGAGGTGTTGTGTTGCTATGAATTTAGCAGTTCAACTTCGTTGGACTGGTCATGTTGTGCGGATGCCTGATCGTCTTCCGAAGCAACTACTCTATTCTGAACTTAAAAATGGAAAGCGCAATGCTGGTGGTCAACAAAAGAGGTTCAAAGTTTCTCTCAAGGCAAATCTAAAAAAATGTAGTATAAACACGTACAACTGGGAAACACTGGCCTGCGAGCGCTCCAGTTGGAGAACAGCCTTTACCAAAGGTGTCATGGGCGTTGAAGACACTCGAACTCAGGACAAAAGGGAGAAACGTGCTAAGAGGAAGGCATGCTTGGCAAACCCTCACCGTGATCAACTCCTGCATAGAAACCTATGTCCCCACTGTGGAAAGACATGTGGATCCAGAATTGGCCTCCACAGTCACTTACAGACTCACTGTTAAAACCATGTTCATGGAAGACCATCTTCCTCGGCTACCAGGGATCGCCAAAGAAGAAGAAGGAAGAAGAAGAATTTAGCAGAGCACTTCAGGGTTTGCCCTGTGATGCAGGACTGTCCCACTATCCTTTTATTAGAGTCCACTGATTATACTTGGGGGATCTGATTGACTGTCAGTTTTTAGGTTAGGAAGGAAACTTGCCCCAGCACAAAAGTGTCTGGAGATTTAGTTTTCCCTTGAAGTATGTGCATTGTTAGATGCAGAAGAGTTTATTTCTCATGATGTTGCACCATAGCAAAACAATACAAATATATATATATATAAAATCATGAAAAAAATAATCACTTCTGAAAAACAAAATCAAACATGTGCACAGCTTTAAATAAGGGTGTGAGCTGGAAGCGCCCAGTGTAGTTTTGACATTTCTACTTCTAGCAAAAACTGCTGTTTAAATCTTGTTTTCCTTATATATAGCACATTAAACAAATATGGCAAGCACCCCACAATCTCAAAATCAACTATGCAATGTTGAAAAGTGACTATACACAAGCAGCAATAGTGCTCTCCTAATTGGATACTCAAGGTTGTTGCTGGGGTTTTTTAATTGGGTTTTATAAACAAGAATAATATTTAAAAATCCTTCCATAATCATTAATCAGTTTAAACATATAATACTCTGGGGCATCCTGCCCACCTAGCAGTTCGAAAGCACATCAAAGTGCAAGTAGATAAATAGGTACCGCTCCGTCGGGAAGGTAAATGGTGTTTCTGTGTGCTGCTCTGGTTCGCCAGAAGCGGCTTAGTCCTGCTGGCCACATGACCCAGAAGCTGTACGCCGGCTCCCTCGGCCAATAAAGCGAGATGAGTGCCGCAACCCCAGAGTCGGTCACGACTGGACCTAATGGTCAGGGGTCCCCTTTACCCTTTAGCTTTTTACTATGGGGCAGCCCTTTACATCAGATTCCATGAATACATCTTTCAATCCATCTTAATACGGTTTAAGGCCAGCCATGCAGGAGAAAAGCCTTCAGATTGAATTAAAGCCTCTGCTTCCTCTGCTTTGAAATTTGCTCTTGAATTTCAATGTGTGATTTCAAGCTAGAGTTGCCTTCATGGTGCCCATACGTGCAAAGGCATCATTGAGGTCTTCTTCTGGTGCCCACAAAGCTTCTGAGACTCCCCCTCTCTCTCCCTGGCTTCTTGGTCATGAGGCAACGAGATGTCCTCACCTCATTCTCTAGTTAATTGTGTGGAGAAAGGAATGCCTGAAGTGGCACACAATCTGCTATCCAGGTAGAGGCCAGGCCCAGACTTGGACCTCCTCAGCTTCAGAAAGGTTTCTGCACAGTACCACATACATGACATCCACACCTTTTATGTGCAGAATATAATGATGAAAATAACCAATATTTTATTTTGGTCCCTTCACCACATGGTCTGGGGGTAGACTTCAACAATTAAAACACAATATTAAAGACTGTTTAAAACAACTTACTATGACAGAAATAAGGTGGAGCCTAAAAATATGCATCTCTAGAGTCAAAAGCCACGGTTCGGAGGTGTGTTGTCAGCAGTCGCCAAAAGTTGTACAATGAAGGTGTCAGATGCACCTCTATGGGGAGAGCACCCCGAATTGGGCTCAGAAATGAACGGAGGTTTTATGGGATCTAAACAGAACCCCAGCTAGAAGTCTGGGTGCTACACTATGGACCAATGGATGTTTCCGAGCCATTGTCACAGGCAGCCCCATGTAGAGCGCATCGTAACCATCCAGTCTGGAAGTGACTAGCAGCCAAGTCACCTCTGTCGAAAAGGTGCCATCGCTGGCAAACCAGTTGCAGCTGAAACAAGGCACTTGTAGCCCCTGAGGCACCACAGCCTTCCATGACAGTGTGGGATCTAACAGCCTCACAGACAGTGACCCTGTTCTTCCTAGGGGAGGGCAACCTTGTCCAGAATACAGGCTGGCCGTGAGACGTGGTGGCCAAAACCCCTGAATCGGCTACTCACGTTGGTTGTCTTTTTGTAATAGTCTATGTGATGAATGTCTCGAGCCAGGCCAAAATCAGCAATCTTCATCACACTGTCTTCTGTCACCAACACATTCCTGGCAGCCAGATCACGGTGAATGCACTAGTGATGAGACACAAATTGTTAGGGACCTGCAAGAAAGAAGCAGCAGCCCTGGGAGGCCTTGACACCTCCCTCAGAGGAATGCAGGGGCATTTTCAGCTTAAAACAAAACAGGGAACATAACAGCAAAAGAGGGCAAAATTATTTTTGACCAAGCTAACTTGCAGCCTGCATATATGACGTGAACCAAGCAAATCTGTGTGCCTCCTCCCATGCGAGGGACCTACCCCGTTTTTGCAAGAGAAAGAATCTCACTTTTTAAAAGCTGACTTCTTTGCCTCCATACCCCATTACACATTTTTCGTCTGTGGAATTCTGAAGCCCACACAGCCCCCCCCCCCATTATAACAACAACAAAGTTACAGATCCAATCAAACAATAAGCAAAGGGCTTCTGCATCCAAAAAGGCAGTATTCAATTGTCAGCCTAACCCTTCTGCCTTTTTCTGCAGCAGACAATTTAAATAATTCCCTGGCCCTTCTATCCCTCCTCAGCCCCCGTCCTCCTGTATGAACTGCACACCCACCATTCCTGCTGCGACTGCTCACCTTCTTGGACGCCAGGTATTCCATGCCTCTGGCCACTTGGTATGCGCAGGACACCAGGTCTTTGAAAGAGAGCTGCTCCTCTGGGATGTGGGTGGGGTTGTAGCAATATTCCATGCCTGGGGGGCGCCGAGCCTGCAGGTATTCCCTCAGGTTCCCTTTGGATGCATACTCCACGATCACATAGAGCGGCCCTGGCGAAGAGGAGACAGGCCTTGGGTTCAGAGAGCATAGCAGAGCCTGTCCTCAGGCAATCTCCCACTCAACAGGGCTCCTTTCTGTTGTGACCAGTGGCAGACAGAGAGGATTTGTACATTTGAGTTGCAAGACATGCTCTGGTAACCTCTGTGCTGGATTACTGCAGTGCGTTGTTATACGTGGGGCTGCCTCAGAAGACGGTTTGGGAACTTCAGCTGGTGCAACATGCAATGGCCAGGCTGCTCACCAGAACTAGACGGTTTGAGCAAATTACACTGATTCTGGCCCAACTGCACGGGCTGCCAATTAGTTTCCGGTCCCAATTCAAGGTGCTGGTGTTGACCTATAAATCCTTACACGGCTCAAGACCTCAAGACTTTAAGAACTGCCTCTCCCCATACAAACCGGGCCAGACCCTGAGCTTGCCATCTCATGCCCTTCTCTATGTACCTCCTTCCAGAGAGGTTCGGAAGGAGGCAGCAGGAGAGTGGGCCTTATCTGTCCTGGCTCCCCACCTGTGGAATGCTCTTCCCCAGAGAAGCTCACCTGGCGCTATCATTACATGTCTTTAGGCACCAGGCAAAAACAGTCCTCCTTACCCAGGCCTTTAACCATTAAATAATCTATGGCCTGTTAAAGATGGGGGGGGGGGGAGAAAGAGACTGTTATTGTTATTTTATTATTATTTTATTATTATGTTTTTTATTACTGATGATCCATAAAATGTGTTCTTACTGTTGTAATCCATGCTGGGATCTTTTGATAAAGGGCAGTATATAAATTGAATAAATAACAATAAGAAAAAATTAAAGGACAAGCACTTTACAGAGTTCAAAGCCCAGCACACAACTATTCGTCTTTCTAATTGACTTTGGAACGACCTCACACCTATTCTCAAGCAGGAAGGAATATAGAAAGCTTTCTTACACCAGGTCTAACCACTGGCCCATTAAAGCTCAGCACTGTCTCCTCTGACTGGCAGCATCTCCCAAGGGTCACAGGCAGAAAAGGGTTTCCCCATCACCTGCTGCTTGAGATTCCTTTCAGGGGAGATGTCAAGGGTTTTTTTCATCTTAACAAAATATATGTACCTTTTTGTAAGAAAACCTCTAAGTGGCTTACAAAAAAAAAAAGATTTTTTTTTTTAAATTCTCAATAAAAGCAGTTAAGAACAGGTAACATTCAAGAGATGATTAAACATTCAAGAGATGATAAAAATCAACGGAAGCTAAAAAGAGATAAAACACATAATAATAATAATAATAATAATAATAATAATAATAATAATAATAATAATAATTATTATTTATACCCCACCCATCTGGCTGGGCTTCCCCAGCCACTCTGGGCGGCTTCCAAAAAATATATTAAAATACTGTACATTTAACTAATGGATAGGCTTGTCCTTAAACAGAAACACTTTCAGCTATTTTTAACTGGGGATGGTCTGCCGCCCTCTGCTCTTCCACGGAGCCACAACTGCTTCCCTCAGAAGAAGCGCTCAGCCCTCACCGTCCTGAGTACAAGCTCCCAGGAGATTGATGATGTTCTTGTGCTTGCCAATAATCTTCATCATCTCCATCTCAGAGATCAAGTCAGACAGATCTTTTTCCGTGGCGTCGGCTGAGGAAGAAAAAGACATTGGTGCTGGCAGGTCGAGATTAAGAGTGGCTCAAAAAGGAATCAGCAGCTAAGGCTCATGGGCACCGCCCCCCCCAAAAGTAGTGCCAGGCCCTTTGATAGAGACAAAGGAGAGAAAAGTGGCCATGTGATAAAGGTGTCAGCAAACTGGAACATGGCCAGGAAAGCAAAGCGGAAGGGCTTGGGTATGTTTAGCTTAGAGATAAGAGATGGTGAAGGTGATTTGATATCCATCCTCAGATATTTGAAGGGGGAAAGAAGATGGGGAGAAAATTTGTTTTCAGTCACTCTAATGGGTAGGACCAGAGAGTTCAGAGGAATGGAAACATGGCTTGTGGAAGCTTCAGAACACATTTCTCTTCTATGATATCATAATTTGGATAGATACATAAACCTCTTGGCCAGCAGGAACATATAAAGAAATATATTTTTAAAAAACCTGGAGTGGTGGCAAGCAGAGCCATGATGTCTCAGTTGGTGATATTGCTACATACAGAAATGTTTTTATGCATTTTCTTTCTTTTCTCTCTCTCATTTAAAAAAACTTTTTATTTACTTATTCCGAAGGGAACAAATAAACATCATTAAGCTGGCCTCAACCGCAAAAATATTCTATCCATCTTGATTTAACTGTTTAATTAATATAGGTGTAGAACTTAATTATCAGTCTTATTTGGACACAGGATTGCCTATGTGAATGCATTTTCTTTCAACTGAACTAGAGAGTCTTGCCATTATTCTGTTCATATGTAACACAAAGCAAAACCATGGCTTGGCAGAAGCAGGCAGGTGCTCAGGGAGGAAATCAAAACTACTTTGCTCCTCCTCAGACCCTGCAGTGAGCTAAGGTATGGTTTGGCTTAGCATGTGGTCTGGACCTAGGCTTATAGTCTGCCTTGTTCCAGACAAGTCATGAGTTTGCTCCTTGTGGTTTGTCTGGACACATTCCAGGCAAACAAAAGCACTTAAGGAGGAGGCAGCAAAGTGGGGCAGTTGAGAGGTGTGCCCTGGAGGACTCCATTTGGCCCCTGGGTCTAAGTTCGCCCCATCTCTGCTCTTAAGGAAGGGATGGGATCATTCACTGCCCTTTTTGGTACAAGCTATGAAACCCATTTTGGGACACGCCAGTCACCTGATATTGCAATCATCAATGGATGAACATAACAAATGTGAACAGATGAAAATATTTCCAAAAGTTAAAAACGCAGACTTAAGCCCCTCAATGGCAGAAAGTCAGCTGTTGTTCTTCAAGAGGCCCTTGGAACAAAGGACACATGCAGGTCTTTTGGAAGGAAACATGGGAGCTGCCTGAAGAGAAGCTACAGGAAAAGAGAAGCTACAGGAAAGCTGTTACTTACATTTTAGCATCTTCACTGCCACTTTGGTCACTCGGTTTGGCTTGTCTTTGTCTAGCCCGATGGCCTCAGCAAGCACCACCTGCCCAAAGCAGCCTTCCCCCAAAGGTTTGCCCAGAATCAGCCTAGAGGAGAGCAAGAGAAAGGAGGTGATGGCAGGGAGGCTGCCCCTCTTCAGCTCAAATGCACAGCTCCAAGTCCTCACTTGCCCTTGGCTCAACACCCAACAGAAATTTCTTTCTTCTTGTAGATGGTTCTGGCTTTGACAATCTGGACCTACAGTGGCACCTCTGGTTACGAACTTAATTCGCTCCAGAGGTCCGTTCTTAACCTGAAACTGTTCTTAACTAGAGGTGTACTTTCACTAATGGGGCCTCTTGCTGCCACTGTGCCGCCAGCACATGATTTCTGTTCTCATCCTGGGGCAAAGTTCTCAACTCGAGGTAACTCTTCCAGGTTAGTGGAGTTTGTAACCTGAAGCATTTGTAACCTGAGGCGTTTGTAAATCGAGGTACCATTGTAATAATTTGTGGTTGGGATGGAATTTTACCCTTCAGACGCAGCTGTAAGTGGTATTTTTGTGTTCTGATAATGAAAATGTTGAAGAGTGGCAAGATATTGCAGTTTTCCAGTTTTCTGGAAAACCCGTGGTTGTAAGATGGGATGGGGGACTTGTGGCCTCGTCATCCCTGACCGCTGGCCATGCTGGCTGGAGTTGATGGACTTGGGAGTCCAATGTCTGTCAGGTCACATGTTCCCCATCCCTGGACTACAATGAAAGTTCAGAATTGAACAGTTCAGGTACCGACTCCACTTAAAATGGGGAAAGAATAACTTAGTGATTCCACCTTCCTTAAGCACAAGTTAAGCAATTGTTTATAAGAGCTTGTTAGTACAAATCAGCAGTTAACTGGTAAAACTTTTGCAGGACTTTACCACTTTAGGCTACAGGGAAGGGATACATGCCTGAATGCTCCCTTCTAAAAACGACAACCTACCATGCACACCCAAAACTATCATGCCAGGGGGAAGGTTCCAGCCTAGTGTTTTCTCTGATATACTGTTTTTCTGTGTGTAGAGTTTTTTGTTTTTGTTTTACATGCTAAAGTCAGCCTGTTTGTTTTTACAGTCCTAGGCAGGCAGCAGCCAAAACAGGAGGTTAATCATATCCCTGGTGAGACACACCTGCTCATTCAAACCAGTTGTAAAGTGACTCCGAATTACATTAGCAGCACATGATCTTGCTAGTTGCCCTTCCATCTACAGTGGTACCTCGGGTTAAGTACTTAATTCGTTCTGGAGGTCCGTTCTTAACCTGAAACTGTTCTTAACCTGAAGCACCACTTTAGCTAATGGGGCCTCCTGCTGCCGCCGGAGCCCGATTTCTGTTCTCATCCTGAAGCAAAGTTCTTAACCCGAGGTACTATTTCTGGGTTAGCAGAGTCTGCAACCTGAAGCGTCTGTAACCCGAGGTACCACTGTATATCACATCAAAAGAAGGGCCAAACCAGATGAGACTTTAAGAGATACATTATTCGGCCTCCTGTCCCTTTAAATCAGGGATGGGAAACCGTTTTCAGACTGAGGACCACCTTCTCATCTGGGCAATTTTCTCAGGGTCAGAGGAAAAGTGGGCAAAGCAAGAAATGTGCATGTTACCTCTGTAGAGCAGGCTAGTTTCAACACACACTCGCACAACACTCTCTATCCTCCAGCCAGGAACCAAGAGGCATGGTCAGAGTTCAAAGGCACATTGGAGCCAGGAAAAAGCACCAATGGGGGTATGAAGTAGGGCTGGGGAGGGTCTGGGGAGGCAGGTTGTGGCTGAAGTAGCATGGCCTGGAGAGACTTGAGGGCCAGGGAGGTTTCCCACCCCTGCTTGGAATTGTGGCTCCAAAGTACTTTGTTATCAATAGATAAATGGGAATCTGCTACACTTTCTGTGGAATAATATTCTGTCTCCAACAATGGTGAGAGATGCTACCACTTTCATAGTATCTGCAATTCTCTGCCTTGTTTTGAAATACAACATTACTAGAGCTTTTCTCGCTCTGCTTCTGAAATTTCTGGAAAGTTGCAGAAATCTCCTTTGTGCAGGGGAAATGGGTTTCCTGCTCACCTCTCCCCAGAGGACCAAAACACCAAGTCATGAGCACTGGCCTTTTCCAACTGAAAAAAGAGAACGGACCCCCCAATGAAAAAAGAGAACGGACCCCAAGCCAACAAACACAATAACTTCTTCCCCACCAGTATCTGAGGGCACAGAGTAGAAAAGGTGTCAGACATCTCTGCTTGGCTGAGAAAGAGTAGAGTTTGTTACCTGTCTCTGGGAAGCTCCCAACGGGGGTCTTCTGGCAGCTCGTATTCAGAGACACCTGCCAGCATTGGGATCCCACTGGAGGAAAGCCGTGAGGGGCGCACAAGCATCACACCAGAGTTCATGGAAGAACTTGAATCAGCTGATACCTGCAGTGGGAAGAGTGGAAGTTACCTTCGGCAAAAAGACCCCATGAGTTCAGCTCTGGTAGGGAGAAGAGTTGCTCACCTCCAAGGAGACTATATTTATCTGTCCTGGGACCTGGGTCCTTGCTGCTGTAAACAAACTTTGCTCACTCAGGGCTTGCAAAAGTACCACAAAATCATAGAATATAGAGTTGGAAGGGACTCCAAGGGTCACCTAGTCCAACCACCTGCAATGCTGGAATCTGAATATATATGACTGAAAGCCATCCAACCTCTGCTTAAAAACCTCCAAGGACGGAGAGTCCACAACCTCCTGAGGGAGTCTGTTCCACTGTCAAACTGCTCTTACTGTCGGAGTGTTTAGTTGGAATCTCCTTTCTTGTAACTTCTTGGTACCATGTGACAGCCCTTTAGAGATTTGAAGACGGCTATCCTGTCACCTCTCAGTGTCCTCTTTTGCCAGCTAAACATAATCAGCTCCCTCAACTATTCCTCATCAGGCTTGGTTTCCAGACCCTTGAGCCTCTTGGCTGTCCTCCTCTGCACACCTTCCAGCTTGTCAATATCCTCCATAAACTGTGGTGCCTAGAACTGGACACAGGACTCCAGGTGGAGTCTGACCAAAGCAGAATAGTGTGGGAATATTACCTCACAGCCCTACCCAGTCCCTGTCATCCTCCTATGGCCATGTCAAAATTCAGAGAGCCCAGTCATCAGGGCTCCCCTGCATTTTGTAATCTGCACTGTGGAAATGCTGAATTTGGATTCAGCATCCAGAAATTTTTCAGCTAACTTTTCAAAACAAGCTGCTAGGCATTATGTGGTTTCAATGGCTGGGGGAGGGGTATATGCAAATCTGTTTAATTTGCATTACATTATACTGGCTACAGGATTCCGTTTTCCATGGCACAGAACCTAGGTTTATTTTTACTTTTGTTACATGATGAGGTCAGGATTGCAACAGCTGCATGCAGTTTATTAAAAGTGTGGTGTAAATTACTATAGTAACAATTATGACTATGCCTTCTTTTCTCTGCTCCTGCCTCAAAGAAGCAGATCTTGGTTGCTACTGCTTCTTTCTCCTGCACTTGCCTCACTTGTGACCTCTCTTTCTCACAACCAGCACGGTTGGGCCTTCTGGCCCAGACACATGGCAAACGAAGAATGAGGAAGTCACCAGAAGACCAGATACTCTAACGCTGTTTAGATGCAGGGTAGCCTACATACCACATCTCATGGATCAACCTGCGTAATTCAGACCACAGCAGGTTCTGCTGCAGAAAGGGGCCAGCACACAGGTAGTCCTGGGTGCCTCAAGGGAGAATGGGTTTCCCCACGCCTCTCTTTCCAGCAGCCATTGCCTCCTCCTCCACTCCTTGGTTCTGCTGATGAGCTACCTTGCTCCCACATTGTGGCTGGGAGAAGGACTTGGAAAGAGGCCAGCGCATGTCATTTGCACATTGTTCTTGTCTTTCTGGCCCCCAGGAACTGCAGTTGAGCCTCCTAGGAGCCAGAACAGATAGCAGAACTCTCTGCTATTAGCTTGCACATTTGTAACCCACCAAACTTAACACAGCCTACCAGTCTACTGCTTGACAACCATTTTAATGTTGCAGTTTCTAATGGGCAGCAAAACAGAGATTTAAATCTGGGCCCTGGTGGGCTGTAGCAACACAGAATTCCTCTTGGTGGGTCACAAGTTCTGCAGGCCTCCTTTGACCTCATCTGGAGTGCCTTAAGCCACAGCATGCCCAGCTCTGATCTATGCTGACCATACTAGGCAAGCAGTTGTGTCACAGGCATCACCTGCTTCTCTGTTTCCCCTGAGGACAACAGCGGAGACTCTACAGCCCCCTTCCGATGTGACTGGACTCCAATTCTCATTAGATTCCCAAGCAGCATGGCCAACGGGTCTGGGTTGATGGGGGTTGTAGTCGTGTTCCCCAACACTGCCCTAGGGAGTTCATCCACATCAGGAATAGCCAACCTGGTGCTTTCCAGATGTTGCTGGGCTACCAGACCAATGGTCATGTTTGCTGGTGCTGATGTGAGTTGGAATCAAGCCACACCTGGAGGGCCACAGGTTGTCAACCCCTGAATTAGACCTAGCGAGCTTTGCTCAGCATGGAGGCAAGGCTCTTGCGGGAAGGGGGGTAGGAGACAATCAAACCCCCCATCTACTTTCTGTTACCTGTCTGCGCAAGGGGATGCTCTTGGCCAGCTTATGCACAGCCAGCTGGCTGTTGAAGTCCGACTTCTTTGTGGTGCTCTTCATCTTGTATATGATGACGGTCACAATCATGCAGGAGATGAGGAAGCCCCCTGTGCAGTAAATGATGATCTCCAGGTACAGAGAGGAGGCCATCATAGCTGGCTTGTCTTCAATAGCTGGATTGGTGCAAAGAAAGAATCAGCACACTAGGCACTCATTCAGCAGCAACTAAAAACACCACCATAAAAAACCACCACTACGGGGGTCAAGGAGATAGAGAAAAGTGGAGAGAAAAAGCAGCTTTACTTAACTTCTAAAGGTGCCAGGTGTTGTCTGCCCTCACTTCTTGTGGCAGCCAGATGTGCCCCCCAAATAATGCAGAAGAGAAATGGATGTGCGAGCTGAAGCAGGAAGAAGGGCATGCCAGTGCCTTTTTGCAAGCAGCCACTTCTGCAGCCCCCACCCTGGCTTCTAAAAATAGACAAACTCTAGGCAAAAGGGGGATCCCAAACCAAAGTGCCTTCATGAGTTCGCTTCTCTAGGATCCCAGTCTCTTATGGGACAGAATCCAGCATGGACCACATGGAATTCAGCATCCCTAGTAGATTCCTAGCACTTCCTGCAGACAAGCATTGACTTCATTGTTTAGAACTAAACATGATGAAGGTGCTCTATGAACAAAATCTCCTTATGTATTAAAGATTATCCTTTTTAAGGGCACCTGAGACCAAGCAGCCAACATGTGTCAGCCAGAGAGGAAGCAGCTGCAGGGAGTTTGCCTTGTCACTCCCTCCCAGAAAGAACAGCAAAAGAACCCTGCATCTAATAATCAGCGCCTGAGCTTGCTTTTTGCCTTGTCTTCGTCAATCCATTTTTCCTTTTGTTTTGTGTCTTTTAGACTGCAAGTCTGGGAGAATGGACGGACTTATTACTGAGCACTGTAAGCTGCTTTGGGTTATTTTTTCCAGCTGCAAGCTGAGTAGCTAGTCCTAATAAGTGTAGACCCACTGAACTTAATGGAAATTACTTAGGTTCATTCATTTCAGTGGGTGCATGGGGTGTTAGGGGAGGGGTAGTACCTCCAGTGAGAGACATGCCATGCTCCTTCTGGGGTAGTTTGTCTTACCATTGATCCCCACCCTGCTCTCACTCAGCTCTCACCTGCGGCTCCTAGAAGCTGTCAGCATGCAACAGCGGCCACAATCCGAGAACAGCTGCAACTGACTGGTCAAACCAAGTGAGGATGCTCAATGGGTCTCAAACCCTCGGGGATTCAGGGTCTTCCCCTGCATGCAAAGACAGGCACTGGCAGATTGAGCAGATGAGACCAAGAGTGGGTCCAACAGTCAAGAAGGCGGTTTCTGCCCATGCTATAAAGGGAAGTGAGGGGCAGATGGCTTATCAACCTGGGAAGAAGGAACACTCTGATATCCTAAGCCTCCAGTGCCTTGCAGAATATCTTCAGGAGAAGAAAAGGCTCAGGAGTAAACCGTACACAAATTCAGAGTGGAGTCCCTAAGACGGTTGGATGGCGCCTTGTACGCCACTTTCTGGCAATTCCTGCAGCCAAGCTGGTGCCAAACATCTTGCTCTGCCTTCCATTGGACACCATCGGCAAGGCCTTTTACATTTACAAATGTAAATGCTAAATTCACTGTTCTGCTTATTTTTGTCTTCAACTCTGCCTCCACACTAGAATGTGGCCCAGAAAGAATGTGACCCTTGGGCTGAAAAAGATTCCCCAACCTCATCCAATTGGGTGAATATAATTGGGAGAATAAAAATGGTCTTTATACTCCTCCTCAAGAGAAAGGCCGAGGAAACTGGAAGCAGCAAAGAAGGGGCTCTCATGGGTGTATCTACTTCTTCTAGCCTTTGGGAGCAGAAGCCCAAAGTTTCTGGAGGATACCTGGGTGGCAAAGGCTGGCTTGCATGTTAACGGAGGCCAGAGAATTCTGGGGCTACAGGTGTGCTCCAAATAAGAAATTTCATGGAGTGGCAAGTGGGAGTCAAAACAGAACATGTGCAAAATGAGTGCTTGTGTGTGTGTGTTGCTGAACTCTGTTTGTGATTTCCCAACCTATTTGTAAAAGCCAAGGAGTGTTGAGGACCACATCACAGCTGCCTGCCAAACCTTTCAGAACTACATGAGTAATGCTTGCAGGAGATGAGTCAAATGTGTCGGATTCTGTTGTTTGCTCTGTTGAACCATCTCTTGCAGGTTTTGCCCAGAAACGTTCTCAGCAGGCTGTCAAGTACAAAGCACTTTCACCTGGGGTCTTCCTAGTTGTATCAGCATCAGCTTAATGCTTGTTTGCAAAGAGAGAACTCTTAGTGAGAAAGTGCAAAGCCTGTGTCAAGGCCAGAAACATTTTTCTGAACTTGTTTTGGAGAGGGCATTGGAGCTGCAATTTGAAGAGAAAGAGATGAAAAAAGGATGTTCCCTCCCTCACTTTAGTCCTCCCACTCTTAGAAAAAACAATAAGCAACAGAGAGAAGATGGATAGAGCATGTTGTTGGAAGGAAACGGCTGCCATTTTGCCCTGTTCAGATCACAGGGCTCTGAGTGGAAACAGGCTTGACAAGGAAAACAAAAGACTGATAACACAGAAAGTTTTTTTCCTTGTAGGTGTACAAATAGCACATGACCTCAAAAACTTTCTGAAGTCGAACATTACCAGTTCTTGCCAGCCAGCTTTTGATGGCTGAAAAATGAGCCCTGCATCAACCAGGCAGGGTGGAACAAGAGCCCACAAAACAGCAGTTTATGCAAAGTAGAACCCAAAAGAGAATGCAGGAAGAATAGCAGAGACTTCAAATTAAGCAAAGGCCAGATTCCATTCCCTTTCAAGGCAAGGCCACCAAGAAAACAAAGCCATATTCGGGATCTTATGGGAAAGCAAGCAGATGTTGGGGAGCCCATTTCCTAGTCTCAGTTCTTGGGGGACTGGAATCCAGAGTGTGCTCATTTTATCACAGCCACCTCACAGAGAGATGAATCCAGTTAAGAAAAGGGCCATCTTCACCCAAGCTCTCCAAGGCTTGTGCATGATTTATTTTATCCCCCTTTTTGCAGTAACCCACAAGCAATATGGGTTTGAAGGCCCCCTCTACAGACTTCCTGTCCCCAGGAGGAAAAATAGCCACCTATCAGTGTGGGGGTGTCTGCCTGCGTGAGCTACATCGGTTTTCTTTGCATAGATGTATGGATATAAGGGGAAGCTACCCTAAGATAGCTAGTTGCACAAGCCTTCGGTTCTACAACTGGAACATCATCATAGTGAGACTCCTGTGTCAACTGTAAAGTTTTGAACATTTCCAAAACATAGGCAAATCAATTGCCAGACCACACTCAAGTCCCAGGAATGAGTAAGTAGAAGCTCCGTGAAAACGTGTGTGAGAGGAGCTGCACCCCTAATTTTCAGCACCATCAAATAAGCCTACTCTGGTGGATCCACAAGTACCCAGTTATACTGACTGCAGTCCAATAGCTGCCTTTTGACCCCACTTTAAAATTGAAAATCTGGGCTGGGAGTGAGGTCCAAAGAGGAGGCTGTATATATGGAGACCTGTATCCGACACTGGAAACCTGGAATCCCAAAACACCTAGCTCTGCTACCCCTAACTGCAGTATGTGGGTGGTCTATGATCTCCCCCAATGCATCCACATAGGTCCACTGGGCACAGGTGGGGTTCTGTTTTAGCACTCCTTGCTGAGAAGGCAGCAAAGTGCATGGAGAGACTGATCTTGCCCAAGAGAATGGAACCAGCTCTGTCAGAACACCTGGCCCTCACTTCTGGTTAAGCCCAAACTGGAAATTCACCATGCCTTGGTCAGCAAGAGCCACCAGATGTGGAGATGGACCATCCCAATTCCGCAGAGAAGGAAAATGGGACCACAACAGGGCAGATGGCTCACTGACTGTCACACCAGGGATATCTCAATTGTTGCTAAGCAACCCTTCCTCTAGGAAGGAACCAATTTGTGAGACGACTCTGCCATATTGGGGGTAGCTCTTGCGGACCACAGCGTACTCATCTCCATGCATAGAAGAGGACAGCAAGGAGGCAGAGAAAGGAACAGAACCAGTATATACCTTCCAGAACCGTCAACCATGCAGAGTGGTGGGAGATCCCAATAGAATTACCCGCCAAACATGTATACTGCCCAGCATCCTCAAAGGAGACATTCCTTAAGTGAAGGACTTCCATTTCTTTGTCTGTTGTGTTAACACCAGCCGTCTAGAAAGGGGAAAAAATGGAAGCAAAGGGGGAGAGAGAAAGAAAAAAAAGGAAAATAGGACGAGCAAACATAAGACCCCTTTAGGAACCAAGGTGCAGGAGGAGGAAGAGGGAAGGGGTAACATGCCCCCCAAGACCTCCTAAGGAACACAGACACCACTGCAGACGTATTGCAATAGAGAGCCTTAGGACAACCTCCGATCCAGGCTGACCTAAAGAGGCAATGTTAAAACAACAACCCTTCACCAAACTGAATTTCCCTGCCCATCTGACATGCTGGCGATGGGCCACATGGAAAAACTAACCTTAGGTGGGGGGAAGAACCAGCTTAGTTTCATGGATGGGAAGAGGAATAATGGTGGAAGGGAGATGGGAAGACAAGAAAAGGAAAGGGAGCAAGGTCTGGGTCAAGAAGTGACAGAGCACTAGGGGGAGAGGCTGTGCTCCTGTACACAGTCATGAAAAAGAAATTACCTTTTTTATTTTGCCAGGGAGAGCAAGGGTACTCCAAGAAGCCAAAATCAGATATGCAAAAAACTCAGGTTTCCAGACTTTAATTGATAGGTCAATTAATTGGTGACAGCCAGTTTAAAATTGGCAGGACTGCACAATTAAATGGTATGGACATGCATTTTTATGTGGCTTTGATTTTGCTATCTCAAAAGCACACCTATATTTAGATTTTTACAATTCTAAAATCAATGTAATTAGCTGGTTACCTATCAGGCGATCAGAGCATTTCTCCGGCAGCCTTTGTAAGAAAAATACAGAGAAACCAATGCAATAAAGTTTAGCTTGATGTTTCAGCAAAAGAATCTGGGGGATGTTTTCTTATATTGGCTGAATTAATATAGATAGAAAGTTAAGAAAGCTCAAAGAAGGGAATGATCTATTAAAATGAGGAACGGGGAAGGGCATGAAACTAAACTGACCAGCCCCTTCTGAGGATTTTTCCATGGCTTACTGCACCAGAAACAGAGAAGAAACAGGAGAGCCACAAGAGTTTGGTTTTCCCACCACGAAGGACTGGCCATCCAAGCAAGAGCCCCAAAGTGGCGTTCTCCCCGTTTACCTTCAGCCATGGGTCTGGTGACGGTCAGCCACGCAGACTGGTTAGCCTCACCAATATAATTGGAAACCTTACAAACATACTCCCCACTCTCAGCCTCTGTCACATTATACAGGGTCAGCACCTCCGCATCGGAGCTATTAATTCCCGAGCTCTAGAACAAGACCAACAACACAGGAGTCACTCAATGGCCAACGGATGGGCACGTCGCTCCATGTTCAACAGCAACAATCAAGTGGGCATCTCCCTGTGCCCACAAGCCAGAGGTGGGGGGAACTCAAGCTCTCTGCCCATCCTGCCCCCTCTCGCTGCAAGGATATCTCCTGGGGGCACAAACTGCACCCCTCTCACATCTAAAGGAGCAGCAGTACTTAATAGCTGTATGGCAGGGCCAAGTTCATCAGATGCTAGAACCTGGAGAACTTGCTAACTGCTTTACAGTTCAAAAAACCCTCCAAACCAAGCCTTTTTATTTATTAATTTTTGCATATATAAAAAACCAGTATACTATTTATGTCATAGAATAAGACATGTTTTAGATACATCATAATAAGTAAACAAACATGAAAGCCACAATACTCTTTTGTTGGGCATACTAACCGCTAGCTTGTAATTAAAAGTACTTTAAACTATTTTATAATATCATTTTGGTGGCATTCAAAGTAGCTTAAATGAGGTTTTATTCATGCATAAAAATCTCTGTCTTAACACTCACATTTTGGTCCTGTTTGCTGGGATAAATTGGTTTCAAAAGCAATGCACTAACCCCCATTTTTCTACCCAATTCTCCTCTTTAAGGTGCTTAGCATTCCTTCAATAAACCTACTGTAAAGTGTTTAAAAGGCACAGATGTCTCTTGATGATCAGGTTTTAGCATCACAACCAGGTTGGATTCTGCTCACTGTCAGAAGCCCAAGGCATGGGATTTGAGCTTTTGCACAGCTATAAATAGCAGAGCAAGCACATGAGGCAAATGTGAGTTGTGGCAACATATTGTGGGATGCTCTCCCCAGGGAAGTTCGCCTGGTGCTTTCATTGTACACCTTCAGGTGCCAGGCAAAAACACTCCTCTTTAACCAGGCCTTTGGCTGGCTGACATTCAATGCCCTTTTAAAATGTGTTATTGGGTTGTCCTTGTTTTTATTTTGATCATTTTATATTGTGATTTTATCCTGTGAACTGCCCTGAGACCTGGGGGTGTAGGGCGGTATGCAATTTAAAAAAACAAACTCGCTGAAGGCTATGAATTAAATTCTGAACCCATCCTCCACAGCACCAGCAGAACCATATCTGCTCTGTTTATATTTGGAGAAGTTACTGGTGTGCCACCAGTTCTTCCCTAGCCTTATGGTAACTTCATGTAACAGTAAACAGCGCCACATAAGATTCACATCCTCCTCTCTATGGGGGATTGTAAAACTTCAGGAAGGACTTTTGCTCCCACTTTTAGTTAATGCCAGCTTCTTGTTCCATCTGAAGCAGGGATAGTGTTTTAACTCTATTATAGCTTCATAACTCAAAATTTGAAGTTGTATTGTTTTAAAACCACAGTGAGAGCTAAACCATAAATCCTGGTTCAGGCGAAACAACAACCTGCAGTTAACTACAAGCAGAAGCTTTCAAGTTAATCTTCCTGGCCACATGGTTGGGGAAGAGGGAACTGCAGGAGGGAGGCTAGGCCTCTTCACTTGGGGCTAAAGCATGCTTAGGCGTTGTGTCTGAATGAGGTCAGCTGGTGCTGTGCTGTGCTATGGCATCCCAGCCGTACTCCTTGGTTGGGAATGGCCAAATTCAATACCCACCCACAGCTATTTTTCTTTTGCATGCTTTGCTGTAGAAATCTCACAATGGGGAACTTGGACCCAGACTGAGCTGGCTTGACTTAGTCTGGCTGATCAACCAATTGGAAATAGATTATCCTGCAGCATCAATTTAGAACGGTCTTGTCCCTTGCTTGTAGCCACCTTACATGTCTCCCTCCCAAGGCAGTGGAAACAAGCCCCATGTTAACAAAAATGTCACCCATCACTTGAGATAGTGGGGTTTTCTTTTACCTTCAAGACCTGCACATAAGGCAAGTTATTTGGCCCAATCTTGCTCCCATTGACCTCAATGTGCTTCAACCACTGGATGTGGGGCTGAGGGTCACTGTAGACTTTGCAAACAAATTCAACGTTGCTACCCAGGGAGACGGTCTTGTTAGCCGGGAGCCCAGCTTGTAAGATAGGCCGGTGAGGTGACCTCTCTGGAAAAGACACAGAAGAGAATGGTTTCAGGCAAACTGGAAAAGGAGAGAGATGAAGACCCACTTGCCTATTTATTTAAAACATTTATATACTGTCTTCCAACCAGACGGTTTCCAGGCGGTTTTTTTTTAAAGTAAAGCAACAAGAACATCAATGATAACTAACACAAAAACAGTCCGTAAGACCAGCAACTGAAATAGCAGTTTACAATGAAACTCAAACTTTAAGAAGCCCAGGACAGCAAAAAGGTGTTTGTCTGGCGCTGGAAACATTACAAAATTGGCGCCCTGTGAGCCTCGCTAGGGAGGCGCAAGCAGGGGGCCAATACAGGGAAGGCCCCTGCCCTGGTCACCACCCGCCGCACCTCAGATGGTGCTTACTTCCTTCCAAACACCCCAATCTAATATGTTTGAACTCCAACAACCCTCAATTATTCATAAGAGCATTTCTATACAGCCGTATCATAAAATATTGGGGTGGTGTTAAAACATAAAACACAATTTAAAAAAAAAAATTTAAAAATATCAAAATACAGATAATCATTAAGTAAAAACTGAACAGCTGCCAAGGTTTGGAACAGAAAGGTCTTGGTGAGACTCTTGGAAGTGAAAAGCAAGGGTGCCTGCTGGATCCTTGCTGGAAGAGTGTTCCACACCATGGGACTGGAAGCACAAAATGCCCAGCTTCTGGCTGAGACCAGTCAGCTCTGTGTAAACACCAGCCTCAGTTTACCAGCCTGCATCCAGCCCATCAGCACCTCCAAACCCTGGGCTAACATCTCAAGCACCTCTTCTGATTCAGATGGAGCAGACTGGACAAATGTCACTCCAATGGCCACAAAACACTCAAGAGCTGGAGTAGCCTTGCTGAATGATCATGTCTATGTGGTTGGAGGGTTTGATGGAACAGCACATCTCTCCTCTGTGGAGGCGTATAACATTTGCACAGACTCGTGGACAACTGTGACCAGCATGACAACCCCCCGCTGTGATGTGGGAGCCGCAGTCCTGAGGGACAGCTTTATGCCATAGCAGGGTACGATGGGAACCTGTTTTGAGCAGTATTGAGTGCTATAACCCTATCATTGGCAGCTGGGGTGACATCACTGGGAACCCAAGGGTGTGATGCTGGTGTTTGTGTGCTGCGTGAGAAGTGACCTCAGGAGGAAGGCCTTGCAAGAGCTCTTCTGTGGAACAAAGAGACGATGGGAGAAAGTACTGGCTCCCTTGCAGCCATGCTCTTGTAGCTGTGGATGCAGTGACCATTGCTATCTGGCCTGTGCTGCAGACCTTCAGGCTCATTTTCAAAGCTACTGATTCCATTCAAAAAAACCAATCCACACACAAGGCACTTTGAACTGAAAACAGAGAAATCACATGCTCATGTAATGATAACCCTGTGAAAGTGAGTTGCCTAGAGCAGTATAGATGTCTATGCCTCTGGCCTGCTGCATCTCTAGAGCATCGGCACACACAAGGAAGTTTGAGCATGGCACCAACGGTTTGTGCCTGAATGTTTCCATGTACCAAATATGCTGCAGTGCAGACTTACTGTTAGTGAGCATTGTGTGGGCACATGGTATTTGTTTTTGGAAGCTTTTTACGTCCTGCACAGACTTGCCCATGGTGCTGGGTAGAAGAGCCAGAAACCCAGGCTGATACATGCAACTGATAAAGACTCTGTGTGTTGGTGTAAGCAATCTGGCCTTCCACCATAACGGAAAAGGGGGCAGTGGAGACTATAGCTTGCTGGAATATTCAGTCTTATCTGCCAGGAAGAAAGGCAAGCAGACATACTGAATTTCATGTTTTTAACAATTTTACCTGAAGAGAGGGTGTGTGTTCTAGTACCTGTGAAGAAGAACCTGTTTACATCTGCCATCTAAGCCAAGTTTTTTAGTGTTAGTGGAGCAGTAAAGTAGCAAATCTTGACATATTGGAGGGAAAGAATATACCGTATTTTTTGCTCTATAAGACTCACTTTTTCCCTCCTAAAAAGTAAGGGGAAATGTGTGTGCGTCTTATGGAGCGAATGCAGGCTGCGCAGCTATTCCAGAAGCCAGAACAGCAAGAGGGATTGCTGATTTCACTGCACAGCGATCCCTCTTGCTCTTCTGGCTTCTGAGATTCAGAATATTTTTTTTCCTGTTCTCCTCCTCCAAAAACTAGGTGCGTCTTGTGGTCTGGTGCTTCTTATAGAGCGAAAAATATGGTATATTGTGCTCTGGAAGGCGTGCATCTGCCCAGGCCATTTAGGCTGCATTGCAAATGTCCCTCCAATCTCCACAAATCACTGAACATCTCTTCTCAACCCCACACTGGTCTCAGGCCTTCTGCATGAGCACTGTCAGCACAAGTTGTCTTACACGCAGTTTTTATTTTCTTGTGCTTCTGCTTTAGCACCAAAGTAGGAGCATGATACCGTTATACAGTGGTACCTCGGGTTACATACGCTTCAGGTTACAGACTCCGCTAACCCAGAAATAGTACCTCGGGTTAAGAACTTTGCTTCAGGATGAGAACAGAAATTGTGCTCCGGTGACGCGGCGGCAGCAGGAGGCCCCATTAGCTGAAGTGGTGCTTCAGGTTAAGAACAGTTTCAGGTTAAGAACGGACCTCCGGATAGTGGGGAGGATAGCGGTGGTGAAAATGAATGTTCTGCCCAGAATGCTGTTTTTATTTCAAACTATACCTGTACTCAAAGGTTTAAGACAATGCAAAGAATGGCAGAGAGCCCTGGGGAAATATGTTTGGCAGGGAAAAAGACCGCGAATAAAAATGAAAATATTGGTAGATAGAAAGGAAAGAGGGGGCTTTGCCGGATTTGAGCATATATTATGAAGCGGCATGTTTACTGTGGCTAAGAGATTGGATTAGATTGGAAAATAGAGATATATTGGATTTGGAGGGCTTTGATAATAGGTACGGGTGGCACTCGTACCTATGGTATGAAAAGGTGAAGGTGCACAGGGGCTTTCTAAATCACATTTTCAGGGGACCAATATTTCAGGTATGGGAGAGAAATAAAAATTTATTGGAAAGGAAGACCCCCTGGTGGATCTCACCAATAGAGGTGTTAACTATCAAGAAAACTAATATGGAAGAGAAAAATGCCACCTATGAAGATCTTATAAGCAAAACAGAACAAGGTATTAAACTTAGACCGTATGAAGAAATAAAAAATTTACTCACTGGTTGGTTGCAATACCAGCAGGTGAATGATTTGTTAAAAGAAGATAAAAAGAAAGCAGGTTTTGAGGATAAAAAATCTAAGTTTAATGTGGAGGTTGTTGAAGGCAAGAGTAAAATACTGTCTAGAATATATGATATATTACTTGAGTGGTATACAAAAGACGAGGAGGTGAAGGAGGCAATGACCAAATGGGCGATAGATATCGGCTATAATATTGATTTTGAAAGATGGCTGGAACTATGGAATAAAAACATAAAGTTTACAGCGTGTACGGCCCTGAGGGAAAACATATGGAAAATGATATATAGGTGGTACCATACACCGGTGAAATTGGCCAAAATGTATAGATTAAAGAACAAAAGTTGCTGGAAATGTGGTGAGGCGGAGGGCGATCTTTATCATCTGTGGTGGTCATGCAATAAAGTGAAAGGCTTTTGGGAACTAATTTATAATGAGCTTAAATTTTTTTTCAAATATACCTTTCCCAAAAGACCTGAAGCCTTTTTGCTAGGAATTTTGGGTAAAGAAATTAAAAAAGAAGATAAGATAATATTTCTCTATGCCACTACAGCCGCAAGAATTATGTTGGCTCAAAACTGGAAAACGGAAGTTATACCTAACATAAGTGAATGGCAGGTTAAAATGGTAAATTATGCCGAGCTTGCCAGGATAACAGGAAGAATACGAGATCAAGATGAACAGGAATTTCATAAAAACTGGAATAAATATTGGAAATACATTGGAAATAACTTGTAGACGATATTAGCGGGGATGGAGTAACGCTAACAGCAGTTAATATATAAGATTAAAAACAAAATACGTGATTACAGAATTTTTATTTGATACTTACCAAAAGGGTAGAGGGGAGTCCAAAGGTTTTGTTTGTTTGTTTGTTCGTTCGTTTAGGGAAGGGATATAATAAACTATGTAAACGAAATATATGTATATCTATATATATATTGTAATATTTATTGGCATGTTTATTTGTGTACCTTACATTTATAAGAAATTATTTACAAAAATTTGAATAAAAATGTATTGAGAAAAAAAAGAAAAGAACGGACCTCCGGAATGAATTAAGTACTTAACCCGAGGTACCACTGTATTTTGTTAAGAGCACACTAATGTTTACACTGCATTGTCGTTTTACCTACTGTCATTTCTCTCCAGACCCAATTACAACAACAAGGGTTTAAAAAAGTCCTCTCTCATATAAACTGGAACATTTGCTCAAGGCATCTCTTTCGTGGCATATTTATGATTCTCCTTACATATTTTAATTACCCCTCTGGTGTGTTATGCAGCTTGTACTAGATATGTGAATTCATACCACATTGCTGAAATGGACATCTGAGCCTGTGGATAATGCACCTGTAACCCCTCACGGATGTGCCCTAAACATTCAGCATGATCCTGGAGCGCGCGCTCTCTCTCTCCCCCATGACCCTCTGAGCCTCTTCCTGTGCCACACAGCTCTACTGGAAGCCAAGGGTGAATGTATTTATTTGCTGGTTGATACTGGTACGTAGGCTGAGACCCTATCTGCCTGCGGACTGCCTCGCCAGAGTGGTGCATGCTCTGGACTCCCGCTTGGACTACTGCAATGCACTCTACGTGGGGCTCCCTTTGAAGGTGACCCGGAAACTGCAACTAATCCAGAATGCGGCAGCTAGACTGGTGACTGGGAGCGGCCACCGAGACCATATAAGACGTACATTGGCTCCCAGTATGTTTCCGAGCACAATTCAGAGTGTTGGTGCTGACCTTTAAAGCCCTAAACAGCCTCGGTCCAGTATATCTGAAGGAGCGTCTCCACCCCCATCGTTCTACCTTGACACTGAGGTCCAGCACTGAGGGCCTTCTGGCGGTTCCCTCACTGCGAGAAGCCAAGTTACAGGGAACCAGGCAGAGGGCCTTCTCGGTAGTGGCGCCCTCCCTGTGGAACGCCCTCCCACCAGATGTCAAAGAGAACAACAACTACCAGACTTTTAGAAGACATCTGAAGGTAGCCCTGTTTAGGGAAGCTTTTAATGTTTGATGTATTACAGTATTTTAATATTCTTTTGGAAGCTGCCCAGAGTGGCTGGGGAAGCCCAGCCAGATGGGCGGGGTATAAATAAATTATTATTATTATTATTATTATTATTATTATTATTATTATTATTACTACTACTACTACTACTACTATTACTGACTCCTTGCTTTGGGGATATTATAGCATGGGATAATGATGCATTTTCGATCCACACTGAGTTTATAAGTTCTGTCCTATCACATCAGTGTTTGTGATTAATTTCTTATGTATTTTTTAATAAAAGTATCTCTGGTACATGGGGGGAGGGGCGGAGATGGAGCAGCGAGATGGAGCTGGGAGTCACCTGCCTACCAAGAACGCTTCTCTCCAGATCTCCTGGAATCTGCTGCAAGAGGCTTCACACAAGATGATGTTGAACAGCCTGGTGGACAATCCAGACCCCCCTTGGTCTGCAGTGGGGCAGCCTGGCCTCGCTCCCTGGTCCCGCGGGGATGCTGTCTTCCCATGGAGGGGGCAATAGCTTCCATTCACATTGGAGTGGGAGAAACAGGGACTGCTCTGTAAGAAGTGTTCGCCCTGCCTGGTTCAAGAAAGCTGTGAAGCAATCAAGTGAGCATGAACAACTAGTCAGGTGCAGATCAGAAGTTGGACCCAAACTTCCCAGAAACAAAGAGAATTAGGCTGGCAGGCCTGGAACTGAAAGCCCCCGCCCCGCCTGTGAACCTCGCATCTTCACTTGTGATGTGACAAAGCAGGGATTAAGAAGTTATTTCCCCCTCGACGTTGCAAGAGGCTGGAGCCAAGATTTTCTTCTACTTCATCCTAGTCAGTCACTTATTAAAAATACAAAGGGCCTGCTTCCTCCTCTAATCCCTCTAGCTAAGGAGTGGGCCCTCCTATATCCTAAAACCATATTCCACTTCCTGAAGTAAACATCACAGGACCAGCCCTCTCTCTGCCAAAGGCTGTTTTTGCCTGGATTTAAGGAGCATCTTTTCTGCAGTGCTTTATAGGGTTTCCTGACCCAGAAAGGAAACAGACCTTGCCATGCCCTCAGCCCACAGCCCTGGAGAGAGGATCAGAGCCAGAGTCGGCCTCTTCTGCACTTAAGAGGCCTATGCCGAAGGGGCTAAGATCACACCTTTTCCCTTTAACCATCTTATTCAATCCATTTTTCAAAATGCAAAGCATAACATTAACTGTACGCAGGAAACAGACATCAAGTAAAACATTAACAATTAAGAAACAGATGGACAAGCTAAAAATACTGTAAATGATATCACATAATTAGAAGATCAAACTTGCAGCAAACTTGCCACACAAACTTACGTTTCAAAAGATCTACGCACAAACAATACATTGTGAGATGGTACTGACATAGCAATGATTTGTTTGGCATAGATATAATTACAAATATATGCAAGCTCCTTATTCTTTTATTTAATATTTATTTTGTTACATTCTCTATATATGCTCTACATTGTTTAGCTGTACTTGTTTGCTAATTTTTGGTGGCCTATTGCCATCTAGGTCTTCTTTCCTTGTATTGAGAATTCCAATAATAATAATATTAATAATGTGTTGTTTTTTTAAAAAGATGTGGGTGATGCAGTTAAACGGTTGGGGAGTATTTTGCTGTTCAGCTTGGGAAAAGAAGGGAGATCAAATATTGGAGAAAGGGTTGCTGCTGCTTTAGATCACAACCTTATGTCCCCTGCTAAGAAGATTAGGAAGAACTTTAAAAGTCCCTTGGTTTCACATTCTTAAACCACTAACATAGTTGAGAGCCCCAAGCTCAGACTCAATAATCATATTATACAGGAACTCAGCCCGTTTATCCAGTTTTAGGAACAGTTTTGACAATACTACTTCCTTGTCTTTGTGTGTCTTATCAGAACTTACACTGTCTTATCTGGTCTTATGTTTTTAACTGGGTGTGTTTTGTTTTGGAAACTTTCTGTACAGTATACACAATTTCATAAAAACTTTTGTCCTTTTGTCCCCCCTGGTGGTGTGCATGGGGCTGGGGGTCACAGAGGCTCCATGGTCTCCCTTTCCGGTGAAGAACCCTCTGCCATCTGGGCTCAGCTGACCCAGGTTACACCTTGGAAAGGGCACTTCAGAAGGTTCTAACAGTTCTTAACACCATTTGACCCAGAAAAAATCCAGGTCAGATGCAGGCAAATAAAAGAATGAATAAGCGCCACAGTGCTCCCCACAGCTTGCCAAATGCTCTGGGGATTTCCATTGTTTCTTTGGAGGCTGTCTTACAATACCCTAAAAAGGCAGCTGTGACACTTGGAATTGAGTTGGGGTATAGAGAAGGAAGGAGGCCGTGATGGTGGGATTCCTAAGCAGCAAACAACCAGGCGGCAGAGGAGGGGGTTGTTAAAGCAACAACCTCTGTGGGGCGGTTAAGGGTAAGAAATAAACAGAAGTTCCCAGGTTTAGTTCCCAGCATCTCCAGGTTGGGGCTGAATCCTGCCTGAAATCCCGGAGAGCCACTTCCGCCCAGTGAGATGGACGTCTGTCTGTGGAAGCTCATTCTGCTGAGCACAGCCCTGGGCGTCTGCCCCAGAGCCCAACCCTAAAGACACCCCGGCAGGAACAGCGTGACTGTCCAAGCAGCTTATCCCTGGATGACCCAGCTGAAAGCCATCATTTTTTGAGAGCAGCCCAGAGAATTTAGGCTATATGACTATAAAGATACAGCAAATGAATGAATGAATGAATGAATGAAACAAGTAAGCTTGTTTCTTGTTCAGGGGCCAGAGTCCTTGGTGGCCCTTCCTGTAGTCACACATCCCAGGCCACCTCTTCTGGCCAATGGGCCCCCAATTGCACTTGAGAGCACCATGAAGCAACATCCGTCAAAGGCAGCAAAGGGCAGGTGAAGTTCTTTTCACGAAACTGGGGTTTGGGTTTGGGGGTGGCTAGCTATTCATCAAAGGTCAAAGGTCAGACAAACCTAATGAGGGCATAGCTGATTAACAAAGGGCCTGCCAGTGTGGGGAGTGAGCATTCACAACCCCCTTTGTTCCCCCTTGCAGACTATTCCCTTCAGTTTGCTCAGTGTAATCAAATTAAATTGCATTTTTAATGGTTCATTTAGTGGCATTTAGAGCAACTCCACAAGTGGAACGGCAGAGATCAGGCTGCCTGGGTTGGGAATTAAGGCTAATAAGGAGATTAATTGGGGAGGGTGGCAAGGAGGAGAGAGAGTTTCCGTCTGGCCTCTAAAATTATCATAAGTGAAAAATGAAGTACAGCTTCATGCTTGGGCTGCACAGCCAGCTGCTTGAGCCCACTCGGTGCACACCTCAGGACAGCCAGTCTGAACAAAGAGACAATTCAGAGCCAAAAAACAAAATTCACCCAACCACTGTCTCCTATCCCCTCCTGACACTGAGCCACATACATCTGGCTACTTGCAGAGAATTCCTGCCTACACAATCTTTGCGTGTACCAAGGAGCAAAGGAAGTGGAAGCAACTCAACCCTGCCCCCTTGGTCCTGCTGCTGCATTTTCCTGGGGGGAAAGCTGTACACCGAGAGAATGGATAACACAACCCCCACCCCAATGGTGAAGCATACAAGGAACGTTTCTCTCCACCCCACCATTCCAACTCTCCATGCTGTAAAAAAACAAAGGCATCAGAACATCCGGGCAACCTGATATGTATTAAAAATAACATCTGTAGCCACATAATTTGTAACATAGCACAGGCAAAGAAGTGATGAGACACCGGAAATAAAGCAGGCTTGGATGACTATATTCCACTCCTGATTTTCTACAGCAAACCAAAAGCCAACCTTGATTAGAAAAAAGTACCCTGAACATGTCCAGTTTCACATTTTAAACTCATGTAACTCATCATGGTTTTGCTCGCTTCCTGCCTTGGGCCAGTCACCAAAACTTAACCAAAACTGCTTCATATGGCTTATGCGAAGCTCCAGAGGAGAGATAAAATGGCTGCAAGAAGGACTTTGTGCTTGCATTACAGGCATCAAATGTTGCTTCCTTGTAATGCCTCTTTGTAAAGAGACATTTTTCCCACCCTCCAAATTTGTCTCCATTGAGGCTCTGACCAATGTGGCATCATTACTGTGTTACTGCACTCTGACTTCTGAACAGAGATAAACTCTCTAGGAAAGCAATTTATAACTAACCCCTCGGATTCCACACTCCTTCCAGCCTCCCATTTCCCTTCCTTTGTCCAGGTCTCCTTACCAACAACGTCAAGCTGGTAGGTATGGTTTAGGGTTCCGTACTTGTTCTCCACAATGCAGGTGTAGTTGCCTTTATCTGATGGCACAACCGAGTCCATGATGATGCTCCAGGTGGCATGACGGACCTGTGGGGAAACAGACACAGGCTGATCAGGAAGGTTACCTGCTGATTGACGGCTGAGGCGGAGGGAGCAATGGCTCTGTCCCCTTGGGCCTTTTCATCTCAGGAGCGGGGCCAAAGGTCTTGCCTGCTCCTGTGCTGCATGTTCTAGGCTGCACATAATTGCTGTTCAAGGTCATGTCCCCCCCCCCCCTGCTATAGAGAGTAATTGCTGCCAGCTGCTGGGCTGACAACAGAGCCGGCTACATCTGGAAACTGGGATGATGGACAAGTGGGACAAGTTTCATTGGCCAGTACAAGAACTGGTCTTGGAATTCCTCCAGCTGCTCTCCCAGATTTCACTGTGCCCAAGTCTAGCCAGGGTGGTGTATTCAGGGGTGGCCAACTCTCAAGAGACTGCGATCTACTTTCAGAATTAAAAACTGGCAGCGATCTACCCCCTTTTTGGGGGGTTCAGCTCAAAGTTGTAGAGCTTTATTAAAGAGGAGGAAAGCCCCGTGGGGGGGGAGTTCTGTTTTTTTTTGGGGGGGGTTAAAGGCAAGGGACAAAGGGGGAAAGTCACTCACAAAAAGATCGCTATGGATCAAAACAGCAGCAAAGAGAAAGCTCTGTCTTCTCTTCCAGAGATCACACAACAATGGAGGGTGGGGCAAGGGGCCATGGCAGGAGTCAGTTTTAGCGACGCTAAGGAAAGGGAGCCAGAGATTGACCGTGATCTACCATAACCTCACGGGGATCTACCAGTAGATCACGACTGACCTGTTGGGACATCCCTGGTGTATATAATGTGTGCCATAGGTGAACTCACTTGCACAAGCACAAAATTCGGCACAGAATTTGACATTTAGACAACCCCACTTTATATGCTGTGCCTTGCAAACCCTCAAAAGATGGCTTATGAAACAGCCGGTAAACAGCAAAAATTTAAAAACAGACCAATAGGTCAAAACAATTAAAGACACCATGAGCTAAGCTGGAAAAAAATATATCCTAAAAACAAACATTAAAACAGTAAACCTTATGTTTTTGCCCACTTCCTCCCATGGTCCAGTCAGCAAGTCTCAGCCTAGTCTACCTCACATGGCTGTTGTGAAGATATCTAAGAAACTCTAAAAGGGCTGCTAAGGGGAATTTGGTGCTTGAAGGCATCAAACATTGGTTCCTTTTACCATAGTGGCACATCTTTGTACTATAAAGAGCCACTTCCATCCAAATCAGCAAAACTGCAAGGCTTCAGCCAATCTAAGTCTGGCTCAATGCCTGCATGTTCTAGATGCTTCAGTTCTATTATTTTCAGCTGAGCTTACTCCCAGGTTCATGTGCACAGGGGACTGACTCCTAAGGAGTTATTTTAGGCCTGTAGCACTGGGGGTGCGAGCTGTGGAAAGCAGAGTGATTTGTTTTCCTTTTTTAAATGGTGTATGTGTGTATTTGCTATTTAAATTTAAATGCAAGATAGTGAGGAAAAGCATACGGTTCATATTTTTCCTAAGTGCTCAGTAAAAAAACAAAGTCCACTCTCAACTTTTCAGTGTTGTTGTCCAACAGCAAAATCACTAAACACAGTGAGACTTAATACTGAATAAACATACAAAGGATTGCATGGCACAGGTTGAATATACAGTGGAACCTCGGTTTCCGAGCATCTTGGAACCTGAATGAGTCAGAACCCGAACGCTGAAAACCTGGAAGTGAATGCTTCCGTTTTCAAATGTGCCTTGGAAGTCGAATGGCTTCTGAGGTGCGTTTCTCCATTGTAATTGCCGACTGGCAATTGTGCCTCGGTTGTTGAATGTTTTGGAAATCGAACAGTCTTCCAGAATGGATTATGTTTGACAGCCGAGGTTCCGCTATATTACAAGTTGTCTTTTAAGTATTTCCCCCCCAAGCACTGCATGGAGGTCATAGGTTTTCATGCTTTCTGTAACTTTAGAACTCCACCACTTCAGACAGCCTCTGAACCTGCAGCAAACCTGGCTAAATATCCAGTGATGGACACTTGTCTTTCTCCGGGTCTTTGGGCAGCCTACCTCTGCTGAGGGAGCAGAGACAAATCACAGAAAAGAGAACCTGGCCTCCAACCTGCTTATGGGATGTGTGGTGCATCTGGCTGCCATTGTGGGAAGCACAATGCTGATCCTGCCTCCCCCCCCCCCGTGCTTCTCCTGGCTGGAATGTGTCCCTGGACTGCATAATGCCTCTTCCTTGTGTCTCTGTGTAAATGTATATCCTTTGCTCCACCCACTTTTGCCTCCGGCCCCACCTACCACTGGCATTTGGCCCTCAGAAGGCTGCCCAGAGGGGAATGCGGCCCTTGGGATGAAAAAGGTCCCCAATCCAAGGTTCAACTCAAAACGCTTCTGGCCAGTCTTTGGCACCTGGTCCTCCACGCTGGAATGTGCTAGGAGTATGAAGCCAGAGTCCCGGCCAGGTAGCCAATGTCTCTGCATCACACCCCCCCTTTCAGCTGCTACCAACGTTGGCTGGCAAAGGCAGCACAGAGAACAAAGGCAAAGCCGCAACATGGGCAGGCAGATTAAAACTAAGGAAGCTGCAGCAATGACTATTTCTGGAAAAAAGCCATTACTTTCAGGAAGTGCCCGGGAGCTGTTGCTTGATCAGGTTCAGCCCAGGAGAAAAATGACAGGGACCATCTGATTCATTAAAGCCACTACTGATTCTTCAGGCACAGCTCTTTGACCAGACGTGAAGATTAAAAAGGGGGAAAGTAGAACAGGATGGTTCTTGTCTGCGTCAGTGGCTGCTGCTAAAGGAGTTTTATTTGTAGCTGAGGGTCCCTGGCTCTGCCAACAGTGGGAGGTGCAGAGGCCACACTCTGCTTGTGAGTCACTCCAGATGGAAACAAGTTGTTCTAACTGGAGGCAGCAGCGCCCGGCAGCAAGCGCCAGAATGACTTCTGCATTGTCGCACTTTCAGCCAAACGCCTCCGCCTGGCTTTGGAGAGGTTCGGAGATGATGAGACCACATCTAGCTGGAGGCAGACCCTATTTGCAAGACATGCTGAAGATATTTTCCCAGCTGCAACAGGCACGTAATTTGGGGACGTAATCTGTGATGTGGCATAAGAAGCTCCAGGAAGGAGGGGGAAAAGGACCATCAACCAATTTTGAAGCTTTTTGTCTTGATCAATCACCTGCTTTTCAGTCAGTGAGCTAATTGTTGTAGTTGGCTTCCATGTGTCTTGGGAGACGATGCAAGAGAGTGGCTTCAGAAGTCAAGTCAAACTGTCAGAGAGTTACAGCATCTGCTGTGGCTGTAGAGACAGACTTTACTGCAGGTGAGGCACCTGAAGGCAGCTGGTCTTGCCTCTACACGTGCACCATGACATCCCACACCTGTGGCGTCTGCTTGGTGGTGGTGGGTTGGCACCTCCCTCACTGGGGGCTGCTTGAGAAAGGCACCTGGGCCCCGGGGGAGCATGCATCTCCCCGAGGACACTCCTGCTTTGTATTTTATATAATGCCAATATATTGTCATCACTACTAGTATGCTAATATCCTGTTATATCCTGTAAGGAGCTCAAGCAGACATATATGGTTTGCCCTTTCTCAATTTGATCCTCACAAGAACCCTGTTGAGAGACAGTGAATGGCCCAAGGCCACCCAGTGAGTTTTCTGATTTGAACCCGGGTCTCCCAAGCCCAACACTCTAACCCAGGGGTAGCCAACATCATTCCCTCCAATGTTATGGGACTATAGCTCCCATCATCCATGACCATTGGGCTATGCCAGGTGGGGCTAGTGGGAGAAGGGAGTCAGATCATATCCATAGGCAACTGGCTGCAATTGGGAGCCCCCCCTCAAAAAAGCCTGCCATCCTGTAGCCTTAGGAACTGCAGTGCCTCCTCCTGCTTTAGAGAACAGTGCCATTGTAACACCGTCTGTTATTTTCCACTAAATTAAGGTAAATGAAGGCTGCTGGTGCACTGGAACTTGTGTGGAGGAGGGCAGCCAGGATGGTTGCATGTCTGGAAACTGTGCCTTGTGGGAAGCAGCTGGAGGAAGGATGTGTTTGGCATGGATGGGAGGAAGCTTGGGGGACGTGTGGTGACCATCTTCAAAGGTCTCCCATGGAAGATGGAGCAAGCTTGTTTTCTCCTGCTCCAGAACTAGGACCCAAGCCAATGGTTTCAAGTTGCAAGAAAGGAGATTCAGGCTCAACATCAGGAAGAACTTTTCTGACAGCATGAGCTGTTCAACAGTGGAATGAACTCTCTCGGAAGGTTGTGGACTCTCTGTCAGGAACCCAGGCTGCCATCTTGATAACACAGCACGCAAGTTGTAATTAGCTTGAAGATTTATTGTAATACAATTAGTCTCGGACGTCTAACTGAGCGTCCGTGCCTTACGAGTCAGTTGACCCTTCTGAGCAGTGCTTCCTGGTTCTGCAGAATATCCTGAACCTATGACCCTTACGTTTCTGGGTTTGTTTCCTGTCTAATACCTTTCCCATACGTCTACTCTTTGGGCTCAGGGGATTAATTGCCTCCTCTTCCGCTGAGGAAACACTACCCCTCCTGCTTTCTGAAGATGCCTGTGCTTCTTGAGCGAGCTAGCTTCTCGCCCTCCCACTCTCTGCTAACGCCTTATCTACATTTCATTCCGTGTCAGAGGGAGGGGGAGGGGGACTGCTCCCAGCTGTCTGGCTGCTTCCTAACTCTTGTTGTTCCTCTACTTGGGGCAGATGTGTTCACGACACCATCCTCTCCCTTAAGATTCTCCTCCTCCTCCTCTTGTTCCTCCTTCCTCCGAGGGTCGCTGTCTAGGCCTTCCCATCAGTCCTCCTCACTCTCTTCCACTTCCCCTTCCTCTTGAGGGTTTCCCTCTGTTTCGAGCCCCACTCTGCCTCGCTCTCTTCTTCTTCCACCCCCTCCTCCTCCTCCCTCCACCCTCTTGGTTTGGGTTTGTTGGGGTACCAGCAGTGAAATTCTGCCTGTAACCTAGCGGTGTGCACGTTTCCAGAATCCTCCCAAGAATTTTCTTCATTCCCATAACCTTTCCAAGACACTAAATACTGCAATCTCCTTCCCCTCCAGTGAGAGTCCAGTAACTGCAACACTTTGCATTCTGGTTCACCTTCTATCATTATTGATGGTGGGGGGTGCCTCCTTAGGTGTTTGGTATGGGTGTGCAGGAATCACAGGAGACAACAAGGACCTATGAAATACAGGGTGTATCTTCATGGAGATCGGTAACTGAAGCCTGAATGACACTGGGTTAATTTGCTCCACTACTTCAAATGGTCCCACCCTCTGAAGGCCCAACTTCCGGCACCTCCCCTTGTTAGGCAAGTCTTTGGCAGACAACACCACCTGGTCTCTCACCCTTATCTCCGTGCCGTCTATGCTTATCTGTCTCCCTCTTATATGCGTCCTTAGCTTGCTCCAACTGCTCTTGTAGTAAGCTGTACATAGCTGCCAGCTCTTCTGCAAAATGTTCTGCGTCTGACACTGACATGCCACCATCCTGCACCGGCAAGGCGCGTGGGTGTTGTCCCAGGCAGGCAAAAAGGGGAGTTTGTTGGGTAGACAGGTGTACTGCGTTGTTGTATGCAAACTCCGCTAGGGCCAACTTGTTGACCCAATCGTTCTGTTGATAACTCATGTAACATCACAGGTACGGTTGCAAGGTTGCGTTCGTCCTTTCTGACTCTCCATTTGTCTGTGGGTGTCTAGCGGACGTGAGGCAAACTTGCACCTTCAGCAGCTACATTAGTTCCCTTCAAAACTGGGAGGTAAATTGTGCTCCTCTATCTGAGCTGACCTTCAAAGGCAGCCCATGCAGCTTAAACACATGTTCCATGAAGAGATGTGCCGTCTTCTGTGCCGAGGGTAACTTCTTACAGGGCACAAAATGCGCCATTTTAGAGAACAGCTCCTCCACCACCCATATCACTGTCTGCTTATGCAACTCAGGTAGGTCAGTGATAAAGTCCATAGCTATTGCCTCCCATGGTCCTTGAGGTGTAGGGAGCGGTTGGAGTAGTCCTGTAGGCGCTTTGCAGGGCTTCTTGGCCCACTGACAAGTCTCACATGCCTTTACATAATCCTTTGTTTCTTCCTTCACCTCAGGCCACCAAAACTGTCTTGTCACTTGGAACAAGGTTTTGTACTGTCCAAAATGCCCCGCCATGGAGTTGTTGTGACACTGTCTCAGGACCTTGGCATGTAGCTTGCCTTCTGGGACATACAGCGCTTTTCCCTTATACAGAAATCCCCCTCTTTCAGCAAAACCTTCCACCGCTGTGTCTCTCCTCTGTATTGCCTCCATATTCCTCCTTGCAAACTCATCCTCGGCAGTGTGCTTCAGGAAGTTGGGCGTCTTGGCTACTGAAACCGCTGCTAACTGTATCTGTTCTAGCTTGAGAATGTGCCTCTGCACCGGGGCAGCCTCCTCTCCCTGATATTCTGGCTTCCGGGAAAGAGGGTCTGCTCTTTGGTTCTGAGGACCCGACACATACTGCACTCTGAAGTTGAATCTGGCAAAGAACTGCGCCCACCTGATCTGCCTCTGGTTAAGGTGTCCAGCCATCTGCCAGTGTTCAAGATTCCTGTGGTTGGTGCGCACTATAACCTGATGTTGTGCACCCTCTAGGAAATGTCACCACGTTTCCAGAGCATGCCAGATAGCAAGCAATTCCCTCTCTCACATGGTGTAGTTCTGCTCTGATGGCAACAGCTTGCGCAAGTGGAAGGCACATGGTCTGATGGCCCCGTTCTCATCCTCTTGCAGTAGCACTACCCCCAATGCCCTGTCAGATGCGTCAGTCTCTACTATCATATGTCAGTGTGGGTCGGGATGCGCTAGGTACTCTTCTGAGGCAAACATGGCCTTGAGGCTCTCAAACGCCCTCTGTGCCTCTTTCGTCCACTGGCAGGGTCTCTTACCTCTTAAGCAGTCCATGAGAGGAGCCGTCAGCCCTGATTATCTTGGTATGAACTTATGGTAGTAGTTCGAAAACCCAGGAATTGTTGCAAGTCTTTCTTGGTTCTGGGTTCCTGCCACATCACCACTGCCTGCACCTTGGCGGGATCCATGTGTACTTCCTCAGGGGTGATGTGGTAGCCCAAGAACTCCACCTCTGTCACATGGAACTGACACTTTTCTAACTTGGCATACAACCAATTTTATCTGAGCCACTGCAGCACCTCTTTCACATGTTTTACATGCTCTTCAGGGGTGTCTGAGTAAATCAAAAGATCATCTAGATAACACAACACTGTAGAGTCCACCAGACCCCCCAACACATGATTGATGAACGCCTGGAACGTCACAGTTCCCAATTGTAATCCAAATTGCATGACTAAGTACTCAAAACTGCTGTATATTGCACAAAAGGTGGTCTTCTACTCATCTCCCGCTGTCACCCGTTTCAGGTAGTAAGCCCCCCTGAAGTCGAGCTTAGTGAAGATCTTTGCCAATCTCAACCTCTCCAGCAGGTCCCCGATGCGTGGCAGGGGATAGCGATTGGGGACTGGTACCTTGTTCAGAAGCCTGTAGTCATTGCAAGGCCTCAACTCTGAGGTGTTACATTTCTTCACGAAGAGCACAGGGGCACCCTCTGGGGCTTTGGATGGACGGATGAAGCCGCATGACAAATTCTTCTCCAGAAATTCATTTAATGCTGCCAACTCCACCTCTGACATGGAGTACAGTCGGCTGTTGGGTAGCTGAGCCCCCGGCAACAAGTCGATTTTGCAGTCATAAGGCCTGGGGGGCGCAGTCTGTCCGCTTCCTTCTCACAGAACACATCTCTGTAAGCCTTGTATGGTGGGGGCAATTGTCCTTCTTCCCCCGTGAGCAGCCTAAGACCTCTGCCCTCTAATCTCCACCGAATCTGGTACTCTAGCCCCTAGACAGTGTAGGTGGCAACAGGCCGACACGAAAGTTATGGATCTCTGCCCCCATGAGATCACAGAATCGTGTCGGGATAGCCATGTCATTCCCAGTACTATGGGACAGGTGGCTAACCTTGTGATGTGGAACGATATTGTCTCTTGGTGGCCAGGTAACTCTAGGCCTACTGGACTCGTGGCATCTGAGATGCGCCCCGACAACAAGGGGTGCCCATCGGTGGTCTGCTCTCCCTGGAAAGACTCTTAAAAATCCACTCAAAAGCATAGAATTATGACCTCAATGGTTATTAGCGCCCTAATATTACAGTAAACAATAAGAGAAAACTAGAGCTTAAATGGTGGTCCAGGGAGCCATTAGTAGGCTCTGATATATTATCAGATGGGCTCTGAGGTTATAATGAGAGTAACAAATGCAAATACTGAAAAAAATGTTTGTCTGTTTTTAAGTTTCCACCACCTGCTGAAGAGGCAACCCATTTCAACTTAACAAAAACAGTTTGTCTCTTCAGCAACAAAAGCATCTTTGGTGGACACTTCAAAGAAATCCCATATTTTGAACACAAGCATGGCAAATTGGTTTTAATTCAGAGGAGCAGACAATGAAGAAAAAACAGACCAGAATAGCAAACAGCACAACAGAGTTTAAAGTCTCTGAACAGGAGCAGGAATTGCCCCTTTCTATATTCTCAGATCTGCCTCTGATCTCCAGACAAGCAGGGATCCTACCTTATATCCACCTATACGATGGTCAGGCTTGAATTCCCTGCCATTCTTCAGCCAATGCAGCGAAGGAGTGGGTGTCCCACTTGAGGGGCACCTAAACTTCACGGTCTTGGCAGCGGGAACAGCATGAAGCTTCTTCTCCATCTTCTCAGGGTACGTCCAGTAAGGAGGAATGGCTTCTACAGGAGACCACCCCCACCACACAAAAAAACAACAGACAGAGAGACAGATATGCGAGTAAGTTGGGGCTTATCAATATTTAGCACATCGTGAAGGGGGAAAAGCTCATGGCACCAGGAAGAACACATCCCGTAACTAGAAAGTAGCACAATTCTCCCTTCACAATTGAATTAGGAGCCCTGCTGGCCGCTGGGTTCTGGCTCCCTGCACCCCAGGACAGCTGCTCAAGGGAAGCAACTTCTAGATGTTGAAAATGGGACACTTGCTCAGCTTTCTTGGTCCCCAAAATCAGGTGCCACTGTGGAATTAATCCTGTCCCACTTCTGTTGCTCTACTCTCAGAAGGGACAATTTACTGCTGAGGGAGAAGACGAGGTCTTTGCCAGCACTCTGGGTGCCTGTTTCCTACCTAGCCTAACGATAGGCACTAGGAACCTGCTGGCCCTTGGGCATGAGAGGGTGGCCCAGAGGCTGGAAGGGGTTGCAAGAGCCACACTCCCCACCACCAAGGGAGAATGAGTAACTGATCCCCCACAGGAGGTGGAAGCATTGCTAAGTAGGTTTAGGACACTTCAAGGGCAAAAAAAGAAAGGCATCACAGGCTTCATAGAATATTGCCAATGGACAGATTCCAGCTGGAAAAGCATCACTGCTACCAAGAGAATTTGAAAAATAAAAATCCTGGCTGTGTTCGTAACTGACAAGTTACATTAACTGATTAATGTCACACGTACGATTTGGTCTGGAGTTATCTGCCTCCTTCTCCTCCGAGGAAGAATCGTCATCATCGTCATCGTCTTCAGCAGATGGAAGAGCATCTAGAAAAGGAAGTGGCTGGAATCATTTTTGAGTGGGCAGCATGCTAGCCTGCAATGATGCAGGAGAAGGGAAGCTGGCTCTCTGAGCCCCACACATTTACCTTCCTTAACAAGGATAATGGTGGGCACTTGCCTGTGGGATTGTATTAGTTACACCAATAATACAACTGCACTCATTACCTATTTGCTTCCAGACCCAATTCAAAGTTTTGGTGATCACTTTTAAAGTCCTGCATGCCTTAGGTACCTCTTGCCCCTCCCTAAGATCATGGGCCACTCTTCTCTGCATCTCATCTAGGGTGAAAGAACATTTGAGTAGAAAGAGAGAGAGAGAGAGATCCTTTGCAGTGGCTGCACCCAGATTGTGAAGTGTGCGTGGCTCCCTCCCTATTTTGCTCTGCTTGTTGAATACAGTTTTATTCCAGAAGGCCTTTTCTGAATATGACGGCTAATGTGTTTATGTTTTGATTTTAACTGCTGACCCCTGACTCCTTGGTGAAATGTTGTTTTGGTAGAATTCCCATGGTTAAATGTTGTATGCTGCCCTGAATGGTGCTTTTGCACCAAGATGGCAGGACAGAAATTTTAATAGGGGAATCTGTCCTGAGTACCTGGATCTGTTGGGCTGCTTGGTATGAAAATAAGTGGGACTTGGGAGGAGAAAGAAAACCCCAGGACACCACTGAGGAATATATGAGTGGGACTGGGCCCCCCAATGTACTTCCCAGCTTGCCCCTTTTTTTCATTCTTCATTCTGAGATGACCCCCTGCAGGCAAACTTGCTGGCCTTGGGGGCTTTGAGTTCATCCACACTTACTTACTTTTTGCCCATCTCTTTCCAGGCACAGCTTTTTAGTACTCAATCAGAGCAAATGTCCATTCGGATTTCCCATGGATTACTGTACGCTCCAATGGAGTACTAGAGAGACGGTTTTTGTGGGAAAAGCTCTCACACGGAGCTTAAAAGTGCAGGCTGTGCCTGGAAGGAGCGGATGAAAGTTATGTTTGGACAAGCCCTTCTTTCTGCTTTTAGGAACTCTGACAGGCTCCTTGTGGTAGGGATAGGGCGTTACCACTCCTCACCTGCCTGCCTGCTTCCTGCCAGTCCAGAAGATGCCAGTGGCTGGCAGGTTGCCCTGGAAAACTCAGCAGGTGAGGAGTGGGGATGGGGGACACAACTGGGAAGAGTTGGCTCTGCCTGTCATTGGCTCCCCCTACTGTTGGCCTCCTGGCCTTCCACCCTACCCAGTCTCAAGCAGACATTTTGGCCGGCTCCCAAAGCCAGTCAAAGTCTGTGGATCTTGTGGTTGGGTTGGTCATTCAATATCCTTTCAGGAGTATCTCGCCTGTCACTCTGTATTGATCAGCAACCCTATCAGCTTGAGATAAACAGCTCAGCACAGGAAAGAATTAGTCTGGGTCATACCATCTCAGACTGGAGACAGAAGATCACATGCTTCTGGATTTATTTACTTATGGGGGGAGGGAGGGGGAAATCCATAGCTTGTCACGAGATGTCTAGAGTTCTCCTTTGCTATCTGTTTTTAAAAATGGGAAGGTGTTCTGAAATGAAAGGTTCTCCTCATCCCCAGTCTGCTATCAGAAATTTGAAGCAGGGTGGCCCAAGAACAGTTTTATCTTGTGATAAATTGCCTGTCTAGATAGAACCTTGCAATGACCATGAGAGTCAGCAAAGAGATTTCCCCACCCTTCAATCTGCAGCCAGAGTGGGACTCAGTGTTAGTCCTACTCAGAGTAGATCCACTGAAGTTAAACATGTCATAGTCTCTTCAATAGGTCTACTCAGAGCCAGACTTAGTTGAATACAACCCACAGTTGTATTGTGAAATGTGGTATCCTGGCACACTACACAACTCAAGCAAATCTGTGTAATCCCTCATTCCGCAAGGAATTATTTGTGGGAAGAAGAACAGAACAAGGCAGAAAGCTGAAACTTTACTCACAACCAATGGAATTCTTATTCAATTACCCCACCCTCCTGTCTGAGCTTTTGGCAGGATTTGCCCACTTTGTAGCCATAAGGACTATAAACTTGAGCCTAAATAAAAGAAAAACCAAGATTCTCAAGAAATGGAGTTTTATACAGTTGGCACTGTAGAGCCATGATGACCACATCATGCCCAATGCTTTCCGCTCCACCATAGCTTCTCCTCAAACTGGGTTTGCCAGTCTCTGTGGCACCTTCAAGCACAACTGAACAAAATCTGAAACACTCTCCTGGAAGCACAATTAGCACTTCCTGCCTTAGATGTATGCTCATTGTACTGTGACTATCCTGGGAATCTATTAGGTGTAAGTAATTCCTTTGACATGAGCGAGCACACTTTTGCCCTGCTCTTAATAGCTGTGCTGTGTTTTGAATGGACAACAACTCCATCCCTGTTCTTGGCTTTGTTGGTGGACAGTCAATCCAGTTGGAAAATTTCCACGGAGGCCTAGACTATAACAGCACCTAAGGAAGCCTCCTGCAACCACTCTGGGACCAGCAGCCAAGAAAGGAGCAAGAGGAAGCCGCCTCTCCAGGAACTACAAGGTGATGGAGGTCTGAGCTCCATCAGAGGAGGGGAAGGCTGGTCTACCAGCAAGGAAAAAAGCCTGCAAAGATGCCATCAAAGATGCGCCTTGGAACTACTCCTTCATACTCCCTCATACATCAGATCCAAGGAAGGACTTGAGTCAGAGCAGGTGACTTGCACTCAAGCACTTTGCATGTGAATAATTGAGCAACACACCAAACAACCCTGCAAGAGGCAGATTAAGCTGAGAAGCAGTGAGACTTGCTGAAGACCAAGAATCCAGAATGGGGTTTCCTTGCAGCCAGACTGGATACTATCTGCTGTGCTAGAGGTGGGGAACCTGTGGCCTTCCAGGTTTTATTGGATTCCAACTCCCGTAAGCCCCAGCCTGCATGGCCAATGGTCAGGGATGATGGGTGCTGAAACATTTGGAGGGCCTGAGCAATGCCAACACCAGTTTGCTGCCCCTCATCCCTGTGGTTGCCTGCTACAAACCTGAGACGTTCACGGAGAAGTAGGTGGTCTCGCTTCCAGAGGGGCTGTTGGTCATGCAGGCATAAAGCCCTGAGTCCTCTGGCACGGCGTCCCTAACCTCCACCTCCTCCCCTGTGATGCGCGTCCGGTTGTTCTCCGAGAGCTGGACCCCATCTCGTACCCAGTTGATGCTCTGCACATCATCCCGTAGCCGGCAGCGCAACTGGAGGAGGTCACCAGGGTGAGCTGAATAAGACTCCACTTCAATGCTTGCTTTGGGCAGAACTGGAAATGTTAGAGGAGACAAAGAGACAGAGAGGGAGGGGGGAAACAAGGGGGAAGCAAGGTGTGAGTGGTTTATCGCAGATGCATTACTCTGGCAGCATGCAAACACTGGGGAAGAAGGCATCCCTCCTACAGTTGTAAAACACAGCCCTCAGCTGGCATGCAGGTCGTTTGGAAGAGCGGAGGGAGCAAGGGTTGGGGGAGGAGGTTTCCATTTTTATTACTGACACAGGGCCATCAATGTACACAGTGCTCTGTTTTTAAAAACTTGTTATCAGAAATGAACTGCAGCCACAAAGCATCGTGCTACAATGGGCAAATGTCTAGATCTGACCCAGCCCAAGACTAGAAGGCAGGATGAGATGGGAAACCCAACTCTGGCAGGAGGGGCACCTACCTGAAGCTCAGCAGCTGGCAAGCTGGCTGCTCTACAGCCTTCAGAGCAAGGAGGGCATAGAGGCAGCAGGGGTTAAAAGCAACGCAAAGGATTAAAGCCTGACCGACTGCATGGGCCACACTTGGATATAAACTTCCCCATTAAGTCACTGTTTGCTCAGTGCTCTTGGTTTCCTTGCACAATTGTGGGGCAATGTAGACATATGCAGATCAGCATGTTGTAAAACTGTCCCTGAACTACATTGGTTCATTTGCAGGTGAGGAGGCAGGGATTGCATGTTTAAGTATTTCTCTATAAATACAATTAAATGCACATTGAAAAGTAGATTTCAGGGAGATGAGTTCTACTCTTGCTTTCTTGCCTGACACATGAAAGGAATTGTTTCCAGGGAAAAATAGTTAACCTTGTCACCACAACTGCACTGATACACTCGAAGAACAGTTTTACTGCCGCATCTACTGTTTGCTAGAAATAGGACCTGGCAAACAAGGAAATCACCGGTGTTTGGCTGGAACACTCATTTCACCATCATGAGTTATTTGCTGGGTTTCTTTATTGAACTGGGAGGCAGACTCACCATCAATCACAACTCTGCTATTACTTACATGATCATTTAACTCAGGATGAAAGAGGTAGAATAAAAACAGCTGATTTTGCTGGGTTAACCAACTCAAACTTACTTCAACCTCCATATTACCTTTATGCCCGTCAACATTGTACTTTGAAGTGAATTCAGGTGGTGATATCCCAAGGCATACTGCAAGAGGGTAGGAATATTTTATTTAATGGAATTTATTGACTGACTGAACCGACTCGCCGCCACGGCTGCCGCCGCCTCCCTAATTGGGAGAGATAAGTGAAAGGTTCTCCTGGGCATAAATCCTCTGCCCTGTTGACCAGCTCTTTCCTTTTAGCTTTTAGCTTACTGCATAGTGCGAAGTGAAGTTTGCCCAACTGCTGGAACTGGGCTGTCTCAAAAATCCTAGGAACAAGGAAGAGGGGAAGGAAGAGGCTTGAACTGGCTGCCTTACTGTGAGTAATTTTATGGCACCACTCTCCTGGAAGTGGTAGTATTCTTGTGAGGAAGACTAAAGGATTTAAGGAGCTCCCCAGCACAGTGCCCACGATGGTTCCCCTGCAAAATTGATTTATGGGCCATGGAAAACGCCCAAGAAACTCTGACGAGGCATTATCCTCTCCGAGGCCTAAGCAATCAAGGAAGGGTTCACCTAAAGGAGGGAGAGGCCCTGAGGAATGTACCTACTCAATAGCAATTCAAAATCGTTTCGATCCTCTAACTGCCCTTGAAACAACATCAAAAGATGAGGCCCCTGAGACGCTACAAATTGGAAACGCTAATGGTAACACAAATGGGGATGGTCCCTATCCGAAGGAGGTGTTGGTAGCCGAATCTGCGGACTGCACAGGATGCGAGCAACTCCATCTAATAATTAGAACTCTAAACTGTATATTTAAGAGAATTGACGGCCTATCCTCTCAGCTGCATAGCCTTCAGCAAAAACTGGATGACCAGCCGGTACAGACAGCCCAAGATGGGGCAGTAGATGTTCCATTGTGCCGGCAGAAAGCTCCACCAAACACTGATCGTATGAAGAACTGCAAATACAATCTCAACCCTTCACTGAATCGCCAATCCCTGACTCTACATCCAAGGAAGATTTCCCTAACCTTCCGGGAAAGGGACCCAAGTTGGGCAACGCTACATGGGGCTAAAGAGCACCTCAGATGGCTTCTAAAACTCGAGACATCACAAATAGATCTTTGTGCTGTGCTTCCCTTAGTCCGCCAGAACAGATATCAGAGAATGATGCTGGCTTTCCACTCTGCAAAAATCCCCTCTCTTATTATGAAGCAAAAAGTGTTTTTGAATAGTCTTGGCCTTTTTCCAACGAGAGTTTTCATGGATTCCATAATTAGACCCCTCCTATCGGAGGGATTAATCAAGGAGACGGTACAACCTTCCCGTCCTGAACCACAAAAGAGGGCTGAGCTGTGCACCCCATGTCTGGGCCAGTCCCATAGTACCTCCACTCCTACAACTAAACACTACGATTGTGCCAGTAACTCTTTGACACCCCAGGAGGAAAGAGAGCTTATCGCCTCCTTTGGAGAGTTACCAGCGATGGAACAACAAGAAATTATAAATAGGCTGGACTTACTTAAACTTCAGCTCCTAAGTATCGCCTGCAACGGAGTTCCTACGAATAATACTCACTCTAATTTAGCGGTGCCATGCCCCATGGAGGTGGAAACAACAATTCCCCAATACCCAGCATATAAGGTGCCTTCTGCATTGGATGGGAAGGTCTCACTGCTGGAGGCAGACTCTTCTCCTCCCCTTCATGCTGGTAACTCATCCCTGCTTCTAATAGACTTATCTGTTCCCTCCGTGATTAACCGATCAAAGAATGGAACTCAGGATAACACTCCCCTGGATAAATCGTTGTCCCTTCACCCCTCCATGCCGGACTTGGAATCAACATACATCGAAGACCATCCACGACCCGAGACGGTAGTGGCCACTCCAAGTCAGGCTTCTCCACCAAAAATCCAACAATTACGTGAGGAAGACACTACAGTGTCGAGAGTCACCACAGAGTGGATTGAAGACCCAGCAGGACATATAAATCAAATGATCACAAGTGTATCGGTTAGATCCCCAAAGAGGACGGCTCCAGCGGACTTGGTAGGAGCCTCTTCAGAGCCTAGTTGGGCCCGACAGCTAAAAACACCAAATATTATCTCTACTCACCAGGATGTTAACTCTCTTCTGCCCCCCAAAAATTCTGGCCCTCGCGATTTGATCGTGCCACAACCGGCTCGCACTAGAGCAAAAGACTCACCACAACCGGCGCGCACCAGAGCAAAAGACTCACCACACCAGGACGACAACTTTCAGCGAAGGAAAATAACGGACTTCTTTAAGAGCCCCCCACAAGAATTTAAATGACGGTTAGCCGGACAACCCAGAAAACCACCAATATTGATCCTCTGTTGGAACATCGCTGGCTGGTGTAGGAAAAAATGTGACCCAGAATTCCAGTCGTATATCAACTCGTTTCATATCATTCTATTGCAAGAAACTTGGGAGGAGGGTGAAATTGTCATAAACGGATTCAACCTACTATCCCTTCTAGCCTGCCCCTCCCAGAAAGGAGGACGGCCGAAAGGTGGTTTAGTAATTGGTATCTCACTGAAGCTGCATTTCAAATTTTCATTAGTTTTGACTGCTCCCCCTTATGCTTTACTGATGTCGGGGGGGAAAGTATCACTGTTAATCTCCAATGTCTATCTCCCGCCAGGGGGTTCGTCCCTTGAACTGCATGATAGATGGGAAATATTAGAAGATCATCTAGTATCATGCTGAGTCAAATATTCCAATAGCCAATCCTTAATTTGGTGGTGACTTTAACGCACGTATAGCAGCAAATTGGGTCGATTTAACTAAAGCTAAATGGTGGACTGCTCCATGCCTCGACAATTATGATTTGAGACATGCCTTAGGGAGAGCCTCAAAAGACTCTAAAGTAAACGAGGCTGGAGTACTTCTTTACCAAATGGCTATTTGCTTAAACCTAGTACCCCTGAATGGTTGCTGCCCTCCTGATATACCGGGGGAGTATACCCACCTAGGCATAAAATCAAACAGTGTACTAGATTACCTTTTAGCCTCGAGTGACCTGATTTCGAAAGCTCTCTCTTTTAAGATTGGCAATATTCAGTTCAGTGACCACCTTCCACTTGCTGCTACGTTTGACCTAGACTGGCATGGGGACGAGCACAGTCATCCAACTCAATTAGATACTAACGCAGAAAACCCGGTAGAGGGTATTAATACGGCATTACGAGTGAAGGGTATAAAGTGGTCTGTAACGCAGGCTCAAAAATATTCCGAATTTTTTCAGCAGGAGATCATACAAACCTATTCAGCCCTTGGCATAACCTCATATGAACACGATCAAACTATTAATCTATTTGCCAATCTGTTGAACGACCTCACGTCATTCTTTACTGTCCCAATCCACCAGGCAAATTGGGCCCACTTCAAGACAGGTGCACTGTGGTTTAACCGTAATTGTAAACAAGCCAAACAACATCTCTGTGCTATTTATAATGATTATAAATCCTCAGGGGCGACTACGCTTCCCAAGGAGTACTATCAGGCAAAATCAGCTTACAAATATGTGCAAAAAAAGGCCAAACAGGAATGGCAACTGAACCGCTGGCAAGCACTTATAGCTGCCTCAAGTACCCGTAATTCCCGAAAATTCTGGCTGTTGGTTAACAGAAAATCTAAAAGATACCCCTTAACAGTTATTCCGGCCCCAGTTTGGGAATCCTTCCTAAGGAACTATTTTGCCTTACCAGACCTTAATATTAATACAATCGATGGATTTTATGAGCAGCTCCCTCTTTGGCCACCCACTGACCCGGAAGAAATCCACGGACTCATTTCTAATCTTAAAATCGGAAAAGCCCCCGGTCCTGACCTAGTCCCGGCAGAAGCTATAAAACTTCATGCAGACTGGTGGGCGAAAATCCTGGCCGCTACTTTTGATGCCGTAAACAACAGTGGGAAGGTACCAAGAATATGGAAGGATGCGATTATTGTTCCAATTCATAAAAAGGGCTCGACAGATGATCCGGGAAATTACAGGAATATCAGTTTATTGTCATTAATTGGGAAAATATATGCACGGTTCTTGTTAACTAAGCTTACTAAGTGGGCCGAAGAGAACAACCTGATTGGGCCTGAACAGGCTGGTTTTAGACCGAATCAGTCAGCGGTTGATCATGTCTTAGTTTTATACCACCTTGCCCGGAAATATTCCTCCCCAAATAGAGGCCAACTTTGTGCGGCCTTTATTGATTTAAAGGCCGCTTTTGACAGCATCCCCAGAGGATTACTTTGGGGAAAATTAGCCCGATGGGGAATAGACAAAAGACTTTTGTGGCTAATAACTAAATTGCATGACGGATCGGCCGCTAGGGTGAGAATCACTCCGGCCGGCGACCTCTCAAATTCAGTAACTATCAATAGAGGTGTTCGTCAAGGATGTATCCTTGCTCCGACCCTTTTTAATCTATTTATAAGTGATATGATGGCGCCTCTGATAGATTCTCAAGAAACGATCCACGCCCCCCGTCTTGCCCAATATCGTTGCCCCCTTCTACTCTACGCAGACGACGCAGTGATCCTATCCTTCTCAAGAGTCGGCCTTAGGAGGGCATTAAAAATTTTTGATGTTTACTGCAAATCAAATTTTCTTACAATTAACCATGTTAAGTCCAAAGTCCTAATTTTCACCAAGAGTCGAAAAACCTATAACTGGAGAATAGACGGAAAAGCTATTGACCAAGTCTTTAAATTTCAGTACTTGGGAGTCCTTCTCCAACACAACATGGGCTGGAAGGTCCATCTTGCATATGTATTAAACAGAGCTAAAGCCCTTTCCTTTGCGCTACTGCGTTTTTTCTTTTCAGATGGGGCTTTCCATATTCCATCAGTGTTAAAAGTTTTCAAGGCAAAGGTGATTGCAACAATAGCATATGCAATCCCAATATGGGGGTCCTTTGTTAATCTAACCCATTTGGAGGTAATCCAAAACCAGCTTCTAAGAAGGTTGCTGAAATTACCCAGGTGTGTAAGCAATACTGCTATACGACTGGAACTAAATGTTACATCTCTAGAAACCACATTATGGAAATGCATCCTCTGTTACTGGTTGGCATTATGGCATAAACTTCCAAATCTCCACTTGATACAGTGTCTCTGGAGAGATGACTTCCCTAGCCCCTGGGCAAAAATAATACATGGGAAACTTGTGTCCCTAGGACTATCGCCATCTGAACTATTAAAATTGGATTTAATTTCTGCCAAGAGAATTATAACTCACAAATTAGAGGAGATGGATTTACAATTTAATATTGCGACAGGTGGTGGCACCTGTTCGCCGATAAACCTTGGCTTAACACCACCAACGAAACTTCCATCTTATTTAACTACCTTATCTGTGGTGACGCACAGGTATGCCTTTATAAAGGCTAGATTCAATGTTTTCCCATCAAACGTGTTGGGTAACAGACTCTCCAACGGACAGATCTCACTCCTCTGTGACTGTAAAAGTGGATCTATAGAATCGTTATATCATATAATCTTCTGTTGTCCATTATATTCGGCTTCACGGTCCAAGTTTCTGGCCCCATATTTATCGAGAA